>NC_053494.1:72008756-72368778 GCF_905171775.1 Rana temporaria
AATTCGTTAGGTTTTTTCTTTAACGGTAAGTTTATTTTGAAAATGTTTTGCCCATGGTTGCTCCCTGTCTTGCTTTTATTTCGAATCTGTTTCGTCATTTTTAGATTGGACGGTAAGTTCTGAATCGGGTTCAGACCTGATAGTCCATTATCTGGATGATTTTTTATTTTTAGGCCCGCCAGGTTCGTCGGTTTGTTCTAAGCTGTTAGACACATTCTTTAAAATTTGTGCTAATTTTGGTGTGCCTTTAGCTTTTGAGAAAACAGTTTGGCCATCCACGTCTCTAGAATTCCTGGGTATCAATATTGATACAACTTTGATGGAATTTAGATTACCCGATGATAAAATTGATAAGCTTAATCAACTTTTATTGTCATTAATCCGAGAAAAAAAAAGGTTATTTTAAGAGATATGCAGTCTTTATTAGGAATGTTAGCCTTTGCCACTAGGATTATGCCAGTCGGAAAGATTTTTTCTAGAAGACTTTACATGTCAATTTCTGGCCTGAAGTCCCCCTTCTCTCATGTGCGTGTGTCTCACGACATGAGGGAAGACCTATTGGTTTGGCTTCAATTTCTTATGCATTTTAATGGTCGAGCCGTTTGGCAGGGGGACTTCATTCTAGACAGGGACTTTTTTCTTATTACTGACTCTGCAGGATCAGTGGGTTTTGCCGCAATCTGGCAAACCCATTGGTGTGCGGACCTTTGGCCCCAGGATTGGAAGGTAAAGGGTCATGTGAAGAATATAGTTTTGTTGGAACTATTTCCAATAGTGGTAGCCCTGGAGATTTGGGGTTCCTTTTTCAGTGGAAAGAGAATTTTAATAAGAACAGACAATAAGGGTGTTGTTTATGCCATCAATTGTCTAACATCCAAGTCGCCGCCGGTCATTGTCTTTTTGAGATATTTAGTTTTCAAGTGTTTGAGCCTGAACATCTGGCTTAAGGCTGTTCATGTAGCGGGGAAGGACAATGACCTGGCGGATTCTTTATCTTGTCTGCAGATGGACCAGTTTTTCCAGCTATTCCCAGAGGCGGATCGTGTGGGATCGTCATGTCCACACAATTTATGGGATCTGGTGTAAGGCCCATATCAGAATACATAGCTAATTCTGTAGCAACCTGGGCAGGATATCTGTCAGCCTGGGAGCTTTATTTAAGTTTTTTGGAATCTATACATGAGTCGGCTGGGGCTTCTTCTGAGAAATTAGCTTTATGTTTTTTACGTTTTTTATTCCAGAAACAGTATTCTTGGTCTTATGTACAGAGAACCTTATCTGGAATTTCATTTTTTCTGAAATTAAATAATCTTCCTTCTCTTGCAGTACTTTTCGGTTAAACAGGCTTTGAAAGGGTATAAAAGAGCAAATTTTTCAACTGATTCACGTAAGCCCTTAACTCCAAAGGTTTTAAGTGATTTATGCTCGGTCACGGATAGAATCTGTTTTTCTTCTTTTGAGTCTGTTCTTTTTCAAGCTATCTTTTCTTTTATGTTCTTCGCAGCACTGAGAGTTTCCGAACTAGTTGCTATTAGAGCATCTGACGTCATTATTGCAGAGAGATCTGTTAAGATCCTAATTGGGGGGTCAAAAACTGATCAACTGGGCAGAGGTAGTTGGTTAAATTTAGAGTCCTTGGATAACTCTAACATATGCCCAGTCCTGCTGGTAAAAAAGTACTGTAGGATTAGACCTTCTGGGACTTCAAAATTCTTTCTACATGAGTCCGGATTGCCTCTGACAAAGTTTCAATTTGTTAGTGTTTTTAAAAAAATGTTTAAAGTTACTAAAGTTGGATCACCTTCAGCTGACATCTCACTCCTTTAGGATTGGGGCAGCAACTGAAGCAGCTAGATTAGGTTTAGAGGTTAGCAAAATTAAAAAGATAGGTAGGTGGAGATCGGATAGTTATTTGTTATACGTCCGTCCTAATCAGTCTTTTTAATTTTCCAGAAAACCCTCGGATCATTTGGATCGTTGGTCACTCGTTTGTGCATTGGGCTATATCTATATCTATAGAGAAAAGCAAAGAAATTATTCAGTTAACTTAGGCTTAGACTGTAATAAATATAAGATTTTTTGGAGTGGTAAGAGGGGCATGTTGTGGTCTGAGTTATGTTTAGAATTGTCTCAACTTTATCTTCGTTTCCCCCCACCTGACATTTTAATTATTCATCTTGGGGGAAACGACATTGGCAAACGTAAGACTTTGGAAATAATCTTTTCTATCAGGGATGATTTACAAAAGATTAAAATCATTTTTCCAAAATGTGTCAGTATTTTTTCGGAAATAATTCAAAGACTGGTTTGGCTTTCCCCTCCTTCCATGCGCCCTATAGAAAAGATCAGGAAGAGAGTAAATAGGGCTGTGTCAAAACTTCTTGTAGATATAGGCATTTTTTCTTTTAGGCATACGGAGCTGGAAGGTGGCATTCCGGGTCTATACAGAACTGACGGAGTACACCTTTCGGATATCGGTTTAGACATATTCAATGCAGACTTAGGCTGCATTCACACCTAAGCGACAGCCGCGTTCGCGTGTAGCGCAAGATTGCCGCGATTACAAATGTTTAAATTTTTTTTTTTTTTCCTAAAGTATTTCCCATTGCTGTCTATGGAAAACGCGCCTGTCGCGTGAAAAAAATGGTCCGGGACTTTTTTTCAGGCGACAGGCATTGCGCGTCTATGAGATGTGAACCATCTCCATAGACGGCAATGGGAATTCTCCCCTCTAGCGACAGAAGCGTCCCGCGTCGGGCGTTTTGTCGCTTAGGTGTGAATGGGGTCTTAGGCTCCTGTGTGGAATCGGCCGCGGTATTTGGGTCTGTGGCTGGTGGTTTAGGGAACCACCCGCCTTGTGGGTAATTGTGCTGGCAGCCTGGGCCGTAGTGGCTAGGTTAGCTTTAAATGCTTTATATTTATGATTATTTATTTATATATTGTTGATAGTATTTATCACAATATTTTGAAACCAATATTAAATAACCGCGGCCTTTAAAATCCAGCAGTGGTCTTTGTCTATTATTTATTTATTTATTATTATGTATTTATTTATTTATATAGGTGTTAAGGTCTATTCCCGTCTGCGATCCCATTGCATATACCTGAGTGTGTATATATGTGTGTGTATACATGTATATGATTGTATATATCTGAGTGTGTGTGTATATATTGTAAGGGATTAGCTCGGTAGCGGGGGTGTGTGACCCCCTGGATGGGTTCACTACACACTGAACGATACAGAGAAACAGCCGAAGACCGGTTTGAAAACAAAGAATTTGGTTTATTTCTCCATCTTGCTGGAAACAATTGCAAGCCATCCAAACAGCATAACAAAATCAAACATAAAATAAACCCTGGCCACTTGGGGCGTCTACCCTTCACCACACAGGACCTATCTATGGAGCCTGGCACAGCCTACTGCTGAGCAGACACTGCTGGTCATACAGGCAGAAAAAACAAATAGTCTTTTGATTTTTATCACACAGAAAAAATCAACAGCACCTCACCTCTTCAGAAGTATTTCTGTTCACTGCTCTCCTTCACTCAAAAAAAACCTCAGGATGCAGCAATCAGTAGTAATCTCTGGATATTTATAGAGGCCTCATTCTGAACAGCTGAAAGTTTTCCAACGTCCTTAATCTTTCTGGCTGGTATATTTCTAAACAAGGCAGAAATGTATCTCCCGTCTGTGACAACACCCACAGATTTACCTGACTTCCTGTCACAATATATATGATTGTCTAAAGTGTGTATATAGTTTTGTATACCATGTATCTGAATTGCATATATCTGAGTGTGTATATATATATAGTATAATATATATATATATATATATATATATATAATAATTTGTATATATCTGAGTTATATATGTGTGTATACATGTATCTGATTGTATATATCTGCTTGTGTGTACATATGTGGAGGCTCATGTACTGTATGTAATTAAGCATATGTGATATAGTCATCAGTATCTGTATGCAATTTGAGTGTGTGTGTGTGTGTGTGTGTATGCAAGAGATTAACGAAAAACATTAAATATCTGAGTATGTAATTTATTATCCTCCATTGATGTGAAAATCTGATAATTCATAGAATTAATTACTAATAATTTCCCTATATACTATATGTATATAGGGAAATTATTAGTAATTAATTCTTTTAAAAAAAAGTGAACACCAACTGTGCAATAACTTAAGTCCATTCATGTGAAAAAATATTAAAGTTGATAAATTCTTCTTCCATGCCTCACACCTAAAGACAGCGGCTCCACCATAATTTTGACCCCGCAGATCAGAATGTAATAGAGCGCTTCAGCATCTATCCATTGGGAAACTGCCATACTAAGCATAACAGACATTGCAAGCAGATCTCACAGATAAAAATGCATATAAGCACTTCAAGGAGAAACGGAACTCACAATAGTGAAATACCATCAAGAATTTTTATAAAAAATAAAAATGGAGGTGACTGACATAAAAGCATACAGGTCGTCCCATATTTCCCATCCCTTAAAGTCTGTTGGTGTCCATCTCATTACCCCCATCCACTCCTTCTCCAAGGTCTTTTACAATCATATTGTCTATAATGTATACTAAAAAAAAATGCAGTGCGCCAGT
Source organism: Rana temporaria (assembly GCF_905171775.1). Taxonomy (NCBI): domain Eukaryota; kingdom Metazoa; phylum Chordata; class Amphibia; order Anura; family Ranidae; genus Rana; species Rana temporaria. The sequence continues at coordinate 72,013,379 of NC_053494.1, forward strand.
AAAGTGTTTGGGTTTGGCTTGAAGAAAAGGTGGCAACCCTATGAATAGTCGGCCGCTCTATAGGAGGAAAGAAGTGAGGTAGTGTGCTGCGGATGTTCCACGAGCGGAGGAGGGTGCATTTATTCCTGGCCATTTCTGGGTGTGCTGCGGATGTTCCGCGAGCGGAGGAGGGTGCATTTATTTCTGGCCATTACCAGATGTGCTGCGTATGTTCCGCGAGCGGAGGAGGGTGCATTTTATTTCTGCCATTGCCGGGTGTGCTGAGGATGTTCACTGTGCACTGTGACCAGACCCCCCTTCTCCCCCTCCTTCTGTCCCCCTTCCTTCTCTGCCTCTTCCTTCTTTCCCCCACTCTCCCCCTTCCTCCCCCTCCTTCTGTCCCCCTCTTCCTCCCCCCCTTCCTTCTCACCCCCACCCCTCCCCCCTTCTTCTTTCTCCCCTTCCTTCTCCGCCCTCCTTCTTCTCTCGTACCCCCTTCCTCCCCCCCTCCTTCTGTCCCCTCTTCCTCCCCCCCTTCCTTCTCTCCCCCACCTCCCCCCTTCCTTCTTTCTCCCCTCCTTTCTCCGCCCTCCTCTTCTCTCGTACCACCTCCTCTCCTATTTTTTTTCCTGCTTTCATTCTCCCCCCTCCTTCACTCACCCCCCCTCCTTCTCTCTCCCTTCCATTTTTCTCCCTGTTTCTTATTCTCCCCCATCCTTCTCCTCCCTCCCCCCTCCTTATCCACTTCCATCTCTCCCCTCTTCTTTCTCTCCCCTCTTCTTTCTCTCCCCTCTTCCTTCTCCCCCTCATCCCCCCCCCCGTCCAGACATGCTGAATCTGGGTGGCAGGGGGGCGGGGGTGGCAAGTGACACGCTGAAATTTGGTGGCAGGTGACTATGCAAGTAACACACTGAGTCTGGTGACAGTGGCAAGTGGACACGCTGAATTTGTGGCAGGTTGACAGTGGCAAGTGACACACTGAATTTGGTGGCAGGGGACGGGTGGCAATTGACATGCTGAATCTGGTGACAGGCGATGGTGGCATGTGACCATGCTGAATTTGGTGGCAAGTGACCCGCTGAATCTGGTGGCAGGGACGGGTGGCAAGTGACACGCTGAATCTGGTGACAGGTGACGTGGCAAGTGACACACTGAATTTGGTGGCAAGGGACACGCTGAATCTGGTGGCCGGGGACGAGTGGCATTGACATGCTGAAATTTGGTGACAGTTGACGGTGGCAAGTGACACCCTCAGAATTTGGTGGCAAGTGACACGTGGATCTGGTGACATGCTGAATTTAGTGACAGGTGACGGTGGCAAGTGACACACTGAATTTGGTGCAAGTGACACGCAGAATCTGGGTGACAGGTGGCAAGTGACATCTGAATTTGGTGGCAGGTGACGGTGGCAAGTGACACGCTGAATTTGGTGGCAGGGGACAGGTGGCAATTGACATGCTGAATTTGTTGACAGGTGATGGTGGCAAGTGACACACTGAATTTGGTGGCAAGTGACACGCTGAATCTGGTGACAGGGGACGGGTGGCAATTGACATGCTGAATTTGGTGGCAAGTGACACGCTGAATCTGGTGGCAGGGGACGGGTGGCAATTGACATGCTGAATTTGTTGACAGGTGATGGTGGCAAGTGACACACTGAATTTGGTGGCAAGTGACACGCTGAATCTGGTGACAGGGGACGGTGGCAAGTGACACACTGAATTTGGTGGCAAGTGACACGCTGAATCTGGTGACAGGGGACGGGTGGCAATTGACATGCTGAATTTGGTGCAAGTGACACGCTGAATCTGGTGGCAGGGGACGGGTGGCAATTCACATGCTGATTTGCTGACAGTGATGGTGGCAAGTGACACACTGAATTTGGTGGTAAGTAACACGCTGAATCTGGTGACAGGCGACGGTGGCAAGTGACACGCTGTAAAGTAGAAATATTGTACTTCCATTTTTGAGAGTAGGTGCGTAAATTGGGGCAACCTTGTAGGGGCCCCATAGCATTACTTTGCCCAGGGGCCCATGATGCTATTAAGATGGCCCTGATGATACTGCCCACTGTGCAACCACATTCCACTGACAGGTGGATGTGTGTGTGTGTGTGTGGGGGGAGGGGTGTGTAAAGAGGATGCTACAGTGGCGAGGATCAATGACAGGCAGAGAACATCGTGGAGTAACATTTTTAATGAATGGCTTTGATTAATTTAATCTGGCAGTTTTTCATTTAATCAGCAGACTCTTAATTCTTGTGTTATAATATTATGGACCCTTAAACTACCATGAGCTTATATTAGAGGAGAATGCAGATGATGAAAGGTTCACTGATCAGCAGAAAAAGGGTTACATTTCTATAGAAATGGGTCCATTATATGCAGCTATGTACTTTAAGAATGTAATCTGTTAGTCGGCGCTACACTCAAATTTTTTCATAATTTATATCAATTTTAAAACTGTAAAACCATGACTATTTCAACCTACAAACAGCCAGCAGATGTTTTGAAGCTTAGCTAGAGGAGTGTGATCAAAATTAGCTATTATCACTAATACAAGTAATGTATTAAATCTACCTCATACATAACTTGTTACTTCATTTTGTTTCAAGACATAAGTGGAATATTTTGTTCTCTTAGATCTTCAACAGTGAAAAGATATTTGATCTGTTGTGTAAGAAATCTCAGAATGTAATTGTTTAATAATACCAATCATCTGATTATGTCATTAATCTGCTAATTTTGCCTGTGTGTCACAGTGGGGCTGATTTACCAAGCCCTTTACTCCATGACTCATGGAGGTAAAAGCAGTGAGTAACAGCCGTTTTTGACATTTACTGTGAAATTACGCTGCTAGCGCAGTGTATTTCAATAGTTACTAATGTGCTCAGTGCGCCCAGCAGAGGGCGCATGGTGCGCCCTGATAGACCTGGCGCACGGCACATTGAAATGTAAATATCGGGGATTCAGGGCGGGAGTTTATTATTGGAGGGAGGGGGGTGATGCAGGGGAAGTGAAGTGACATGTGTTTTTAAAGTGACTTGGCGGGCCGAATTGAAAGTGAAAGTGTTTTTTGAAAACAGATCCCCGTACGCTTACACAGTGCGCCTGACACCACGGGAGTTCATTTGCATACTGGGCATGCGTAGAGAGAAATTACGGAGCTTCCCGTGCACCTTGTCAGTACGCAGAGAAAATCTTGGTAAATACCAAGCCCGTACCTGTGATTGCGCTGCGTGACGCTGCGCACGGGAATCTCCGACCCTTTTTTCAGCCATGAAGGGAACTCCGCGCCAAATTTCAAACTTGAAATCGTCGCGGGTCCCCCTCCAGGGGTACATTAGGCTCATAGGCTTGGTCCGGAACGTGAGGGGTTAAACCCGCGCTGATTCGGCGTGGGGTTCCCCCCCCCAGATCCAAACCAAGATCCAAACCAAGCCCTCACCCAAGCACGCAGTCAGGCCCGGACAGGAATGGGGGTGGGGACGATGCGAAGCGCCCCCCCATCCTGAGCCGTTACCAGACCGCATGCCCTCAACATTGGGGGAGTGTGTGCTGTGGGGGAGGGGGGCACTGCCCCCCCACCCCACAGCACTCTTGTCCCCATGTCGTATAGGGACTTGCCATTGGTTGTCGGGGTATGCGGGTGGGGGCATACCGGAATCTGCCGAGCCCCCTTTAATAAGGGGGCCCCAGATGCCGGCCCCCCCACCCTATGTGAATTGAGTATGGGGGTACATCGTACCTCTACCATTCACCAGGGGGAAAATGTAAAGTAAAATAAAAACACAACACAGAATAAAATATTTTATAATCAGCTCCGGCCGCCCCCTTACTTCTTTAGCTCTTTCACAAGGGGGGGGGATCTTCTTTTCCGATCTTCCGCCAGGACCCTGGGCTTCGGTGAATTCCCCGGTCCTCTCCGGAGCCTTCCGCCGGGGGCCCCCACCCCATTTAAGCTCTTTTACATTAGGGGGGGGCATCCGGACTTCGCGAGTTCTGCCGGGGGATGGCGCCTATCCCCCGGTCTTTCCGGTGCCTTCCGTCAGGGTTCCGGTCTTGTTCCTCGTCTTCTGCCGGGGGTGCGCCAACTCCCCGGTCTTTTCTCTGCTCCCTCTTCTGCCTGGCTCCCCCGCGGAGCCAGGGCTTCCTTTCCGCTTCTTTCTTCTCTGTTCCTTCTTCTGCTGTCTCCTCCGGGGAGCACAGGGCTTGTCTGCGCTGTCTTCTTCCTTCTCTTCCATTGGATGTTGACACGACGAGGTTCCGCGCTGACATGCAGTGTGAGGCGGCGGGCATCGACTTATATAGGGCAATGCCACCACGTGACCTTCAACCATGTGACTCACATTCCCTGGGCATGATGGGAATGTGATGTCACATGGGGTTGAGGTCACATGGTGGCATTGCCCTATATAAGTCAATGCCCATCGCTCACACGGCACTCCAGCGCCGAACCTTGTCGTGTCAACATCGAATGGAAGAGAAGGGAGAAGACAAGCCCTGTGCTCCGCGGTGGAGCCAGGCAGAAGCGGAAGGCACCGCAGAAGCCCGCGGGTGTCGCCCCCCCGGCGGAAAACATCGTAGAAGCCCGGGACCCTCCCCATAGGCAACAAGGAGCCTCATGTGAAGGGGGTCCCAGCGAAAGACGGCGCTGAAGATGGGGGGGGCAGGTGCACCCCCCGCAGAAACCGACGAAGCCCGGGACCCTCCCCCATAGGCAACAAGGGAGCCTCATGGTGAAGGGGGTCCTGGCGAAAGACGGTGCTGAAGACGGGGAGGCAGGTGCACCCCCCCCCGCAGAAACCGACGAAGCCCAGGACCCTCCCCCATAGCAACAGAGGAGCCTCATGGTGAAGGGGGTCCCGGCGAAAGACGGGCGCAGAAGACGGGGGGGTAGGGTGAACCCCCCGCAGAAAATGACGAAGCCCGGAGCCCCCCCCATAGGCAGGAGCCTCATGGTGAAGGGGGTCCCGGCAGAAAACAGCCGGGGGGGGCTACAGAACCCCCCCCTGGCAGAAATCGACGAAGCCCAGAGCCCTCCCCCATAGGCAGGAGCCTCATGGTGAAGGGGGTCCCGGCAGAAGACGGCGAAGCCCGGGGCCTAATAGGGTGGTGGTGGGGGGCCCCGGCAGAAGACCCCCAGCTGATTAATAAATTAATTTATTAATGTGTGTGGTGTTTTATTTATGTACAGTGCCCCCCTCCCCCACAGCACACACTCCCCCATGTTGAGGGCATGTGGTCTGGTACGGCTCAGGAGGGGGGGGCGCTCGCTCGTCCCCACCCCTATTCCTGTCCGGCCAGACTGCGTGCCTGGGATAAGAGCTTGGTTTGGATCTTGGGGGGGGGGGGGGGGCCCGACGCTGGTTTTCGGGCGCAAGTTTAAACCCCTTATGTTCCACCCACATATATAAACATCGTTCAAACCAACACATGTGAGGTATTGACGTGTGCGTTAGAGCAAGAGTCAATACTTTTAGCACTAGACCTTCTTTGTAACTATAAACTGGTAACCTGAAAAAAAAATAAAGGTCGCCTATGGGGATTTTCAAGTACTGAATTTTGGCCCCATTTCAGGCGTGGTTTGCAATAGTAAAGCGTGACATGTAAGGTTCTATTTACTCGGTGTAACATCATCTTTCACATTATCACCAAAAATTGGGCTAACTTTAGTGTTTTGTTATTTGTAACCACTTTGAGCCCCGGACCAATTGCTGGTCAATGACCGGGCCAGTTTTTTGTGATTCGGCAACGGCGTCGCTTTAACTGACATATGCGCAGTCGTGCGACGTGGCTCCCAAACAAAATTGGCAACCTTTTTTTTCCCCACAAATAGATTATTAAATGTGCGTGTTCACTTCAAACTCCCCTTCAGGCTGGAAAGCATGAGATCAGGGGAAAAAAAAAAAAAAAAGCTCTCATTGCCATTGCAGCTTTGTTCCTACATGTGTGATGAACTGAGTCTGCTCAGACACTTAGAAAAAAATTATCCTTTCTTTTTAAAAGGTGAAAATCACTTGGATGGTGTCAAAGAAGCTTGTTGGGTTAATACCAGGTGGAAGCACTTACAAGCTCACCCAAACTAGAGACTGCAATTTGTTCAAGTGATTTCAATTGCTTCATTACTAGCACTGTTATAAAAAGCGTAGACCGATCAATCCTCAGCTGCCCTCATAGGGGCAGGCAGGCAGAAATGCTGTTGCCAAACACAAATGTGGTTTGTTGCATGTTTTTGCTTTATTTTGCCAATGGTTTTTTTGTTTATTTTTAAATGATGTTCACTTTGAAGTATTGGTCTCTGCGTGCCTATTTTATGAAAAAATTTGTGAAGATGTTGCGACGTTAAACCTATGTTTATTTTTGATTTTTGAAATGTATTTTTGTTTTTTGTGTGTGTGTGTGTGTGTGTGTGTGTGTGTGTGTGTGTGTGTGTTTGTTTGTCTTTTTTTTGCTTTCCTTGTTTTGTTGACCAATAAAAATTACTTTAAATTTTTGAAGTTTGTTTTTTGTTACTTTTTCATGCTACATATTTTGACAGCTGCAGCTGAAATAGGTTTGGGCCTAACAAATTATGTGTGATTTTTGTCTAAGCTTCTTTCCTGGTGTGTAATCACAAAATGTTTGCCATGTTTATTCTCCATGACTTTAAAGACAAAGTGGTAAGTATTTTCTTTTTACTGCAGTGGTCCTCAGCCCTCAAGTACCCCCGACAGGACATGTTTTGTGGATTTCTCTTATCAAGAATTGCTGTCCAGACTGTCTTTTAAAGCACATGTGCAAGATGAAGGAAAACCTGCAAACATGGCCTGTTGGGGGGGGGGGGGTTGCTATTGGTGGACAGGCTTGAAGTGCTGATTTACAGCACTGTGCTTAAATCTATTCAAATTGTGGGTGTTTGAGGGAAGCCAAGTGAGTGTTAGAACCCCTGCTTGTGTTTTTTTTGGGTTGAGCTTTGTGTCCCTTTTCTTAAAATTGGCTTCACTTCCTGTCACACAGCTGAACAGGAAGTGAGGTTAAAACCCTACCAGTGTCTTTTCTTGGGGACACAGGTCAATCTAACTAGTGTCCCCATTAAGCAAATTGCACTCCAGCACTGCTGTGTACACCCCAAATCATGGGTCTTCAAACTACGGCCCTCCAGTTGTTCAGGAACTACAATTCCCATCATGCCTAGTCATGTCTGTGAATGTCAGCGCATTACAAGGCCTCATGGGATGTGTAGTTCTACAACAGCTGGAGGGCCGTAGTTTGAGGATCCCTGCCCCCAAATGATTATTTAGTTTGGGGTTTAGTAAAGGCAAAGCCACTCTGCAAGTACAAGCATAGTTGCTGAAAATCATAGAGGAAGCACTGAAGGTTTTAACATCCAATCCTGTAGAAGCAAAGTTGTTTTGTTTTCTTCCTTGCTTTGCACTTGTAGTGCAAAGTGGATTTGCCTTTAGTAAATGGACCCCAAAGTCCAAGATCCCTAATAATTTGGGGTGTACACAGCAAAATGCTAGAGTGCAATTTACATAATGGGAAACTATTTAGATTGATCTCTGTGTCCCCAAGAAAAGATATTAGTAAGGTTTTACCCTCACTTCCTGTTTGGATATGTGACAGGAAGTGAATGAATTTGAATTAGAAAGGGTGAAAACACCTCACAAATGTTGTCACTATCAGGGGTGCAGACATCCCCAAAAAATGAGCAGATAATACTTATTTGCAAATTAATAATTTTTTAGTTAACATTGGGTGGTGTTTGTGGGGTGCCCTAACACACACATTCATACATATTAGCAACGCTGTATCCTGGCCTATTGGCATGGTTATATTTTCTTAGGCCTCTCAATAAAACTCTATGAAATTTGTGCTTAAACTAGAACCAGGGGTGGACTGACAACTCATGGGGCCCCCGGGCAATAGAAGATTATGGGGCCCCTCTGGCTTACAGATGGCCACCACGCCAGGAGGCAGTGCAGAGGCAGGGCAGCTAAAATCTTGGGATCTTCACATTAAAAGCATGTCAGTTTCGGACATGTCAGGGACAGATCTAAAAAAAAACACAGATTTTTACATACTGTCCCTGGTTTTACTGAGCCTGGCAACCCTGATGGGGCCCTCGGGCAGTGCCCGAGTGACTCAATGGTCAGTCTGCCCCTGACTAGAACTATAATCAACACTTTTTATTTTCTTTAATTTTGGATAGAGTGAGGGAGGGTTATAGGCCCTGTCAGTTTATTTTGTATTATCTGTGTCCAATTGGGGAGATTTGCCTTCACTTCCTGCCCCATAGCCAAACAGGAAGTGAGAGAAAAACTATGCAAATTAAGGGAGTCCAGTAACCCCCCCCCCCCCCAGAACTAGTGTGTGTGTGTGCCCTGAAAATTCCTGGGTGGGTGATACAAAAACAGGGTGTGGCTTTGACAGGAAGGGGTGGGTCATTTTTCTATTAGGAGGTGCAGAAATGTAGTCAGGCCTAGGGCAGCACAAAACCTAAATATACTACTGCATATTAGGGCTTATTTAGACCGGATCCGATTTACAGCATGTTTTTATAGTGTGGGAGGAAACCCACGCAGGCACAGGGAGAACATGCAAACTCCATGCAGATGGTGTCACGGGCGGGATTCGAACCAGCGACCCTTTTGCTGCTAGGTCAAAGTGCTATACACTACACCACTGTGCTGAACGAACATGATTGCAGCTGAAAGCATGAGATCTTTTTTTTATTTCCAATACCATGCTTTCCAGCCTTATTGACCCCGCCTCTCTCCATAAAGAGGACCTGTCACACACTAGTCCTATTACAAGGGATGTTTACATTCCTTGTAATAGGAAGAAAAGTTATCCAAAATCAAAAAAGTGACAAAAAAGTGCAAGCAGAAAAATATGAGCTAAAAAAAAAAAAACGCCCCTGTCCCTAGAAGCTCGCACTCAGAAGCGAATATGCATCTAAGTCCCCACATATGTAAACACCATTCAAACCACACATGTGAGGTATTGACGCATGCGTTAGAGCGAGAGCAATAATTCTAGCCCTAGACCTCCTCTGTAACTCTGAACTAGTCACCTGTATAAGAAAAAACAAGCATCGCCTATGGATATTTTCATGTCCCGAAGTTTGGCGCCATTCCATGAGTGTGTGACAAGTTGGTATCTATTTACTCGGTGTAACATCATCTTTCACATTATCCATAAAAATTGGGCTAACTTTACTGTTTTGTTACTTTTTAATTCATGGACCGTGTTTTTTTTTTTGGGCCAAAAAAAAAGGCGTTAGAAAAATGATTGCGCAAATACCGTTGGAAATCAAATAAAAAATGACCGCCACTTTATTCCCTAGGGTGTCTGCTAAAAAATTATATATAATGTTTGGGGGTCCTGAGTAATTTCCCAGGAACAAAATATAATTTTTACATGAAGGAGAGAAGTGCCAGAATAGGCGCGGTATGGAAGTGGTTTAAGTGAAATAATAAAAGTGAAATATTCCTTTAAATTTCATACAGGGGGGAGGGGGGTACACGCATGTTTCCCATGCTTAGAACTGTCCCTGTACAAGATGTCATTTCTGAAGTGAAAAAAATGTAAGTTTAAAGTACTCATGGCTATAAAGAATAGTCATTGCTCATTAAAACTAAAAAAAAAAATGTATGGGGGTCCCCCCAAATTAAATTACCAGGCCCTTCAGGTCTGGAATGGATATTAAGGGGAACCCCGCCGTAAAAAACAAAAAAAGAATGGCGTGAGGTCCCCCCAAATATCCATACCAGGCCCTTCAGGTCTGGTGTGGATTTTAAGGGGAAATCCACCCCAAATTAAAAAAAAAATGGCGTGGAGTCCCCCTAAAAATCCACACCAGACCCTTATCCGAGCACGTTAACCTGGCCGGCCGCAGAAAAGAGGGGGGGACAGAGTGCGCCCCCCCCTCTCCTGAACCGCACCAGGCCACATGCCCTCAACATGGGGAGGATGTCCCCATGTTGATGGGGACAAGGGCCTCATCCCCACAACCCTTGCCCGGTGGTTGTGGGGGTCTGCGGGCGGGGGGCTTATCAGAATCTGGAAGACCCCTTTAATAAAGGGGACCCCCAGATCCCGGCCCCCCCCTGTGTGAAATGGTAATGGGGTACATTGTACCCCTACCATTTTACCAAAAAAAAGTGACAAAAGTGTGAAAAATGACAGTAGCCGGTTTTTGACAATTCCTTTAATAAAATCTTCTTTCCGCGGTTCCTTCTTCTTCTTCTTCTTTCCTTCGGGTTTCTTCCTCTGCTTCTTTCCTGTCTTCTCGTCCACATCTTGCCGTCTTCTCCCATCTTCTTCTCTGTCCGTCAAACTTCTCGTCCACATCTTCTTGATCTTCTGGGTGCTGCGCTTGAAATTGAAGAGCCCGCCGTGTTCCCTCTCCTGGGACCCGCCCCCTATGACGCCACAGGTAAACTCATATGAAAGTCCGCGTGTGGCATATGTGCGTCAGAGGGGGGCGGGGTCACATGAGTGTGACACGGCGGGAACTTCAATTGGAAGCTGCGGCGGCTTTTTCTTCTCCGGACGTCGCAATTGAAATTGAATTCCCCCGCCGTGTGACGCTCTGTGACCCCGCCCCCTCTGACGCACATGACCTTCTAAGGAGTTTACTTGTGGCGTCAGAGGGGGGCGGGTCCCAGGAGCGGAACACGGCGGCCAATTCAAATTCAAGCGCTGCGTCCGGGGAAGAAAAAGATGTGGACGAGAAGGCTGGCGGACCGAGAAGAAGACAGGAGAAGACACCGGGCAAGATGCGGACGAGGAGGCTGAAGGACGGAGAAGACAGGAGAAGACACCGGGCAAGATGTGGACGACAAGGCTGAAGGACGGACGGAGAAGATAGAAGAACACGTCGGGCAAGATGTGGACGAGAAGACCCAAGAAAGAAGCAGAGGAAGAAACCCGAATGGAAGAAGAAAAGAAGATTTTATTAAAAGATTTGTCAAAAACCGGCTACTGTCATTTTTAACACTTTTGAATTTTTTTTGGGGTGAAATGGTAGAGGTATAATGTACCCCATTACCATATCACATAGGGGGGGGGCCAGGATCTGGGGGTCCCCTTTGTTAAAGAGGTCTTCCAGATTCTGATAAGCCCCCCACCCGCAGACCCCCACAACCACCGGGCAAGGGTTGTGGCGATGAGACCCTTGTCCCCATCAACATGGGGACATCCTCCCCATGTTGAGGGCATGTGGCCTGGTGCGGTTCAGGAGAGGGGGGCCGCACTCTGTCCCCCCTCTTTCTGCGGCCGGCTAGGTCAACGTGCTCGGATAAGGGTCTGGTGTGGATTTTTAGGGGGACTCCACGCCATTTTTTTTTTAATTTGGGGTGGAGTTCCCCTTAAAATCCACACCAGACCTGAAGGGCCTGGTATGGATATTTGCGGGGAATCCGTGCCATTTTTTTTTTTTTTTTACGGCGGGGTTCCCCTTAATATCCATTCCAGATCTGAAGGGCCTGGTAATTTAATTTGGGGGACCCCCTACACATTTTTTTTCTCCTTTATGAATGAATCCCTTTAGAATTGCCGGGAGCCGACAATTCATTATAGCCGCGTGTGAATTTTAAATGGCTTTTTTCCTTCAGAATGTCATTTTTTGCAGAGACAGTTCTAAGTGCGGGAAAAATGTGCTATTTCACATGCTGACATTACACCCCCCCTAGGTATGAAATTTAAAGGAATATTTCACTTTTATTGTTTCACTTTAAGCATTATTAACTTCACTGCTCCCGAAAAAACGGCCGTTTTAAAAAATAAAAAAAACATTGATACATGTTTCCTGGGGCAGGACTGAGGTCCCCAAACACTTTTTAGGACAAAACTTGCAGATTAGCCTTTAAAATGAACACTTTTGATTTCTCCCATAGACTTCTATAGGGTGTTCGGCGCGGCTTTACATATTACTTGCAATGCGCCGGCTGCTACGCTGGTTCATGCACCTAATTAAGGCTTCACCCGGCGCACTAATTAAGGCATGAACCAGCGCAGCGCACTGACAATAGTAAATCAGCCCCAGTGTATGTATTGATGTTATGGTAGCATTGGTAGACCCCATGTAATAAATATTTCTATAAAATCTGCTTATTGTATTCATTAGTAATTGAACTGAACATTACTGGTTTAAGAAAACAAACTCCTCATTTAAAGCTCCAGGGAGCAAGTAATTAATGAAAAATATTGAATTTGATTCTGAATATTACACTTCTTTTACCATATCTAGCCATCACTGATAACAGTATGTACACAGTGTATTTTTTTCTTTTTACCTAATCATCTGTTTTTAGCCAGTAATTTACCTTGCTCCACTAGGTGTAAAAAAAAGAATATAGACCCTAACAAATTTAGATAATTTTCACTATAATATGCTCTTGATGGCAAAATACTTGTGTTTTAAAACCTTTTATATTGTTTTTTAATTTGTAATTTGCAAAATAAATAAACTCTTCTATCTCATTTACTTACTACACTGCAATTAATAATTTCTTCCACATTTTGTCTCACGTTTTCCATAGTTCATAATAATTTATGGTTCAGGTTACCAAAATAGTAGATGAATTTTACAAATTTGAAATAATCATTAATCAGGTGGACTGCTCTTTCCCCTTTGATGTCACTCTATTTGGTGTTCATCTACAAAAGCACACTGTAATTGCAGACTTGCTTACATTATTGTTCACTCCTTACAGTTACTTTTAGGAATAAGTATTACAATTAAGATTTCCTTTTTTTATACTGTAGTTTATCACAGTGTTCTTTTAACCATATAGGATTTTAATCCTTACTAAAAAACCTGTGCACAAAAGCAAATCACAACAATTCACAACAACCAGCCAGACATCACTTCTTTCTAATGTTGGCCAGACAGTTAAAAATGATTGCTAACTAATTGCTATACTGTACTTTTCTCATGGGTCTTTCCCCTATGAAATACAAATGCTTTTTTTTTTAAAAAAAAGAATGCTTCCTTCTTTGGCACCCTGTAAATCTATTTTTTATTTTGTCTCTGCTACAGATAAACTATTCATTCCAATCCATCTCCTCTGCAGTACCGTGACTGGTAACTGACTGAGAAGGAAAGGCATTCATCAAAATGTCTTAAATTAATAAATTCCCAGAAGACAGCAGAAAAACTATTTAAAAAAAAAAGAAAAAATCAATGAATCTGTTTTAATTGATGTAAAACAGAAAAACGACAAACAGGCAATGTACATCTGCAATAAAGTGAAATAATTCAACTACAATTTTTATACAAACACATATGGACCAGAAGAAAGTATGTTATATACTACAAGTAGCCATCTAATCGCATGCAGTATTGTACCAGCCTTTTGTATGTTTACATATTACGCAGTGTATTATTTTAGTTATATGTCCACTAAGACCCTAACGTAAGAGGGTCAAACACATCATGCAAGGTGCAGGTACCAGGGGTAACCAATCAGAAGTCATTATTTTAAATGCTGACTATTTTAAACTGAAGAAAAGTGGCATTTGATTGCTAAGGGACAATATATATATCATGCCATTTATATAAATATGTTGTCCTTCCATATATTGTGTATGATTTCCTGGATTCTATTGCTGTGATGATGACGACGACAATGATGATGATTGCTTAAATATGGCAGTGAAGCACACCTTAGTCCATGAAATGTCCTTCTAGCTATATTATAATATGCCATTGGGGATAATCTGACATAGGGCCATGCAGAATCTCGCTTGCCAGAAAGGGAACAGCGACAGGGCGACACCTCACTGGTACAGCCTGCGGGAGAGCAATGCTGTAGGAGCAGATGAGTGCTCTCTTAGAGATCCTGTTGCTGGCAAATTGCCAATAGCGACAGAATCACCAGTGTGACATGGCCCATATATTTATAGTAATACATATTTATAAATAAAAATTATCAGGAGAAAACGCAGATGGGAAAGCACAAAGATAGATAGGTAGGTAGGTAGATAGATAGGTAGGTAGATAGATAGAAACAAACAAAAATATAGATAGATAGATAGATAGATAGATAGATAGATAGATAGATAGATAGATAGATAGATAAAAAAAATAAAGATAATTTCAGTTCAATAAGAGTCAAACCCTTTCATCTCCAACCACATTTTTCCATCTGTTATCTAGTGGTTACGATTAGCATAATGATTCATAGAGAACAGAGAAGTTAAAAATACGTTATGTATTCACACAGAAGCTGACACGATCTGAATTTTAAGATGATGTGAAAAACGGGCTTTTGTCCCATACTGTCACCGTGCCCAATGCCCACACAGATCTCTGCCTTAGTTTCTGATTCTCTTCCTTTGTGCTTGAAGACCCTTTCAGTTGTTGTTCGTGTATCTATGATGGTTAAGCTTTCTTTTACAGCTATCCAATAGTCGTTTCCCTGAATCTCTATTAAGGCATGCATTGCACTTCCTTATTTCTGTGTTCCACTTTTTACTCCTCCACCCTCTTCTGTGGTAATTACCCAGCAGCACAAAGATAACCTAGAAAAATGTGCAAACACACACACAAAGGATAACCTAGAAAATGTTAAAACACACACACACCTTTCCTCTAGCACAGGTGTATGGTAACACTAGTCAATTGTGTATAAATGAAGGCAGTGTACCCAAGATGTACACATATACACCGAGCACCCAGTGTACCCTAGATGTACGTATACACCGAGCAGCCAGTGTACCCTAGATGTACACATATACACCGAGCAGCCAGTGTACCCTAGATGTACGTATACACCGAGCAGCCAGTGTACCCTAGATGTACACATATACACCGAGCAGCCAGTGTACCCTAGATGTACGTATACACCGAGCAGCCAGTGTACCCTAGATGTACACATATACACCGAGCAGCCAGTGTACCCTAGATGTACGTATACACCGAGCAGCCAGTGTACCCTAGATGTACGTATACACCGAGCAGCCAGTGTACCCTAGATGTACACATATACACCGAGCAGCCAGTGTACCCTAGATGTACACATATGCACCGAGCAGCCAGTGTACCCTAGATGTACACATATACACCGAGCAGCTGGATCCTAACACCAGCACATGACGCTGCTCCTTGGCTGCACACTCCAATTCCACAACACGTACAAGATACAACTGAACCAGATATCCACGGCTGCAAATGAGACGATCTCTGCAGCTGCTGTGTGGGTGGTATATTTGTTTATATCACAGTTCAGCTAGTAGAAAATAATATTTTCCATGTAGAGGTGTAGCACTCGCGAAACGGCCCTTATCACACCTTGACACCACACCACTGAATGGCAGATTTCTTTTTCCATGCCTATATTGTGAGTGTGATAGCAAACCTTTCTTTGTCACAGCACAGCCAACAATACTGACTTGTAGTCCAACCTCCGCCAGCTGAGCCCTGTAGTAAGTAGTGGACAGCGACAAGTGCTGAACACGGCCAATGCCAGGCTCTGAACTGCGCAGGATCCACCACAAAAAAAAAAAAAGGAACAGTTGACCTAATAAAGAAAGGGTTAAGGGCGACCAACCTTGACATGTTTTCCCTCTGAGGTCTCTGTGCTTTCTCCAGCCCAAGTTTAGTGAATATCCCAACCAGGACCATGACGGCTACAACTCCACAAATGATGTAGACGATCAAATTGGTTTTATCCCTGGTCGGGTCGTGCAGGGGGTCGTCAATCTTTGGCGGGGTCTTCCCCGGCTGCAGCCAAATGGGTCTGTCGTAGTTGGTACAGATGCTCTGATCCAGTTTGGCCTCATTGAACTTACAACAGTACCTAAAGCCACAAGTACCACAGCAGTAGAGGAAATCCCCGGAGCTGCAGTTAAATGGAGGGTCCCATTGCCCCATGACATCGAAATAACCCCTGCAACCCTCAGCTGTCTGGGGGGTTTCCGATGACTCCAGATCTCCAGGGTTGGACAGGTTGACGTCAGAAACCACTTCAGTGCTCCCAAAGTGAGGTCCACCTTTCACCTGGGCACAACACAGGAAAGTCAAAATATCCGCTAGCAAGTAGTAGATGATTACACTAATCCCTTTCATGATAAGTAGCTTTTTTCCTCTGCACTGATATGGAAGATCCAAAGTGGCACAATACAACCATGAAGAGCAGGAGGCAGGAAGGCTCAGCCCATCAGTCCAGGTCCATCGTCTACTAGATGTGATCACTGCAGTCACCAACGAGGAGTGACGATCCTTCCTCTCCTTGTAGTAATCTCCACCAGCAGCACTAACTCATCTGCACTTGTGGATTCGAGATAAGCAGAGGGGATTCTGGACTATTGGAGTAGTGCAGAGAGAGTGAGATAAGAAGAGAGAGAGAGAGAGGAGGGGGGGGGGGGATAGGGAGAGAAGAGAGGAGGAGAAGGAAAAGGGGAGGAATATATATAGGAGGAGTTGAGACTGAGGGAGGGATGACATGGTCGTGAGCAAAGAGGGAGCGTTTCCAAAAGATGACAAGGGATGTGCTTTAAACGTGAACAGCACAATATCCCCTTATTTCACTCCTCTTCAGCACGCACAGGCAGCAATGGCATACGAGATGAGAAGAAAGTTTTTTTTTGTTTGTTTTTCCCGCACAGTTGTAGTATTATTACTAAACTGCCCTAGAAATCCACTTGTTTTTCAAATGTCTCGTTCATGTTCTAAACATTTACCGTCCGCACCTTATCAGTGGCAGCTGGTGCTCCAAATTTTTGGGGAGGCACAAACAAACGAAAAAAAAAATCATCAATTGCAGCCTCACTGTGCCCATCAAGTGCAGCCACTGTGCCCATCAAACGCAGCCACTGTGCCCATCAATTGTCACCACTGTGCCCATCAAATGCAGCTACTGTGCCATGCCATCAATTGTTGCCACTGTGTCATGCCATCAACTGTCGCCACTGTGCCATCAATTGTCGCCACTGCATCATCAATTGTCGCCACTGTGCCATGATATCAAACTCAGCCACTGTGTCATCCATTGTCACCACTGAGCCCAACAATTGTCACAACTGTGCCATGCCATCAACTGTGCCATGCCATCAATTGTCGCAACTGTGCCATGCTATCAACTGTCGCCACTGTGCCATCAATTGTCACCAATGTACCCATCAATTGTCACCACTGTGCCCATCAATTGTCACCACTGTGCCATCAAATGTCGCCACTGTGCCATCAAACACAGTCACTGCGCCATGCCATCAAACGCAGCCACTGTGCCATGCCATCAAACACAGCCACTGTGCCATCAATTGTCACCACTGTGCCATCAATTATCACCACTGTGCCCATCAATTGTCACCACTGTGCCATCAATTGTTGCCACTGTGCCATGCCATCAAACGCAGCCACCGTGCCATCAAACGCAGCCACTGTGCCACCATCAATTGTCATCACTGTGCCATCAATTGTCACCACTGTGCCCATCAATTGTCACCACTGTGCCCATCAAATGTCACCACTGTGCCCATCAATTGCCACCAGTTTGCAACCTCGAAAAACGCCAAATTGCTGCCCCCTGTCACCCAGCACTTACCTTTCTCAGGTCAGCCATCTTCCCTCGATGTCTTCTTCCAAGTCCCGCCCTCGATGTCACCAGACTCGGGGAACCTGATTGGCTGAGACGAGTGTCAGTGTTAACCAGGGAACGCACACCCCCTGCATCCCCTGGTTAACTATTTGGAAGCCGATTACAGCCTATAGGCTGTAATCGGAAAGCTTATCAGAGCCGCTGCCTCTGATAGACACTTCCACACAGCCAACCAGCTGCCGTTATTCAGATGGGCGGCGCTCACCAGGGGGCCGGCCATCTGAATAGTGTAAGCGAGTAAGCATCACATGATGCAAAACATGTCAGCTCTTTTTTCCTAGTCCACTTCTTGTTTGACTGCACAAATTTTGGTTGTTTTTTCTATTTGCATTTTTGTTGTTTTTTTAAATTTTGAATAAAGACATCGTTTTTTGAGGAGTGCGGCGATCCAGGATTTTTCTTTCATCCCATCTGAATAGTGGGCGGCAGCAGCGACAATACATGGAGATTCAGGCAATGCATGAATCTCTATGTATTGTACACTAAGTTAGGTGAGGGCGCAGGGGAGAGAGGGGGCGGCGCTCCTGCACCCACTATGGACGCACCACCGATGCACCTTATCCTTTCAGCTGGAATGACAACAGATCGCTGGCTGGAGACTAGCACTTCAAACTCCAACCCAAGCATCTAGTTAGTAATTTAGCATTTAGCATGCCATTCTGTAACCACTGTAATCAGTGGCGTCTCCAGCTTTCATATGTAGGGGGGCACATGGGGGGACAAGGACAAAAGTAGGGGACAACTATAAAATGCAATTATATATATATATATATATATATATATATAATATATATTCTGGGGCCCTTTATTATCATCCTGCAACGAGACCCTTTCACATGTTTTGTAGTGAGCCCCGTTTCTACTGTATTGGGACCCCCCAGGGTGGCAGAAAACAAGAGGCAGGGCCGTCTTTAATGCAGGGCAAAAGGGACATATGCCCAGGGCCCTGTCATTGTTTGGGGGGCCCTGCACTGCCCATCCCTTGAGCCTTGGAGTTCTTCTCTCCCCGGGGCCGCTCTCATCCCTCGTGTATACACACACTGATCTGAGAGAGAGCAGAGGAGGAAGGGGGCGGGGACTCTGCACAGAGAGGAAGCTGCTTCTGGGACTTGTAGGCTGCACGGACATCGCAGGACAACATGCTGTGAGTAGCATTTGGGACAGAGCAGGAAAACTCTGTACTGGAACGGGGGGCTTTATGGGAGGAGAGCCTTGAGTGGAGCTCTGTACTCTGTACACTAGGGATGAGCCGAACATACCCGCGTTCGGTTCGCATCAGAACGTTCGAACAGACCGATCGTTCGCGCGAACATTTAGAACCCCATTGAAGTCTATGGGACTCGAACCTTCGAATTCAAAAAGTGCTCATTTTAAAGCCCAATATTCAAGTTATTGTTGGAAAACGTCTTTGAGAACCCGGGTCTTGCCCCAGGGAACATGTATCAATGGAAAAAAAAGTTTTAAAAACTGTAGTTTTTTCTTGAGCAGCGATTTTAATGATGCTTAAAGTGAAAAAAAAAATTTCCTTTAAATATGATACCTGCTGGGTGTCTATAGTAGTGGCACGTGTTTAGAAATGTCCCTGCACAACATGAGATTACTCTCAGAAAAAGTAATTTTATACATTAATGTAATGTTTGGTCCCTGTAATATGGATAAAAATCATTGAAAAAAATAGCATGAGTTTCCCCGCCACCACTCCCCCCAGGTCATTACAAGACCCAGTGCCGATCCTGACCTCCCTGGGGCCCTAAGCAAAATGACATGGCACATTAAAAATGAGAATCAGGGGGGCGCTGACGACAGTGACATGTCACATTAAAGAAAGTTGAGAAGCGGGGTGAGGGGGTGTTCTGCTGTCGGAAATGACTCAGCCAGCGAGTTTAGAAGCGGGGTGAGGGGGCGAAAATGAATTCTCACCAGGCAGGGCCTCTAGTAATTTGGGGGGCCCTTTGCAGCTTTGCGGGGCCCTAAGCGGCTTGCATAGTGAGCCTATAGCGAGGATCGGCCCTGACAAGACCTTTTCGCCCTATATACTTTGAACAGCAGTATACAGGCATTGCAAACAAGATAAGGACTGTAGGTTTCTTAAATAGAATCAGAACCATGTCATACTTTGCTCCTGCATATTGCACAATTTCCTAAAGAGACCCTCAACAAACTACATGACACTTGTGCCTGATGAGGCCACTGATGTTCCAGTGGTGGTGGCCCGTGAGACTGTCCATACAGGCTTGGCTCCCCAAAGTGCACGTGATGTGTGGCAACAATATGTCGATTATTTTAGGGGTGGGGGGGGGGGCATTACAATGCCAGATCTTGGCTCAAAAAATTATTTTTTCTGGGAAAGTAAAATTCTAGAAAAAAGGGGGGTTGCCATCCGGGGCCCCCTTTGAACACATTTTGTGAAGAACTCCTGTTCTCTGAAGGCCTCCATTATTTCTGCAAGTCAAAATTTAGCAAAAAAAAATAATGTCAGTCAAGCCTTCGCTTTCTCCCCATATCTAACCCACAAACTCATCCACTGATCATAAAGTCCAAAAATCAAGTTTCGTATTGTCGTACTGCACGATCGTTTTCCTGACGTTTTCTACCGACTGCGAACAACGTTCTCACTCATGCAATATCCCTTTATACACTGCGCATGCGGGAAGCTCCGCATGTATCCCCGCCTATGACGATCGTTCTAGTAATTGGCACGCCCCTCGGTTGGTCAATGCACTTCACTGAAGAAGACATGATGGAGGAGACTCAGGAGAGACAGGAATCTGCAACCACAAGTAAGGAGAGAGGCCAGGCACACACCAGGAGCAAGAGGATGAACAAAGCCACCAGCATGACCTTTGATGAGATGGTGGAGAAGGTTGCCATTTTTGAAGAGGAGGACTATGATTGTCTAAAAGGGCCTTACAAGAAACCTAAGAAGGTAAAGGCCCAGATAATGGAGAAGGTTCAGATGACTCTCCATGAGAAATTCAAGGTGCAGAGGTCAAGGGATCAGTTGAGGAAGAGGTGGTCAGACTTGAAAAGAAGAGACCCGGAGCAGATGGAGAGGATTCGAAGAGTCCTCATAAGATGTAAGTAATTTTCATGTGTACTCTGAGTATTTGTTTTTATTATTTTGCGGCATGTGCTTTTTATTTCAGGTTGTGTATATATACAGTTCAAGAATAGATGTCTCAAGGTTTATGTTTGTGGTCATAATAATCGGTTGTTCATTCTATTTACGATCATTTTATGTGAGACCAATTTTTTATTTAATGTAGATGTGTTATTAACTAGATTTAAATAATCCAACTTAAGTCAATATACAGTAAAAGGAGAGTATGCTCAGCACAGCAGTTGATTACACATATGGACTCAGTAGCAGCGAAGGGCCCCCCAAATAACTAGAGGCCCCGCCTGGTAAGAAGTCATTTTCGCCCCCTCACCCCGCTTCTCAACTCGCTGGCTGCAAGGGAGAAGAGGCAAGAAGTCAGCAACCCTTGCTTCTCAATTTAATGTAAGATGTCATTTCCGACAGCAGAACACCCCCTCCCCCACTTCTCAACTTCCTTTAATGTGACATGTCACTGTCGTCAGCGCCCCCCCCCCCCCGCTTCTCATTTTTAATAATATGCTATGTCATTTTGCTTTGGGCCCCAGGGAGGTCAGGATCGGCACTGAGTGTTCGTCACAAGAACAACCTAGTTAGGGTGTCACACAGAGGTGATCCAGTGTATACTTGTTGTTTTTCCATGTAGGAAACTTGGCCAAAGATAGAGAAATGCAGCAGCTTTGGTAATGGATAACATCCTGTGTTAAGCTTAGAAGGATTGTAAAAACAGACAATTGTACCACACTTTTAAAAAAGAATGATTGATATTCCTCTTTCAGGCCTCTAATCATTTTGATTCATGTATCCCTTTTTTTACAATCTCATATGGCGCAATGAAGCTGCAGCCGACCAACCCCACACAGAGCCAAGCCCCACCCTCGACGAATGTGCAGGAAGTGCAAAATGCCACCACATCAGGTCAGTGTCATACAGCACAGCTTCAGGTAATACATGTAGGCCTGCTTAATTGTAATACATGTTTTTTTTCCAAATTTCAGGAGGTGTCGGAGCTGTTGGGGGCGGATTGGACACCTAAGGTGCCCATGTCCTAATTGGGGAGATCAATTCCTGCAGGGCAGAAATAGAGGAAACAAACCTTCCCTCTAGAGAATATTATAAATAAAAACTGAAAGCTGGAACAAAAAAATGAAGAATCTTATTGATGTGCTGGGAAGGGATTTAAAAAAAAATTGATGTAGACAAATATTTCAAATCCAAAAAATATTTCTTGACAAAAAAAAAAAATTTAAGAATTTATATTAAGATATTCTTTGAAAAAATAAAAATGACACATTTTAAGTGTGATACAATAAATATTTTTGGATACTCAACAATGTGTGGCTTCTTATATCAGTGCTGCCTAAAAGAACAAATCTAGATTTTGTGGTGTTTAGATTTAGTGTTGCTCACGAATATTCGCATTGCGAATATTCGACTCGAATATAGCATATTCGAGAAATCGCGCTATATTTCGAATTTCGCGGTGAATATTCGCAATTCCGAATATTAGATTTTTTACATTTTTTTTTTTAGAACAGATCACATCCTAGATATCTCCATCGATGTCTAAAAGCATTGCTGGTATGATTAGAGACCCTGGGCCGAGTAGCTGAAGCGTTCATTGAATTTTGCCGAAAAATCGCAATGCGATTATTCTGCAATCGCAATATCGCGCGATTATTTTCTTCGCCCCTATCTTCCGCATCAGAGCGATTTTTACAGTTTCATTTTTAAAACAGATCACATCCTAGTGATTTCCATAGACGTCTAAAAGCATTGCTGGTATGATTAGAGACCTTGGGCCGAGTAGCTGAAGCGATCATTTTATATTGCCGAATATTCGCAATGCGAATATTCGGCAATAGGAATATTGCGCGATTATTTTCTCCGCCCTTTTGCATCAGAGCCAATCAGAGTTCTCCTTCCACACTCGTCAGAGGTTAGCAACCAATAGGAACCTGCCTGCACGGACATTATATAAGGTCACTCCCAGCACCATTTCATTGCAGATTCAGAAGCTGGCTAGAGAGTGTGGAGGCTGTTTCTGTGTTCCTGATTGATTGATCTATCATCATCAGCATAGTGCTGCATTGCTATTTAGTGATTCCAGTGCATATATTCCAGTATATCAACTGCTTTTTTCAAAGCAATAGACCCAAGAGCTTTTTTCAAAGCTACATTTTGTGCTGTTTTGTGCTGTTTTGTTCATCTTGTGTTACTGTTTGATCTTGCATCTTCGCTGTTCAGTGATATTTGCTAGTGATTTCAGTGCACATTTTGCTGAGCTTTCTAAAAGAGCTTTTTTCAAAGCTAAGTTTTGTTCATCTTGTGTTACTGTTTGATCTTGCAGCTTCGCTGTTCAGTGATATTTGCTAGTGATTTCAGTGCACATTTTGCTTAGTTTTTCTTAAAGAGCTTTTCTAAAAGCTAAGTTTTGTGTTGTTCAGTTTAGTTAGATTTCTGTGTAGTAAGTGTACACACTGTTAGTGTACATTTATTTCATCTAGCTTAGCTTAGTGTGTGTTTAGTGTATGTGTTTTGTGTTAAAAAAAAAAAAAAAAAAAAAAAAAAAACGTTAGTTAGTGTTTGTTTAGTGCTTTTTTTTTTTTCAATTTTGTAGTCCTTGTCTTTGGTGTACTACTTTTATTATAGTTTAGTAGCTGTCTGTGTACGTCTTTGTCTGCGTGCCTGTCTTGTAAAAAAAAACACATAAAAACACATTTTCCTCACATTTCCCCCCCCCAATAAAGTTTACCCCCCCCACACACATCAGCAATCATGAGCGGCATCCGTGGCCGTGGCAGCAGGGGTAGGGGAGTTACTCCCAGTGCTGGGTCGCTGCCAGCACGGGGTACCTCTCGTGCCCCTACTAGTGGTAGAGGATCGGGTGCAAGGGGAGTCCGCCTGATCCGGCTGAAGTAGTGGTGGACTACATGGGGCACAGCAGTACCACTGAGTCGTCGGTCCCGACTCACAGTAGTACCACCATTACACCGGTGCCTGTAGTACCCCCCCCAGCCTCCAAGAGTCCAGCATCTTACTGTTCGACAGCGACAGTGAGAGGGATCTCTTGGGGGAGGCCATGCATCAGGCAGACCTCCAGCTCTGTCCTGATGGTCAGGACCTTTTTGAAGGGATGGATGAGGAGGATGGGATACCTGCTGGCAGTATCCCAGAGACATCCCTTCAAACTGGTGCTGCTGTTTTGGTGCAGGAAACAGCAGCACCTAGTCAGACCCAGGCGTGGGTGAGGGGACAGCGGAGCCAGGCTAGAGGCTCCATGTCAGTTGGTTCCCTCAGACCAACACATCTCAGCCCTTGGTCTGACATCTCTGGGGGCGAAGAGGGTGACCCATCATGGTTGCCATCTGACGCGTCGGCTCACTGCGTCAGTGACGACGGGGAAGGTAGGCACCCTGGTGAAACGGTGCGCCAGGTCACCACCAGGGAGACCATCGTCAGGGTCTCCACTGGTGATGGCAGCAGGAGGTGTCAGGAGGAGCAGCAGCAGCAGCAGCAGCAGGCAGCTCCACCTGTGCGCACCGAGTCCCAGCAGGTGCAAGTAAGCGTCACCCCATCTGACAGGAGGGCGGTGCTGAAGTCACCTGTCTGGAACTACTTCACCCTGGTGGCAGACAACCCTACCGTGGCCATCTGCCGGATCTGTAAAGTGAGGGTGAAGAGAGGGAAGTGTTTGGCTCGGGTGGGTACCACAGCCCTGAACCAGCACCTGAGGATAAACCACTGGGGGGTGTTTGACGAGATGAAGCGTGGTGGTGGTAGCAGCGCCACCACCACAAGTGAGCAGGGTACAGCAGCCCCTGCCACATCTTCATCTCTTTCCAGCAGGTCATGCCCCCCGCTCCCTCTAGTAGAGGTACTGGTACCGGCAGCCAGACCTCTACTTCCACAGCACCCTCCGCATCTGTGTCCCGCACTGCCGTCCGGCGCCAGGCGTCGATTTCAGACGTCTTTGACCGCACCACTCCCTTCCCCCCTGGAGACCGACGTGTGCGTTCCCTCAATGGGCTCCTGGCAAGGGTTATTGCCCAACATCTGCTGCCCTTCAACATAGTTGACAGCAACCCCTTCAGGCAGATGTTGGAGCAGGCCCAACCCCAATGGCGTGTCCCCAGCTGCCATTTCTTTGCCAGGACTGGTGTCCCTGCCCTACACCAGCACATTGTGCAGAATGTAACCCTGTCGCTGGATCACGCTGTCAGCGACAGGGTTCATCTGACAATGGATGGCTGTACCAGCAGGCATGGGCAGGGGCGCTACATCAGCTTCACGGCCCATTGGGTTTCCCTCCGAGGCATCGGTGAGGGATCGGTTGCAACCGATCTTGTGGTGCCGCCCCGGGGTGTCCAGGGGAGAACTGCTGGTCTCCCTCAAGCCACTGTCTCCGCAGCTGCTGAGCCTCCCAGCAAGCGCCCCCGTAGCTACTCAAGTGTGGGGCACGTGCGCTGTCAGGCCGTGCTCCAGCTTGTTAGTTTAGGGGACCGGAGACACACTGGAGAAGAAGTGCTGAAAGCACTTCAGGCTCAGGTCCAGAAGTGGCTGACACCCCGAAGGCTCCAGGCAGGTATGGTTGTCTGCGATAACGGCAGCAACCTACTCGCCGCCCTCAGTGCTGGCAGTCTGACCCACGTGCCCTGTCTGGCACATGTCCTCAACCTGGTGGTGCAGAAGTTCCTGCGCACTTATCCCGGGTTGAGTGACATTGTGGCAAAGGCGCGTAGGATTGCCAGCCACTTCAGGCGCTCCCCAACCGCTACCGCGTCCCTGTCCGAGTTGCAGCGGAACTACAGTCTGCCCCTTCACAGGCTGATTGTGGACAGTGTGACGCGGTGGAACTCCACCCTCCACATGCTGAAGAGGTTGTGGGAGCAGCGAAGGGCGGTGAGGGAGTACCTGATGGACCTACGCACTGAGAGGGCTTCACCACAACTCCCTTTCATCGCCTGTGCGGAGTGGGGGCAGATACACCAGGTCTGCCAAGTGTTGTCCTCCTTCGAGCAGGCGACCAAGATGGTCAGCAGTGAGCATGTCGGCCTCAATAACGTGCTGCCAATAGTGTTCATGCTGGAGAGGACACTAGATCGCCTGCTCGAAGCTGGGGAGAGTGCCTTGGTGGAGCAGGAGGAGTCAGCAATGCTCCACCGAGACCAGGGCCAGGACGAGGAGGAGGAGGAGGAGGATGATGATGATGAGGAGGAGGAGGTGGTTGCTGGTGTCATCCCGGAGTCAGGGCCTGGTCAGGAGGGAGAGCCGGTGTTGGGGGCACCGATAGTCCAGGGGTTGGGCATCTCTGAGCGTGACCAGCAGCGCCTCAGGGATGAAGAGTCGGACCTCATTGACCTGGGCAGCAGTGAGGAGTCACAGCGGGCTGTGCTCTTCCCCATGGCTGCCCACATGCTGAGATGCCTCAGGAGGGACCCCCGGGTTAAGACCATTAAGGCGAGGGATGATTTCTGGATGGCCACCCTTTTGGATCCCAGGTGCAAGGGGAAACTGGAGCAGTTCATCCCAGCCAGCCGGAGGCAGCGCCGGATGGAGGAACTGCAGGCAGGCATTGTCAGCCGGTTGGAGCAGGCAACTCCCCGGCCTCCAGTTGTCCCCCCTCATCTCACCCAGCAGGTGGCTGCACCCAGCAGCAGCCGAGCAGGGGACCTAATGGATGAGATGAGGATGTTCTTCCAAACCGAGCGACCCAGTACCAGCACCAGCAGCAGCAGCAGTCACCACCAGCGGCTGGCCCACATGGTGGCAGACTACATGGCGTCCGTCGGTGCTTCTGACAGTATGAGCACCGACGACCCCATGGAGTACTGGGTTGCCAGATTGGACACCTGCCGCGAGCTCGCTCAGTATGCGCTGGAGTTATTGTCTTGCCCCCCCTCCAGCGTACTATCTGAGCGGACATTCAGCGCGGCAGGTGGGGTGGTCACGGACAAGAGGACCCGTCTGTCCACAGACTCCGTGGACAGACTCACATTCATAAAGATGAATGAGTCCTGGATCGGCGGTGACTTTCTGGCACCCGTCGTCGGTTCAGGGCGCTGAAGGGTCCCTTGTCATGCATCCCCTGATGGAGCCCCGGACCTGATGTATTTACAGTGCTGAATATAACTATTTTAACACCTGAGAAAATCAATGTTAATATTTGGTACAGTAGGCTTTCTTTGCAATTACAGCGGTCAAACCTTTCTTGTAGTTTTACACCAGCTTTGCACACACTGGAGGAGGGATTTTGGCCCACTCCTCCACACAGATCTTCTCTACATCAGTCAGGTTTCTGGGCTCTCGCTGAGAAACACGGAGTTTGAGCTCCCTCCAAAGATTCTCTATTGGGTTTAGGTCTGGAGACTGGCTAGGCCACGCCAGAACCTTGATATGCTCCTTACAGAGCCACCCCTTGGTTATCCTGGCTGTGTGCTTTGGGTCATTGTCATGTTGGAAGAACCAGCCTCGACCCATCTTCAAAGCTCTAACTCAGGGAAGGAGGTTGTTGCCCAAAATCTCGCAATACATGGCCCCGGTCATCCTCTCCTTAATACAGTGCAGTCACCCTGTCCCATGTGCAGAAAAACACCCCCAAAGCATGATGCTACCACCCCCATGCTTCACAGTAGGGATGGCGTTCTTGGCATGATACTCATCATTATTCTTCCTCCGAACACGGTTAGTGAAATTATGACCAAAAAGTTATATTATGGTCTCATCTGACCACATGACTTTCTCCCATGACTCCTCTGGATCAGTCAAGACAACTATGTCAAAAGTAATTTCACACTCTATATACTCCTATTACCACTGCTGTTCATCATGGCACCTCCTGCCCAAGTGATATGACTCTGTATCAACTACTACTGCTAATACTACTGCTGCTGCTGCTGCTGCTGCCCAGTCAAGACACCTATGTCAGCAGTTATTTCCCACTTTATATACTCCAATTACCACTGCTGTTCATCATGGCACCTCCTGCCCAAGTGATATGACTCTGTATCAACTACTACTGCTAATACTACTACTGCTGCTGATCAGTCAAGACACCTATGTCAGCAGTTATTTCACACTCTATATACTCTTATTACCACTGCTGTTCATCATGGCACCTCCTGCCCAAGTGATATGACTCTGTATCAACTACTTCTGCTAATACTACTACTGCTGCTGCTGCTGCTGCCCAGTCAAGACACCTATGTCAGCAGTTATTTCCCACTCTATATACTTGAGAAAAGGGGAGAGTGTCGCCTCTCTTAAAATGGGGGTATAATAAATGAAAATTGTGCCTACATCCCATTGAATATAAAGAAAGATGTGACCACAAATATTTGACAACTTTTGGGTGCTTGAGGCCAGTAAGAGTCAATATTTGGGTCAGGGATTGGGGGAGGGGGATCCAAATCAGTATCTTGTCCATAAATCTGCTGTATAATTCGTTTGCATTTAGGTAACGTTCCCATGCACCCAAATATAGGTTTGCATAGGCTGGGGCACAGGAGGTGCCCATAGCCACGCCCTGGGTTTGCAAGAACAGTTGATCGTTAAAAATGAAGTGATTCCTGGTTAGGATAAACAATAACAACTGTAAAACAAAATTAACCAGCGGCCAGGAGGTGTTCTCCTGTTCGTAAAGGAAAGAGCCAGCCATCCTGACACCCTGCTCGTGGGGGATGCTCGAGTACAAAGCCTCTACATCCAGAGCCACGAGCAGGGCGCCAGGAGGGACTTGGATTCCCTCGATGTGTCTCAATAAATCCGAAGTGTCTCTAATAAAGGACGGAAGACTGGTCACGTGTGGCATAAGAAAGGCATCAACAAACTTACTGGCATGGTCTGTAAGTGAACCAATGCCTGAAACAATCGGTCGTCCAGGGGGTTTTTGCAAACTTTTGTGGGTTTTTGGGAGGGCATAGAAGGTAGGAGACGGGGAAATCTGGGGACAAGATACTCGAGAGTGTCCTTGTCTATTAGGCCTTTGTGATAAGCCTCAATACAGATTGTTTTTAATTCAAGAGTAAATGAGTCAATGAGGTTAGGGAAATACGGCAGTACCAGTGATGGTTATTTAGTATGGATAGGCACATCTCCTGATAGAACAAGTGTGTCATCAGGACAATGTTCCCCCCCTTATCTGACTGTTTTATTATAATTTCGGGGTTCCTTTGTAAGGTTTTTAATGCTTTAGTTTGATTCTCAGTTAGGTTTGGGGTGATCTTCTGCCATTCCTGTCGTTTCAGGTCACGTATTGTGGCCTGTACGAAGGACCAGATTGTGGGACAGGTCATTAAATCCGGGAATTTCCTAGAGGGAAGGCGGAACATTTTGGGGGGAAGGGGGGAAGGGCATGGAGATGGAGGCTCCTGGGGTGGGTTGGGTTCCGGAACGGAAAGAGGTTCCGTGTCTTCCGGATTACTCTCGTCGTAAAGGAGCATGAGGTCCCGGAGCGCACGGAACTCTGCCACTGAGAATTGCTTAGTGCGCTCCGCGAGCTCATGCTCCAACCTTACACGATTTCGATCATTATCAAAAATGAATTTATATGTCAAATTCCTGGCAAACAGGTAAAGATCTTTGATTGTGTGTGTTACTTTAAGAGGGTCGAGTGGGCAAAAGCCCAGCCCTAGTTGTAGGACTGAGGATTGATCCTCAGATAGTGCATGGGGGGTGAGATTAATGATATTCAGTTGGTTGTTTTGAGGGGAGTGGGTTGTAGTGGGGTAGGTAGAGTTTGGTTGGGTTTTAGGACGAAAGTGTCCAGGTTTCCTTGTTGTCTTTTTAGGTCTAAAAAAATAGTCTCGTCACTAGTTTTGTGTGTCTGTTGGTCATCAGGGCCGTGTTCAATACCTTAGGGATAGCGCCGTGTAGTGACGTGGATATAGCTAAATTGTCCATGGATATATTGGTGTCAACTAGGTCACCTGCCGTAGGTACACGTCTTTGAGTAGACTTAAGGGCTTTCTTATCTTTTTTAGTCAAGGGCGGGTGAGGAGGAGTCACTCCACCATATCTTAATCTCTTGCGAGTAGAAATAGTCCCTGGGGTACTTAGGGGTCGTGTACCACTAATCTGAGAAGCCATGGAGGAAATTGATGAGTCAGATTCAATTTCGGTGTTAAGGTTACCGGGATGTCTATTACGGTTCAGATTTCTCCTACCGATTGGGCCGGAGGCCCACTTATAGGCATATCCCTCGGTGTAAGCGGTCTTATCTTTGTTAAACTTAGTCTGTTTTTGGCAGATAATTTCTTTGTTTAAGATTTCCAAACGCAGTTTTAATTCTTTCCACTTGTCGGCAAAAACTTGATTGCCATTCAAGTGTAAAGATTGTGTGTTCATGCCTTCAATTTCCTTATCCAAGGTAGTCATATCTAGGGTATATTGTGTCACTAACGTTTTTATAAGTTCGTGCTACAATTCAAAAGTGTCTTTTCCCAATTCTTTTTGAATTCGGGTGTGGGATCTTTGATCGTGGGGAAGATTTGTACCCGTAGCCCAATAGGGCAAATGTTTTCCAACAGATATTGTCTAAAAAATTCTATATGCCAATATAGGTGTGACTTTCGTTTAAGGAGAGCATACATTTTCAAAAAATACGTTTTGAGGTCATCCTCAAGTTTGTGCGTATTGAGACAAGATGTTTGGATAGTAGACATGAAACCAGTCCAATCAGTGCCGAGAACCTCCATCATAAGGGTGTAGAGGGACCAAATCTTGGCAAAAGGCCAAAAAACTCAATGGTACAGCCAGGCAATCACTATATACAGTGATGTGGTGTAGTATTTAGAATTTAGAGGCACTCAAGGGATAAGCAAGGACCTGCTCTGGGGTAAAGGGGCAAGGGGCAAGGGGGAGGGGGAAGGGCCCTGCTTTATGAGAAACGGGTGTGTTATCCACCCAATTGATAATTGAGAAAAGGGGAGAGTGTCACCTCTCTTAAAATGGGGGTATAATAAATGAAAATTGTGCCTACATCCCATTGAATATAAAGAAAGATGTGACCACAAATATTTGACAACTTTTGGGTGCTTGAGGCCAGTAAGAGTCAATATTTGGGTCAGGGATTGGGGGGAGGGGGATTTTGGAGGGGACTTTTCGCGGCACTGATACAAACAATCTGGTAAAAGGTATCGATATTTATTTAACAAAGAAAATACATATATAACACAGATGAAATTTTAAGAACAATCCCCACATCATACATCAGAAAGTGATTAACAGACTGTGTTTTAGTGGAATCGATGACCTCGACCGGTTTCGCGGTTTTACCGCTTCTTCAGGAGGAAATTATGTTCTAAAAGGTATATATAAACAGTTGAAATAAACAAGCAGAACATGCAAAATATATATACATTATGTATAATTCAAAACAGCGCATTATACAGTAGAGCAAAGCACTCACCCAGGCTGGTCATATGGTCGGACGTGAAACCTGGCAAAAGCCTTCTGTGGCGCGTGGAGGGGGATATTTTTATTTAGACGGGCTCTATTAGGATAAGGAGTAGAATGAATAATATGTATATAACAAGGATGGCCAATTAATTATTGAGGTATGGATCACCAGGGGGTGAGGAAGGTGTGTGAATGACCAAACAGGATAAAAAGAACAAGGAAGGGAGGGAGGGGAAGAATTGGAAAGGGGGGGAAAAGAAGGAGGGAAGAAGAGGAAGGAATGGGAGAAAGGGAAAGGGGGGGAAAGGAAAGAAAATAGGGGAAGGGGGGGAGGAAAACAAGAAGAGGAGCGGAAAAAGAGTTATTGGAGCGGGGCAAGGGGGGAGGGAAAAGTGGGGGGGGGGAAGGGGAAGAGGGGAAGAAAAAGAGAGGGTTTTTGGTTGGTGGAAGGGAGAAATGAAAAGGGGGGAAAAAGGGGAGGCCAGGGGGGGGGGTTGGGGGGTTGATGGTGAAGAGGTAACGGGATATGGTGAGAAGAAAAAGTAAAAAATAAACCTGAAGTGAAAAAAATGTGAGAAAAAGGGGGGGGAGGTGAAGGAAAAAAGGGGGGGCAAAAGTATTGGTGAAGTATAAAGGGTGAAAAAGATGAGAAAGGTGAAGAAAAAAGAGGGGGGAGAAAAGGGGGAGGACTGGTGAAGAAAAAGAGGGGGATTGACTGTGATGGGGATTAGGAAAATTAAAACGGGAAGGGAGATTTAAAGGGCAATGGAAGAAAAAGGGGGAAAAAAAAAAAAAATTGAAGATGCCAGTGAAACACCAGCAAATATACATCCAGAGTGCAGTGTTGCATAGTAAATGATAAAGAATAAAATTCAGAGAAGAAGTGATTGATTAAAAAGATCTATCACCAAGCACTTACTGAAGTTTAAGAGTACCCATCACCAGGATAACCAATCAATAATAGGGAAGTTCCCCATAGGGGCCTTACCATCAACATATTGATAGTACACAAATTACTGGGGCACAAAGATTGAGGTGGAGTCAGCCTTAAATAGTAGCTTTGTATTGCCAGGATAAGGGCAATCGCTGTGCAGTCAGTCCAACTGAGAAATCCAAAAAAGGAGAGATTTATCCATGAGGGCAGTTGCCAAATCAAGGGTAGAGCAGTCTTAGTGACAGGCAGTCAGATGTACTCACCTCGAATGTAGGACATTCACATGTGTCCCCAGGGAGAGCGTCCGTGCTAACTCACAGAAACGGCTGTGTGAGCCGCTTTTGTAGGTATCCCTGGACGGCGTGTGACGTCATCGAATTGCGACGCCGCCGCCGTCCAACGTCCCACCAACCCATGCACGTGAGTGCGTGGGTGTGTAGCTGCTGACCCAATGGCAGTGCGCCAGGTCATAGGCTACAAGCTGAGAGCTCCAATTGGTGCTCACGGCCGGGGACGACACACCACGCGCCAATAGGAAGGAGAGAAACCAGGTGCACGATCCAATCAGCCAGCCAGGCTGTCTGAGCTCCGAGAATACGCTGTATTGTAAACAGAAATACATGGACATTTGCATTGCAGGTAAAGTGATACACATATTCAATACTGAAATTATGAAATAGCGTGGGGTTACCCCATCACAATGCTTGGCTGTTAATTCAGAGTTAAGGGTCTTTTTTTGCCAAGATAGGTTATGGAAAAATCATCACATAGTTACCCTCTAATGTCCCTATATATATGAATAAAAATATACTTTTTTTGGGGGCAGATAAACGCCTCCACATTAATGCCACAACCTATTTAGGGATGATTGGCATTTAGGACATCAGTATGTTTTTCCAAAGAGGAGGAAAGACACGGGAAGAAAGGAGGGGGGGAGGGAAAAAGAGAACAAGGGAGGGGGGGATGGGGGGGGGGGGGAGGGGGAAGAGAAATGACCGCCATCTAGGGGACTAAAGGGGGATCTCAATACTAGCGTAGGAAAGATTTGTAGGAGTTCATTTCATTTAATCCTGGAAAAGTTGTGGCATCGAGATGCTCGATCCACAGGCATTCTTTCTGTAAAATAATCCTATTCCAGTCTCCACCCCGTGGATGTTGTGGGATTATTTCCAAGATAAAAAACCTTACAACAGAAAGGTCATATTTATGATATAATCCAATATGACGCCCTACTGTTGTTAATTTCCCCACGTTTGAATCGTAAAGGTGATCACCCAAACGCTGTCGAAATTCCCTAAAGGTCTTGCCTATATAAAAGGCTCCACAAATACAAGTCATAAGATAAACAATGCCCTTCGTGCCACAATTGGCCGAGAATGGGGGGTAAAAATCCTCGCCATTGGGTAACAGAAAATGATCACCCTCCATCACCCATGGGCATCTTGGACAGCTGCCACATCTGTAGGTGCCCCTAGGTGATAAGTGCGTTGTGTCCTCCGTAACATAATGACTACTGGTCAGTCGGTCGCGTAATGAATAAGCCCGACGAAATACCAGTTCGGGTTGTTGTTTAACATATTTCTTCAGGATATTGTTTTCAGCGAGGATGTGCCAGTTAGCTTGCAGTATGTTACGTAAGTCATTGTGGTGTGCAGAGTATGTTGTGATGAATCGTACTGATTCATGTATACGTTTTTTAATATTTTTAGAGGGGTCATACAACAAGGATTGCCTAGGTCGAAGGCAAGCCCTATTGTAGGCCTTTTTCAGATTAGTGTGGGTGTATCCACGAGCAAGGAGACGATCTCGTAGTTCATCTGCCTGTCTCTTAAAATCTGTAGGTATTGTACAGTTCCTCCGCAGTCGTAAGTATTGGGCAAATGGAATACTTCGAATGAGGGGCCTGGGATGGGCACTCGAGGCACACAAAAGGGTGTTTCCTGCTGTCGGCTTCCTGTAAAGGTCAGTGTATAGTGTGTCATCCGCCTGTTTGATGACAGTCAGGTCCAAAAAGGGGACCTGGCTCTCATCAAACACCACTGTAAATTTCAAATTAAACTCATTGATGTTAAGCATCTGTACAAACTCGAGTAGGGACTCCTTGGAACCTGTCCAAATAATGAACAGGTCATCTATGAATCGATACCAAATCAGTATCTTGTCCATAAATCTGCTGTATAATTCGTTTGCATTTAGGTAACGTTCCCACCCCAGGAGCCTCCATCTCCATGCCCTTCCCCCCTTCCCCCCAAAATGTTCCGCCTTCCCTCTAGGAAATTCCCGGATTTAATGACCTGTCCCACAATCTGGTCCTTCGTACAGGCCACAATACGTGACCTGAAACGACAGGAATGGCAGAAGATCACCCCAAACCTAACTGAGAATCAAACTAAAGCATTAAAAACCTTACAAAGGAACCCCGAAATTATAATAAAACAGTCAGATAAGGGGGGGAACATTGTCCTGATGACACACTTGTTCTATCAGGAGATGTGCCTATCCATACTAAATAACCATCACTGGTACTGCCGTATTTCCCCTAACCTCATTGACTCATTTACTCTTGAATTAAAAACAATCTGTATTGAGGCTTATCACAAAGGCCTAATAGACAAGGACACTCTCGAGTATCTTGTCCCCAGATTTCCCCGTCTCCCTACCTTCTATGCCCTCCCAAAAACCCACACAAAAGTTTGCAAAAACCCCCTGGACGACCGATTGTTTCAGGCATTGGTTCACTTACAGACCATGCCAGTAAGTTTGTTGATGCCTTTCTTATGCCACACGTGACCAGTCTTCCGTCCTTTATTAGAGACACTTCGGATTTATTGAGACACATCGAGGGAATCCAAGTCCCTCCTGGCGCCCTGCTCGTGGCTCTGGATGTAGAGGCTTTGTACTCGAGCATCCCCCACGAGCAGGGTGTCAGGATGGCTGGCTCTTTCCTTTACGAACAGGAGAACACCTCCTGGCCGCTGGTTAATTTTGTTTTACAGTTGTTATTGTTTATCCTAACCAGGAATCACTTCACTTTTAACGATCAACTGTTCTTGCAAACCCAGGGCGTGGCTATGGGCACCTCCTGTGCCCCAGCCTATGCAAACCTATATTTGGGTGCATGGGAACGTTACCTAAATGCAAACGAATTATACAGCAGATTTATGGACAAGATACTGATTTGGTATCGATTCATAGATGACCTGTTCATTATTTGGACAGGTTCCAAGGAGTCCCTACTCGAGTTTGTACAGATGCTTAACATCAATGAGTTTAATTTGAAATTTACAGTGGTGTTTGATGAGAGCCAGGTCCCCTTTTTGGACCTGACTGTCATCAAACAGGCGGATGACACACTATACACTGACCTTTACAGGAAGCCGACAGCAGGAAACACCCTTTTGTGTGCCTCGAGTCCCATCCAGGCCCCTCATTCGAAGTATTCCATTTGCCCGATACTTACGACTGCGGAGGAACTGTACAATACCTACAGATTTTAAGAGACAGGCAGATGAACTACGAGATCGTCTCCTTGCTCGTGGATACACCCACACTAATCTGAAAAAGGCCTACAATAGGGCTTGCCTTCGACCTAGGCAATCCTTGTTGTATGACCCCTCTAAAAATATTAAAAAACGTATACATGAATCAGTACGATTCATCACAACATACTCTGCACACCACAATGACTTACGTAACATACTGCAAGCTAACTGGCACATCCTCGCTGAAAACAATATCCTGAAGAAATATGTTAAACAACAACCCGAACTGGTATTTCGTCGGGCTTATTCATTACGTGACCGACTGACCAGTAGTCATTATGTTACGGAGGACACAACGCACACATCACCTAGGGGCACCTACAGATGTGGCAGCTGTCCAAGATGCCCATGGGTGATGGAGGGTGATCATTTTCTGTTACCAATGGCGAGGATTTTACCCCCCCATTCTCGGCCAATTGTGGCACGAAGGGCATTGTTTATCTTATGACTTGTATTTGTGGAGCCTTTTATATAGGCAAGACCTTTAGGGAATTTCGACAGCGTTTGGGTGATCACCTTTACGATTCAAACGTGGGGAAATTAACAACAGTAGGGCGTCATATTGGATTATATCATAAATATGACCTTTCTGTTGTAAGGTTATTTATCTTGAAATAATCCCACACATCCACGGGGTGGAGATGGAATAGGATTATTTTACAGAAAGAATGCCTGTGGATCGAGCATCTCGATGCCACAACTTTTCCAGGATTAAATGAAATGAACTCCTACAATCTTTTCCTACGCTAGTATTGAGATCCCCCTTTAGTCCCTAGATGGCGGTCATTTCTCTTCCCCCTTCCCCCCTCCCCCCCTCCCCCCCCCCCATCCCCCCTCCCTTGTTCTCTTTTTCCCTCCCCCCCTCCTTTCTTCCCGTGTCTTTCCTCCTCTTTGGAAAAACATACTGATGTCCTAAATGCCAATCATCCTAAATAGGTTGTGGCATTAATGTGGAGGCGTTTATTCTGCCCCCAAAAAAAGTATATTTTTATTTCATATATATAGGGACATTAGTGGGTAACTATGTGATGATTTTTCCATAACCTATCTTGGCAAAAAAAGACCCCTTAACTCTGAATTAACAGCAAGCATTGTGAGGGGTAACCCACGCTATTTCTTAATTTCAGTATTGAATATGTGTATCACTTTACCTGCAATGCAAATGTCCATGTATTTCTGTTTACAATACAGCGTATTCTCGGAGCTCAGACAGCCTGGCTGGCTGATTGATCGTTGCACCTGGTTTCTCTCCTTCCTATTGGCGCGTGGTGTGTCGTCCCCGGCCGTGAGCACCAATTGGAGCTCTCAGCTTGTAGCCTATGACCTGGCGCACTGCCATTGGGTCAGCAGCTACACACCCACGCACTCACGTGCATGGGTTGGTGGGACGTTGGACGGCGGCGGCGTCGCAATTCGATGACGTCACACGCCGTCCAGGGATACCTACAAAAGCGGCTCACACAGCCGTTTCTGTGAGTTAGCACGGACGCTGTGTGAGCCTACATTCGAGGTGAGTACATCTGACTGCCTGTCACTAAGACTGCTCTACCCTTGATTTGGCAACTGCCCTCATGGATAAATCTCTCCTTTTTTGGATTTCTCAGTTGGACTGACTGCACAGCGATTGCCCTTATCCTGGCAATACAAAGCTACTATTTAAGGCTGACTCCACCTCAATCTTTGTGCCCCAGTAATTTGTGTACTATCAATATGTTGATGGTAAGGCCCCTATGG
Source organism: Rana temporaria (assembly GCF_905171775.1). NCBI lineage: Eukaryota > Metazoa > Chordata > Amphibia > Anura > Ranidae > Rana > Rana temporaria. Next base: position 72,050,653 of record NC_053494.1, read on the forward strand.
GGAACTTCCCTATTATTGATGGTTATCCTGGTGATGGTACTCTTAAACTTCAGTAAGTGCTTGGTGATAGATCTTTTTAATCAATCACTTCTTCTCTGATTTTATTCTTATCATTTACTATGCAACACTGCACTCTGGATGTATATTTGCTGGTGTTTCTCACTGGCATCTTCAATTTATTTTATTTTTTTTTTCCCCCCCTTTTTCTTCCATTGCCCTTTAAATTCTCCCTTCCCGTTTTAATTTTCCTAATCCCCCATCACAGTCAATCCCCCCTCTTTTTCTTCACCAGTCCTCCCCCTTTTCTCCCCCCTCTTTTTTCTTCACCTTTCTCATCTTTTTCACCCTTTATACTTCACCAATACTTTTGCCCCCCCTTTTTTCCTTCACCTCCCCCCCCTTTTTCTCACATTTTTTTCACTTCAGGTTTATTCTTCACCTTTTTCTTCTCACCCATATCCCGTTACCTCTTCACCATCAACCCCCCAACCCCCCCCCCCCCATGGCCTCCCCCTTTTTCCCCCCCTTTTCATTTCTCCCTTCACCAACCAAAAAACCCTCTCTTTTTCTTCCCCTCTTCCCCTTTCCCCCCCCCCCACTTTTCCCTCCCCCCGTGCCCCGCTCCAATAACTCTTTTTCCGCTCCTCCTCTTGTTTTCCTCCCCCTCTTCCCCTATTTTCTTTCCTTTTCCCCCCCTTTCCCTTTCTCCGATTCCTTCCTCTTCTTCCCTCCTTCTTTTTCCCCCCTCTTTCCAATTCTTCCCCTCCCTCCCTTCCTTGTTCTTTTTATCCTGTTGGTCATTCACACACCTTCCTCACCCCCTGGTGATCCATACCTCAATAATTAATTGGCCATCCTTGTTATATACATATTATTCATTCTACTCCTTATCCTAATAGAGCCCGTCTAAATAAAAATATCCCCCTCCACGCGCCACAGAAGGCTTTTGCCAGGTTTCACGTCCGACCATATGACCAGCCTGGGTGAGTGCTTTGCTCTACTGTATAATGCGCTGTTTGAATTATACATAATGTATATATATTTTGCATGTTCTGCTTGTTTATTTCAACTGTTATATATACCTTTTAGAACATAATTTCCTCCTGAAGAAGCGGTAAAAACCGCGAAACCGGTCGAGGTCATCGATTCCACTAAACACAGTCTGTTAATCACTTTCTGATGTATGATGTGGGGATTGTTCTTAAAATTTCATCTGTGTTATATATGTATTTTCTTTGTTAAATAAATATCGATACCTTTTACCAGATTGTTTGTATCAGTGCCGCGAAAAGTCCCCTCCAAAATCCCCCTCCCCAATCCCTGACCCAAATATTGACTCTTACTGGCCTCAAGCACCCAAAAGTTGTCAAATATTTGTGGTCACATCTTTCTTTATTTCCACTCTATATACTCTTATTACCACTGCTGTTCATCATGGCACCTCCTGCCCAAGTGATATGACTCTGTATCAACTACTACTGCTAATACTACTGCTGCTGCTGCTGCCCAGTCAAGACACCTATGTCAGCAGTTATTTCCCACTCTATATACTCCTATTACCACTGCTGTTCATCATGGCACCTCCTGCCCAAGTGATATGACTCTGTATCAACTACTACTGCTAATACTACTACTGCTGCTGATCAGTCAAGACACCTATGTCAGCAGTTATTTCACACTCTATATACTCTTATTACCACTGCTGTTCATCATGGCACCTCCTGCCCAAGTGATATGACTCTGTATCAACTACTAATGCTAATACTACTACTGCTGCTGCTGCTGCTGCCCAGTCAAGACACCTATGTCAGCAGTTATTTCCCACTCTATATACTCTTATTACCACTGCTGTTCATCATGGCACCTCCTGCCCAAGTGATATGACTCTGTATCAACTACTACTGCTAATACTACTGCTGCTGCTGCTGCTGCTGCCCAGTCAGAGACACCTATGTCAGCAGTTATTTCCCACTCTATATACTCCTATTACCACTGCTGTTCATCATGGCACCTCCTGCCCAAGTGATATGACTCTGTATCAACTACTACTGCTAATACTACTACTGCTGCTGATCAGTCAAGACACCTATGTCAGCAGTTATTTCCCACTCTATATACTCCTATTACCACTGCTGTTCATCATGGCACCTCCTGCCCAAGTGATATGACTCTGTATCAACTACTACTGCTAATACTACTACTGCTGCTGCTGCTGCTGCTGCTGCCCAGTCAAGACACCTATGTCAGCAGTTATTTCACACTCTATATACTCCTATTACCACTGCTGTTCATCATGGCACCTCCTGCCCAAGTGATATGACTCTGTATCAACTACTACTGCTAATACTACTGCTGCTGCTGCTGCTGCTGCCCAGTCAAGACACCTATGTCAGCAGTTATTTCCCACTCTATATACTCCTATTACCACTGCTGTTCATCATGGGCACCTCCTGCCCAAGTGATATGACCTCTGTATCAACTACTACTGCTAATACTACTACTGCTGCTGCTGCTGCTGCCCAGTCAAGACACCTATGTCAGCAGTTATTTCACACTCTATATACTCCTATTACCACTGCTGTTCATCATGGCACCTCCTGCCCAAGTGATATGACTCTGTATCAACTACTACTGCTAATACTACTACTGCTGCTGATCAGTCAAGACACCTATGTCAGCAGTTATTTCACACTCTATATACTCCTATTACCACTGCTGTTCATCATGGCACCTCCTGCCCAAGTTATATGACTCTGTATTGTCACTGTCTACTACTACTACTGCTGCTCAGTCAAGACACCTATGTCACAAGTTAATTGCCACTCTATACTACGATTACCACTGCTGCTGCTGCTGTTCATGGCACCTCTTTCCCGAGTGATTTGACACTATATTGTCTACTGTTACTAACACTGCTGCTGCTCACGACACCTATGTCACAAGTTATTTGACACTATTGACTACTATGGTCATTACTGATGCTGTAAAGTCCTGCCCACGTGTTTAGATGCTATCTAGTAATATTACCAATACTCCTTGTAAATGATGCCTGTGTGAGAGTTAAGTGGTCTTGCATAGCAAGAGCACTTATTGTTATCTCACATATATATTATTCTTATTATAGCCAACTTTTAAACGGTATCTCCTCCCACAGTTTTTACACTACATAGACAAGTAATATATCGAAACGTGTGGATTGTTCCAGAATGGTGTGCTATTACTTTGTGGAACGTTTCGCTTAATCATTCATGAAATATCGTCATTTTTGCGGCGAAATTTTACCTTAGGAGTGAATGAGGAGAGCTAGAGTGTGAAATGTGAAAACCGGAAAAATCAGCACATGATTTGTAAACTGCGACCACTCCCTCATTTTCAAGCCGACCTACACAAATCTTATATCAAAAAGTTCAGCTCTCCCTGCTGCCATCACACGTGTTTACGGCTAAGCGAATGATCAAACGGTTTTCACAATATGATAATTTGTTTGCAACCAACGACATCCATTATTTTAATGGAAGTCAAAGTTTATAAAACTAAAATCTGCTGTTGAATTTGTAAACTTCGACTGTGCCTTCAATTTTATTATTTCAGAGACATACTATACATCACAATGTAGGTCTGGGTCTTGTGATTCGTAAACTATAAAGATATTCACTGTGAGATTTATAGTTTTTAAGATCTAACAATTTGAAGGACAAGTATTCAAAAAACATTCCTCAATTTCTGCTGTGTTTACAGAGAGCCTGCAAACCCAACAATTGTTTTCCTAGGAAAAGCTGAGGAGTTTAATAACACCTCACATAAAGTTATGAGGTGAGTTGGTTCCTCCCACACAAGGCTGAGGGAACTTTCCTCTGTTAAGCAAGGGTCTCAAACTGGTGGCCCTCCAGCTGTTGTAAAACTACAGTTACCATCATGCCTCTGCCTGTGGGAGTCATGCTGGTAACTGTCATTCTTGCAATGCCTCATTGGACTTGTAGTTTTGCAACATCTCCCCGATGAGCGGTGCCGAGCCGCACGAGGAGCTGAGAGACAGAGGCATACAGATCATGACTGCACGGAGCTGTTGTAACATCCGTGCCATGAGCCATAAATTTGGCTTCTGCAAACTACAAACGAGCTGAGAGGAGGGGAGGATGGAAGTGTTCCGGAGGTGAGAGATAAGCCTGTCATGCTTGATATATGGGTGAGTGTAGAGAGGTGGCAGCACCCCCCCCCCTTCCATGCTGCAGCTATCCTCTGTGTGTGTGTACTGTTTGTGCAGCCCCCAATTTGTAAGGCAAACTCTTTTGCTGTCTAATTTCTTGCTGTGATTTCCCTATCATCTCTCCCCTCTGGAACCATCTACTGATCTGCAAGCAGTATATTTCTTGATGATTGGAATGTCTCCCTTTTTTTATTTGTGCAGTGATGTTGACCTGTTTACTATGCAAGTTGCTGCCAAAAGACTCAATGGCTTTGTTAAAGTGATACTAAAGGGTTTTATTTTCTTCTTTAAAATTAAAAAAAAAAAAAAAATCATACTTACATACTGATCTTCTGTATAATTTCCGCAGTCTCTGACCATTTCCTGTAGCATGCACGCAGTCTCTTATCTCGTGTAGCATGTCCCCAGTCTCTGACCATCTCCTGTACTATGTCCGCAGTCTCTGACCATCTCCTGTACTATGTCTGCAGTCTAAAGGACAACAGCCTGAAATTATGTCTCATAGACTCTCATGTTAAATTATCTAAAAAATGTTGCTGCAAAACACACAAAGACGCTCTTTTCTAAATCGCAGACATGGCCACATTTTTAAGTTTATCAACATAAATTTCATATCGATGCGTTCACAAGGGCCGTGTATTTCAAACGGTGTAGTCGTTGTATCGATCGCATGTACGGTTGAGGATTTATTAAGCTTTGTTTGGAGGCTTAAATCATGTATTTGATCTGTGAATTAAAAGCGTTTGTAATGTTATTTCTTTCCATAAATATCTTTCCTTACCTCAGTGCAATATTCCTCCTCTCTGACCTGGGGGGGGAGGGGAAACCTCTTGAGGGGGGAGTGGCGACCATGAAAGTCAGCATACTCTATACTTTGCAGATAGAGAAAGAAGCTGTGTGTCCTAAAGATAGTGTAGTGGTTATGGTGAATGTCTTTGGCAAGGGGCTCAGCAATTAAGCTAATCAGCATTCCCACTCACATTTTCCTCAGGAAATGCATTGTCTAGTTACATTATATTTTAATACTACTGCTGCTGCCTCCATGCTGAGTAAAGCTTCATGACCTCTCTGGCACAGCGGATCCACCAACAGCCTCCGCTACAAGCTACCAGACCGGATGTAAACAGCAAGTGTAACTAAAACAATGAACCTTATGTTAAACCCTGGTTTGCGGCATTTATACTGCAACCATTGGGCTGTCTGCAAGAGCTAATCTGCATTCTCTCTCTCTTTCTTGCTCTCCCTCTCTCTCTCTGTATATATATATATATTGTTGCTTTTGTTATGTTCATTTTTCAACAGTTTATTTTGTGTTCGTCGTGTCTGTATCGTGTGCTTTAGTTTGTCCTAGGTTTCTGTTAAATAAAATAATAGTATAAAATGTTTTTGCTTATTATGAAGTTAGATTGTTGATGTTGATTTGTTGATGTGAAGTTAGATGTGTTGAAAAACCTACAAATCTATCTCAAAAAGAAATGAAACATTTCCAAAAAATAAGATTTTTTAATAAAAAAATAAATTCAGATATAACTCTGATTGAGCTTATGAAGCCGTTCCATCTCAGCAATATTTTTTGATTGCTGCTGCTCTAGCAGCGCATTTTGTTGAGTCAGGTAGCGGATCTGGCGTTGATTTCCCAGGATCCTCTGGTGGGTTTTCTTTATGAGCGCGTTCTGCCTCATCATCTTTCTTGATACTGTTAGGATATAATAAAAAAACATTTGGATTTCAAAGAACGTTACCAAATAAATAAAATATTTTTTTTGCTTATTAATCAATCATTATCATGTGTATACACTTGTTATGTGTCTAACACATCCCGAGAGTGCAGAATTATTAGGCAAATGAGTATTTGGACCACATCATCCTCTTTATGCATGTTGTCTTACTCCAAGCTGTATAGGCTCGAAAGCCTACTACCGATTAGGCATATTAGGTAATGTACATCTCTGTAATGAGAAGGTGTGTGGTCTAATGACATCAACACTCTATATCAGGTGTGCATAATTATTAGTCAATTTCCTTTCCTTTGGCAAAATGGGCCAAAAGAAGGACTTGACAGACTCTGAAAAGTCCAAAATAGAGAGATATCTAGCAGAGGGATGCAGCACTCTTAAAATTGCAAAGCTTCTGAAGCGTGATCATCAAACAAAAGAAGCGTGTGGAAAAACAAAGGCGCAAAATAACTGCCCATGAACTGAGGAAAAGTTAAGCGTGCAGCTGCCAAGATGCCACTTGCCACCAGATTGGCATATTCAGAGCTGCAACATCACTGGGGTGCCCAAAAGCACAAGGTGTGCAATACCCAGAGACATGGCCAAGGTAAGAAGGGCTGAAAGACGACGACCACTGAACAAGACACACAAGCTGCAACGTCAAGACTGTGCCAATAAATATCTCAAGAAAGATTTTTCTAAGGTTTTATGGACTGCTGAAATGGGAGTGAGTCTTGATGGGCCAGATGGAAGAGCCTGATTGGTAAAGGGCAGGGAGCTCCAGTCCGACTCAGACGCCAGCAAGGTGGTGGTGGAGTACTGGTTTGGGCTGGTATCATCAAAGATGAGCTTGTGGGGCCTTTTCGGATTGAGGATGGAGTCAAGCTCAACTCCCAGTCCTACTGCCAGATTATGGAAGAGACATTCTTCAAGCAGTGGTACAGGAAGAAGTCTGCATCCTTCAAGAAAAACATGATTTTCATGCAGGACAATGCTCCATCACACGTGTCAAAGTACTCCACAGCGTGGCTGGCAAGAAAGGGTATTAAATAAAAAAAACTAATGACATGGCCTCCTTGTTCACCTGATCTGAACCCCATTGAGAAAATGTGGTCCATCATCAAATGTGAGATTTACAAGGAGGGAAAACAGTACACCTCTCTGAACAGTGTCTGTGAGGCTGCGGTTGCTGCTGCACGCAATGTTGATGGTGAACAGATCAAAACACTGACAGAATCCATGGATGTCAGGCTTTGAGTGTCCTTGCAAAGAAAGGTGGCTATATTGGTCACTGATTTGTTTTTTGTTTTGTTTTTGAATGTCAGAAATGTATATTTGTGAATGTTGAGATGTTATATTGGTTTCACTGTTAAAAATAAATAATTGAAATGGGTATATATTTATTTTTTTGTTAAGTTGCCTAATAATTCTGCACAGTAATAGTAGTCACCTGCACACACAGATATCCCCCTAAAATAGCTAACACTAAAAACAAACTAAAAACTACTTCCAAAAATATTCAGCTTTGATATTAATGAGTTTTTGGGGTTCATTGAGAACATGTTGTTGTTCAATAATAAAAATGAATCCTCAAAATACAACTTGCCTAATAATTCTGCACTACCTGTATACTTCTATCATAAATACCATATTATGGTTCTGCAATCTGACGGGTGCGCTTTATATGTTGTCCATTTTTATATCTACATTTTATTGTTGAAATGTTATTAATCATTGTGCACATATTTACCTTCCTGAGCGAGGGTCATAGGAACGCTGTCTTCCTCCTGCTCGTCTCCTTGAGAAGTTGGGGTGGGGGGGGGGAAGCTCCTCAGCTTGCACCTCAACAGGAGCTGGGGTTGGTGAGTGGGAGGGCCCTGGCTGCTCCTCCTCATCCCTCTCCTCCTCTGCCGCATCCTCCTCTGCCGCATCCTCCTCTGCCGCATCCTCCTCCTCACCGGCCTGGTGCCTTCTGCGCTTGGCGCGCACAGTTGGTAGCGGAGCTCCTATAACACAATGTTCATATATTATAAAAATGTTTTCTAATGACGTATGCAAATTCTGTGTACTCTGCTGTATTGTATATGAATACAAATTAATTTATATAGACAGTTAACCAATGGGACAATGTTATATTAAAGGGTCTTGTGGGCACTACAGGGGACTGAGCGTGAGCTGGGCTGCCACCATGGTAAAATGAGCTGTTTTTGTCTCCTTTGTTTTGTTCAGACGATCTCATGTTAAAAAAAGGGCTGGATGGAGTACACGGGATTACTATAACAACCCCACGCCTAACACAGGAATTTAGTGGGAATCTATATATATAAAACTCAACGTGTGTGTGCATGTATGTATGTATGTTCCACCATCACGTCCAAACGGCTAAAGATATTTACATGAAACTTGGCATACAGGTTACTTATATGTCAGCCACAAACATAGGATAGGTGGTTTAACCCTTACCCACCCCCATTTGCCTTGGTCAGGGTTTTTCTTTAAAGTCCCATTCAACTCTATGGGAAATACATGTTACTTCATAACAGCTGTAGATATTTCGATAACACTTGGTCACATGTTATCTATACGTCCACTTAAAGTATAGGATCGTTAATTTATCCCTTAACTACCCCCATTGGTGAGGGTCGGGCTTTTTGTTTAAAGTCCCATGCAAAGCAATGGGAAAAGTATGTTCCCACATAACTTCTGTGTTCCTGTCTGCTGTCCCATGTCTTTTTCCAACAGTACTATGAATACCTTGGCTGGTGGTGATATATGTTACAACAACATGGCGTCTTGGTTAACAACATCTGACCTTACATTAATTACATATGACCTTACATAACTGTCACCAAAGGAGCTGCGGTGGCTCAACGCGATTGCCACTGCGCTGACAAGCCATTCACCTCTGCAGCTAGGGGTTCGGATCCCGCTCTCGGCTACATGTGAATTGAGTTTGGTGGTCTCAGCCCGGCCCCCGGTGGGTGTGCTATGCGAGGTAAGCCTGCGCTTAGTACGCCCACCTCCCTCCCACAAAAACCACCACACTTACACGCGCACTCGCAATTGGGTTAACATGCACGCACTCTGACCACGCGGTCTCTAAAAAGAGAGGCGAAGGACTAACGGGGCTGGTTGAGCGGGCAAATCCTCTCACTCCCTTATAGGGAGTCCCTCTGCCCCGTTGGGCTTCGAAGCGGAGCAGGTAGGACAGTCTGTGTGGGAGGACCCCCTCACACCCGCCATTGCCACCCGGGGCATGGAGAATGGTGGCAGATTACCTCAGGGGGAGGCCTGCCTACTCCCAACTCCTGCAGTCCGGCTCCTCTCTCGAGTACACGCACAAAATACACTTTAGGAAAAAAAAACATAACTGTGACCAATAACTTACCTGGATGATATTTATTCCGGATACGCCTGACCCGGTTCATCTGGCGCCTCTTCAGGTCGGACCACTTTTTGAGGATCACCATGCGACTGGGTGCTTCGCCGTTTTGGGCGCGTAGTTCCTCAATTATGGAGCTTACAACTGCCTGTTTTTTCTTGCTGCCTCCGCAGCTCATCATATCCTGTTTCCAGGAACTTCTGCAAGATGAAGAACAAAGTATATTGTAATACTTTTGTTGACAGCCTTATGGATATATGACGTAAATGTATGGTATTCAACAATTGGAAGCATTCTCGCCTTATTAATCAATGACAGGGGTAACATGACAGATTTTATATCCTGCCATTTCGGTCGCCACCTTTTTTGCATAAATATAGCAGCCATTATGATTTGCATAATTATGTATATATGATTAACAACACAGGATACACGTATAGGGGAGATATGCGTTGCTATTCATCTGACCGCTATAATTTTTTTTGGACACTGATAATAGGCCTGTACAATAGATTATTTTTTTTCATCCCTATCTTTATATAGGAACAAGAATATGTTTGTTTCTTTTGACTTTTTGATGAATTAATTTAGAATAAATAATGGAGTTGATGTTATTTAACAACTACAACTACCAGCATGCTCTGATACACCATGTAGCTCATCCGTCACCAGCTGTACAACAATTATACTTTAACTCCCAGCATGCCTGGACAGTTAATGGCTGTCCGGTAATAACGGGGAGGCATGGGGTTCACAGTAGTTTCCCGCTGAGGGTTTGAGCTGCAGCGCCGAATTTGCTTCAGCTAGAAGCACACTGTAAGCCACAGCCCATGTGAATGTACCCTGTAAATTCACATTGGGGGAGGGGGGGGTAATTGCAGCCAGTTGCATGCAGGGAGTTTTAGTTTTGCAACAGCTGGAGGCAGAATTATTTCACATTGGTCACTTTCCTCACTCTCCCTCCCATCTTCCTTTTCCCCACTTTCTTTTATTATTTTTCCCCGTGTTCTGTTTTGTTTGCCACTCTTTTTGTTTTGGTGCTTGCACTTTATGTGTGGTGAGTAGGGTGCTGGTCCTCGGGCCGGTCTCTGAAAGTCTTGGGAGTTGGTAGACTCGGCCTTCTGGTTAGGTTCACCGGCTCTCATGGGGTCTCCCTTAGGGGGAGCCTCACCGAGGAGGGTTCTGTTTCGGCAGTCCCTCCGAGGATGTTGGGTCCTTGTGGCTTCGGCTGCTTGGACCGAGATGGGTCCATATGGCTTCGGCTGTATGGACCACAGTAACTCGTTTCCCTGTCAGGAGCCTAACGCCCCGGGGGGTCAGAGACGGGACCTTTTTGGAGGACCACTGACGTATGCACCCGTCGCAGTTTTTTGTGATGTCACTCTTTAGGTGTATGCACATTTTTCCCTGCACCGGGTGGAGTTTTTGGGTTGTGTTTTGCACGCCACAGGCTTTTCAACAGAAAAAAAACAGCTGGAGGCAGAATGGTTGCAAAACACTACGGGTTTGTTACCTAACTCAGGGTTTCAAGACCAGTCCACCTCCAGCTGTTGCAAAACTACTACTCCCATCAGCCACGGTCTGTCAGTGCATGCTAAGAATTTTACTTTTGCTGCATCTAGGGTGCCACAGTTTAGAGACCCGTGCATAAAGGCCTGAAAAATGTGGGCCTGCAGAACTTACAATACTAGAAGTGCCAGCATTCCCAGGCATGCTGGAAGTTGTAGTTATGCAACATCTAAAGGGCAATATGTATTCAAACGTCCTTGGGCCTTGAGGACCCTGAAGTCAGGACGTTCGCATACGTCCTATGTCCAAAAAAATGTTAAATTCATTATGCTAAATAACAAGGAAAAGTGCCTAAATACACATTTACCAACCAGGGTGTTTGCAGCTGTCCAGGCATGCTGGGATTTGTAGTTTTGTAAAAGCAGGAGACACATTGTTTGTGAAATACTAATATCTGATCATATATACTAACTTTTAAACTAGACTAAAATGCAGTTGAAGATAATTAAATAACAGTGGTCAAAATACTTACACAAATCATCATCTTTTCCTCAGATACAGTGAAATTACTTTCAACCATCTTGCTCTTCGATTGCGATGCGATCATAAAGTTGGAAACTGGCAAGGGTCCAGGAAATGGTCGCGTGTTGGGCGCGTGTTGTTCGCGCGATTGCGCATGCGCGATCGAAAAATCGCAATATTTTTGGGCTAAAATATCACAAATATTCTATTTCAGAGTGCTCCTACAGCAGTTTTCGAAATATCTGCAAACAATTTCGCATTCGCATTTAGTGAAATTGCGCTAAAATATCTCGAATATTCGATTTCAGAATGAGCCAATCAGAGCGCTCCTACAGCATTTGGGGAAATTCCGCAATAATCATCGCATTCGCAATATTGCGAAATTTCGATAAAATATAACGAATATTCTAAGCCAATCAGAGTGCTCCTACAGCATTTGTCGAAATTGCGCAATAAATATCGCATTCGCATTTTGCGAAATTTCGATAAAATATCACAAATATTCTGAGCCAATCAGAGCGCTCCTCCAGCATTTCTCGAAATTGCGCAATAAATATCGCATTCGCATTTTGCGAAATTTCGACAAAATATCAAGAATATTATGAGCCAATCAGAGTGCTCCTACCGCAGTTATTAAAAATTCGCAATTATTTTCGCATTCGCAATAGCGAAAAATCGCAATCATTTAATTTCGATAAAATATCACGAATATTCGAATTTAGCGAATATATCTCGAATATTCGAATATATATTCGAGATATATCGCGAAATCGAATATGGCATATTCTGCTCAACACTATTTAGATTGACAATGATGAGTATTTAGTACAGGGAAATAAACATGATACTATAATAATGTAGGAGAAAGCTAGAATGAACTCAAATTAGAAAAGAATGAAACAAAGAAAAGTACTAGAACAGGGGCAGAAAATTTGGGCCTTAGGTACTGGTGGCGGTGTCACAACACTGCAACCCCTCACAGATAATGTAATTGGAGCGCAGCAAAGAGCCACATGCCAAGTATTGCATTACAAATTGTTATTAGAGGCCCCTGTTAAACAGGGGCAGAAAAATTGGGCCTTAGGCACAACACAACACTGCAACCCCTTCACAGATACTGTAATTGGAGCGCAGCAAAGAGCCACATGCAAAGTATTGCATCAAAAATTGTTATTAGACGCCCCTGTTAAACAGGGGCAGAAAAATTGGTCCTTAGGCACTGGTGGTGGAGCCCAGAAACAACATTTTTCTTAGTAGCTATCAGCAAGATCAGTGAGGAGGAAAATAATATTCAGTCAGCAGCAAAACAGGACAGTCACTCAGCATCAGCATAGGCAGTATCCAAGGGATCTGTCATTTAAAAAAAAATATTCAGTTACATCTGCATCAGGTGCTTGGTAGCTGGTGTTGATCCAAGCCTGATTCATTTTTATGAAGGTCAGTCAATCGACGAAGTCAGTGGAGAGGCGCACCCTGTGATTGGTCACAAAGCCTCCAGCAGCACTGAATGTGCATTCTGAAAGAACGCTGGATGAAGGGCAAGCCAGTAGCTCAATTGCATACTGTGCAAGCTCTGGCCAGTGATCCATCCTCAAGACCCAGTAAGCCAGAGGATTTTCGGTGGGGAAGGTGTCCAAGTCTGATCTTGCCCCTAGGTATTCACGCACCATGTAAACCAAACGCTGGTGATGGTTGCTGGAATCGGTCATACCTTGGGGCTGCGGACTAAAAAATTGTCTGAACGCATCGGTCAGACGGCCACCTTCTCCACCGCTCCTTCTGTGACTCACCGAAGCCTCAGTAACACGTTGTCCAGGAACAGGATTTGGTAATCCCCCAGGTTCTGGGAACGCATTGCACAGACCCTTCTGCAAGGCCTCCCGAAGATGTCTCATCTTCTGCTCCCTCTGCGATGGCAAGATAAGCTCCGCAACCTTACTCTTGTAACGTGGATCAAGGAGAGTTGCCAGCCAGTAATGATCCATCTCTTTGATACCACGAACACGAGGATCCTTAGGCAGGCTTTGCAGGATCAGGGAGGCCATGCAGAGTAGGCTTGCTGAGGCATTCGGGGGACAGTCCTCTGGGTCACTGAGGATGACTGGATCCGCAGCCACCTCATCCCAGCCACATAAAAGTCCACGGGTTCCTTGGGACTGTAAGTGATCCCTTGAAGACTGCTGCTGCTGAGTGCTAGGCTCCACCTCCATGCTGCTGATACAATCATCCCCCTCCTCTTCCTCCACCTCGTCCTCCTCGTCCTCTTCCTGTGTGGTAGGCGGGCATGCAGGACCACTGTCTGGATAAAGGGGGCCTTGAGAGGTAAGGAAGTCCTCCTCTTCCTCCCTCTGTTCTGCCTCAAGGGCCCTGTCCATTATTCCACGTAGCGTGTACTCCAACAGGTGAATAAGAGGGACAGTCCCACTGATGCATGCACTGTCACTGCTCACCATCCTCGTGGCCTCCTCAAATGGTGACAGGACAGTGCATGCATCCCTGATCAAGGCCCACTGGCGTGGGGAAAAAAAACCAAGCTCCCCTGACCCAGTTCTGCTGCCATATTGGCACAGGTACTCATTGATGGCCCTCTGCTGCGTGTGCAGCCGTTGCAGAATGGCCAATGTAGAGTTCCATCTGGTGGGCATGTCACAGATTAGGCGGTTCTTGGGCAGATTGTATTCCCATTGGAGGTCTGTCAGCCGAGCAGTGGCATTGTATGACCTTCGTAAATGCACACAGACTTTCCTGGCCTGCTTCAGGACATCCTGTAAGCCCGGGTACCTGCCCAAGAACCGCTGCACCACCAAATTGAGAACATGAGCAAAACAGGGCACATGGGTCAGTTTTCCCTGCCGCAGGGCAGAGAGGAGGTTGGTGCCATTGTCGCTAACCACCATTCCTGGCTTAAGCTGGCGTGGCGTCAACCACCTCTGAGCCTGCCCCTGTAGAGCTGACAGAACCTCTGCCCCAGTGTGGCTCCTGTCTCCCAAGCACACCAGCTCTAGCACCGCATGGCATCTCTTGGCCTGCATTCCTGCGTAGCCCCTCGTACGTCTACGGAGCATGGCTGGTTCAGAGGAAACATCAGCACAGGAAGAGGCCACAGAGGAAGAAGAAGAGGGGGTGGAGGAGAGAGGTGTGTCACAACCAGTAGTAGTGTTTTGGAGGCGTGGTGGTGGAACAACCTCCAACACTACTGTACCTTGCCCTGCGTTCTTCCCAGCTGCCAGCAGAGTCACCCAATGTGCCGTGAAAGAGAGGTAACGTCCCTGTCCATGCCTGCTGGACCATGAGTCAGCGGTGATATGCACCTTACCACTGACCGCCCTGTCCAGCGAGGCATGGACAGTGCTTTCCACATGCCAGTAGAGAGCGGGAATCGCCTTCCATGAGAAAAAGTGGCGTTTGGGTACTTGCCACTGAGATACCGCACATTCCAAAAACTCACGGAAGGGGGCAGAATCTACCAACTGGAAAGGTTTTAGTTGAAGTGCTAGCAATTTCGCTAAGCTAGCATTCAACCGCTGGGCATGTGGATGGCTGGGAGAGTACTTCTTTTGGCGCTGAAGCAGCTGGGGCAGGGAAATTTGTCTTCTACCATCAGTAGATATCCCGCATGTACTACTAGTTTGTGACACACCTATTTCTACACCTTCAGTACTATCAGTGCAGGCTTCAGAGAGGACTGAGGGTCTAGTGGGGTTGGAGGTCCCAGCTGATGAAGGGCAAGGGGAGGTCCGCTTTGTTCTTTGGTGTGGGTCTTTCAGGTATGCTTGCCAATGAACTGCATGGCAGGTGGACATATGTCTGGTCAAGCATGTGGTGCCCAAGCGGGTGATGTTTTGGCTACGCGAGATACGCTTGAGACACAGCAGCTCCCTGCACAGGCATAGCTCTGTGATGTAATGCAGTTGGTGTGCTGCCCTTAAGCTGTCCCCTGGAGGGCATCCTGCCTCTTTGGAGATGTGCCTGTGCCTCTTCCTCCTCCTCCTCCCCTTCCTCCTCTCTCCTATCAGGCACCCACGTAGAGTCAGTGACCTCATCATCCCCTCCCTCCTCATCATTGTCGAAAACCTGGCAGTATGCTGCAGCTGGGCTCACATCAATGCCTTCCTCTATCTGTGTTCAGTCATCGGAGCCTTCAAAACGCTGCGCATCTTCATGTAGCATGTACCCAACACTGTGTTGAAACAGTTCGGGGGACTCCTCAGGAGGACATGGTGGGACTAGGGAAGGATTGTGTGATGCCATTGTGCAGAGGGAAGAGGACGCCTTCGCAGCTGCTTTGCCAGATAAACTAAGCTCAGCCTGGGTGAGAGAGGATGAGGAGGATGAGGACGGCTTGGTCATCCACTCTACTAATTTCTCTACATGTTGAGGCTCAACACGGCCAGCTCCCGAAAAGAAGGACAAGCGTGTCAGACGGCCACGTCCTGAAGAGGATGCACCGTGTCCACCACCAGCGTTGCCTCCTAGATGCAGAGCCTGCTTGCCCTAGTGACTCTCTGCCTCTCTTTGTTGTCCTTCCAGACATTTTAATAGCCTGCAAAGGACAAAATCAGCAATAAACAGCACACGTGCAGTAAGATCGACTGCGTTTATGGGCAAAAATACAGCAAACGTGCAGTAAGAGTGACTGTGTTTATGGCCAAAAACACAGCAAACGTGCAGTAATAGCGACTGCGTTTATGGGCAAAAACACAGCAAACGTGCAGTAAGATCGACTGCGTTTATGGGCAAAAACACAGAAAACGTGCACTAACAGCAACTGCGTTTATGGGCAAAAACACAGCAAACGTGCAGTAAGATCGACTGCGTTTATGGCCAAAAACACAGCAAATGTGCAGTAAGATCGACTGCGTTTATGGGCAAAAACACAGCAAACGTGCACTAACAGCAACTGCGTTTATGGGCAAAAACACAGCAAACGTGCAGTAAGATCGACTGCGTTTATGGCCAAAAACACAGCAAATGTGCAGTAAGATCGACTGCGTTTATGGGAAAAAACACAGCAAACGTGCAGTAAGATCGACTGCGTTTATGGGCAAAAACACAGCAAACGTGCAGTAAGATCAACTGCGTTTATGGCCAAAAACACAGCAAACGTGCAGTAAGATCAACTGCGTTTATGGGCAAAAACACAGCAAACATGCACTAACAGCAACTGCGTTTATGGGCAAAAACACAGCAAACGTGCAATAAGATTGACTGCGTTTATGGGCAAAAACACAGAAAACGTGCACTAACAGCAACTGCATTCATGGGCAAAAACACAGCAAACGTGCAGTAAGATCGACTGCGTTTATGGCCAAAAACACAGCAAACGTGCACTTACAGCGACTGCGTTCATGGCCAAAAACACAGCAAACGTGCACTTACAGCGACTGCATTTATGGACAAAAACACAGCAAACGTGCACTAACAGCGACTGCGTTTATGGGCAAAAACACAGCAAATGTGCAGTAAGAGCGACTGCGTTTAAGGCCAAAAACACAGCAAACATGCACTAACAGCGACTGCGTTTATAGGCAAAAACACAGCAAACGTGCAGTAAGAGCGACTGCGTTTATGGCCAAAAACACAGCAAACGTGCAGTAAGAGCGACTGCGTTTATGGGCTAAAAAACAGCACACGTGCAGTAAGAGCGACTGCATTTATGTGCAATTAAATAGCCCACGTGCATTAACAGCGACTGCGTTTATGTGCAAATAAATAGCACACGTACAGTAACAGCAACTGCGTGTATGTGCAATTAAATAGCACACGTCCACTAACACTGAGTACTATGGGCCAGATCCACAAAAACCCGGCGCAACGTAACTTTTTCAATTTAAGTTACACGGCCGGAAAATTTCTACCTAAGTGCCCGATCCACAAAGCACTTACCTAGAAATTTTCGGCTGTGTAACTTAAATCCGGCCGGCGCAAGGCGTTCCTATTCAAATGGGGCGAGTTCCATTTAAATTAGGCGCGCTCCCGCGCCGGCCGTACTGCGCATGCTCACGACGTCATTTTCCCGACGTGCTTTGCTTGGTTTTACGTTGCGCCGGGTTTTGAGAATCGCGACGGGCGTAAAAAAAAAATACGAGTTGCAGCGGAAAAAAAAAAATTTGAAAAAAAAAGACGGCGACGCGGGATAGAAGGGTCTACTTTTACAAGGCCTAAACAGTTTAGGCCTTGTAAAAGCAGCCCTAATTTTACGATTGCAAACTAATACTTCCGGAGAAAAAACGAAGCGTAAAAGCTTTGTGGATCTCCGTAAGTGCTAATTTGCATACCCGAAGCGGCATTTCGACTCAAAATGCCCCCAGCGGCGCATGCGGTACTGCATCCTAAGATCCGACAGTGTAAGTCCCTTACACATGTCAGATCTTCTGCCTATCTATTGGAAACTGATTCTGTGGATCAGTTCCAAAGATAGAAACAGGCATACGACGGCGTATCAGTAGATACGCCGTCGTATCCCTTTTGTGGATCTGGCCCTATGTTTAGGTGTAAACTAAACACTATGCAGGCAATACAACACGTTAGGCAGTAGATTGTGCTAGATGCAGTGCTCTAACAATAGGAATAGCTGATCTAGCTAAGCTATACCGTGTATAAATATATGTACAACGCTAGGATGTATATATATCCTCTACACACTGTAAATGTAACTAAACTCACTAGCCTTCCTGCTCTATCTATCTATCTATCTATCTATCTATCTATCTGGTAGAAAAGACACTGTGGGCTAGATTCAGGTAGGACTTATGCTGACGTATCTCGAGATACGCCGCGTAAGTCAAAATGTGTGCCGTCGTAACTATGCGTCGTACCCACAAAAATAGTTTCCGCCTGAAATTAGGCTTCTCCCGACCGATGTAACTTTCCTCCGCCGGCGTATCGTAGGCGCATTTTTACGCTGGGCGCATCTTGCGCTCCCATTGATTTCCTATGCAAATATGCAAATGAGGGAGATACGGCGATTCCCAAACATACGCGTGTCCGGCGCAAACTTGCTCCTCATAAAAGCAGGGGCAACTTAGCAACAGACGTCCACAGGTCAGCTGGAGAGCAGCTACAGCAGCACCGTTACGGACGAGCTGAGCAATCTGAGCAACCCTACTTGCAGGACAACACATCTATGTGCCAACATGCCAGGGGCAGCCATGGTCCTAGCAATACTACTGTGTCAACCGACTCATAGGAGGGCACGGAGAGAATATACCGCACGCGCATGAACATCTTTGGCATGGGTGATTGGGAGGTGTTTCGCATTTTCAGATTCAGCCCTGCTGCCATCCAGGAATTAGCCACAACCCTGCAGGATGACATCACCAGCAAGACACATCGCTCACAAGCAGTGCAGCCACTGGTCAAGGTACTGGCAACACTCCATTTCCTTGCAAGTGGATCTTTTCAGCGTACAAGTGGAGTAGTGGCTGGGATGTCACAATCCTCCATGAGCAGATGTGTGCACCAGGTTGTCCCCGCAATGCTCAGACGCATGTCCCACCACATAATCAAACCCACCCAGGAGCACCTGTGGAATAAAGCAATGGCAGATTTCTATCAAATTGCAGGATTCCCACGCACCGTGGGGGCCATTGATTGCACACATGTGGCACTACGGCCCCCCCGGGACACAGAGCACATATACCGCAATCGGAAGCACTGGCATTCCATCAACGTACAGGTGATAGCCGATGTCCATTGCCTCATATGGCACGTCCGTGCCAAACACCCCGGGGCCAGCCACGACAGCTACATATACCATCAAATCAACATCTCCACAGAATTTGAGCAGAACGTGTATGGGGACAGCTGGCTGGTTGGTGAGTGACATGGGAGTCAGGCATGACTTTCCAACCCCATGATGCAGACATCACGAGGGGCACATGCCTGACTAACATCCTCCTGTCTTTTCCCTTCCAGGTGACGCGGCATATGCACTTGTACCCCATCTCATGACTCCATTCCGGAATCCCCAAACCACAGAAGAGCAAAACTACAATGATGCACACACACGTACCCGTGCAGTGGTGGAACGCACCTTTGGCCTCCTGAAGTCCAGTTTCCGATGCCTGAATACCTGTTGTATTCCCCAAACTTTGTGTGCCAGATCATCGGTGCATGTTGCATTCTGCACAACTACGCCATGAGAAAGGGCCTGGAGATTGACCTACCTGATGACCTGACCCCCCAACCACACAGTCCCCCCCAAGCCGAAGGTACCCCATCTGCTGAGGGAAGAGCAGTCAGGAGTTGCCTCGTGGAATGTATCTTTGCACGTTAAACACAAACATTCATCATGGCACAAGGAGAATTCACCCATGCACACACACCCCACATCCTTATCATATTGGATTAGCCCAAGTCCACCAATCAGGACTTGGGAGCAGCAACGCCATGGCAAGGCTCCAATTATGTTGCTGACCATTCATACCACATTCACACGGCCGAGGGTGACACCCCTTTGCTGGCAGGAGTGTCACCCCCCCCCCCCCACATTCACACACCAGTCACACTGTAGTTTACACTCATCACCGTGTGTAGGAACTACAACTTAAAAAATAAAGCTCATACTCTGAGTAGTGTTGAGCAGAATATGCCATATTCGATTTCGCGATATATCTCGAATATATATTCGAATATTTGAGATATATTCGCTAAATTCGAATATTCGTGATATTTTATCGAAATTAAATGATTGCGATTTTTCGCTATTGCGAATGCGAAAATAATTGCGATTTTTTGATAACTGCGGTAGGAGCACTCTGATTGGCTCAGAATATTCGTGATATTTTATCGAAATATCGCAACATGCGAATGCGATATTTACTGCGCAATTTCGACAAATGCTGTAGGAGCACTCTGATTGGCTCAGAATATTCGTGATATTTTACAATACAAAATAATTGCGAATATTCGGCAAATGTGGAAGGAGCACTCTGATTGGCTCAGAATATTCTTGATATTTTACAATACAAAATAATTGCGAATATTCGGCAAATGCGGAAGGAGCACTCTGATTGGCTCAGAATATTCTTGATATTTTACAATACAAAATAATTGCGAATATTCGGCAAATGCAGAAGGAGCACTCTGATTGGCTCAGAATATTCTTGATATTTTACAATAGAAAATAAAAAGTGTTTTGCATTGGTGGTGATTCTTTACTCTATCCATCTGTCACAGCCGTTTGTCAATCAAACACCTTGAAGATTGAACACGTTCATGATGCATGCTTTGGACTTTTTTTCACTTCACATATCAAAGACATTTTTATGAAAGATTATTTTTCTATTATTGGGACTATATTTCTTTATATATTTGTTTCACTGTGTATTTCACAAGTTATTTGCGCTTGCTTATTTTATAATTTGCCCACATGTCTTGTCACTAGACATATTTTTTATTCTTGTAGAGCGACTCCATTTTCTGTCTTGTATTAAATTATGTTGTATAACATTTTTGAGTTGCTGCTGTATTCTCCCCTTTTTTTAAGGTATGCGCAATTTTTTCCTTCTTACAAAAAAAAATAATATCAAACATACAAATATTCATAACAGAAACATACACAAAGCCCCCCCCTTTTGCATCAGAGACAATCAGAGTTCTCCTACCACAGTTATCGAAAATTCGCAATCATTTTCGCATTCGCAATAGCGAAAAATCGCAATTTTTTTTTTTCAATTTGGCAACATAAAAGGATCGCCTCAGCTTAGCTACTCGGCCCAGGGTCTCTAATCATACCAGCAATGCTTTTAGACGTCGATAGGATGTGATCTGTTTTAAAAATCAAATTGAAAAAATGCGAATATTCGGAATTGCGAATATTCACCGCGAAATTCGAAATATATCGCGAATACTCGAATATGCCATATTCGAGCCGAATATTCGCAATACGAATATTCGTGAGCAACACTAACTCTGAGCTGGATACAAATAATAATAAAGCTCATACTCTGAGCTGGATACAAATAATAATAAAGCTCATACTCTAAGCAGGATACAAATAAAAAAAAAACTGAGCAGGATATAAAAAATAAATGAGCACTCATCTTCTCTGACGTGGGCCAAGGCTGGTGCCACGGGTGCCATGGCTCCGGCTCCTCAGTTGGCGGGAGGGAGCCTGGGGTGGGGGGGGGGGGGAGGAGCATCATCCCCTGTTCGGTCACTCCTGGCAGGTGGTGACTGCCTGCCCTCCATAGCGATGGCGAGGCGGGTGAGCACTGAGTTTGTCTGTGCGAGCATCCTCAGCTGGCGGGTCGTATTGTGGTGCTGGTGCCGCCGGGTTTGCCTCCCCTCCGCATTCACAGCAGCAGTGTTGGCCTCTACTGCACCTGCCAACCTGCTCACCTCCGCTGTGAGGACTGCTGTGGCGGCCTGCTGCTCCCCCATGCATGTCACCATCGCCACACAGTTAGAGCTCACATCCTGCAGACTATCTGTCATTTTGCTGCCCTGATCAGCATGCAGGGTGAGGGTCTGCTGCAATGTTGCTGTACTTGCAGCCTGGAACTTGGCCGAGGAGGCCAGGCTGTCCGCCACACGCTGCAGGTCAACCGCCATAGCCCCGATATGGCGGGTCTGCCAGCCCTGCTCCTTCTGCAGCCCTTCTTGCAGGGCTCCGGGTACACCCCTCGTCTTCCTTAAAGCCTTCCTGGGGGAAGGAGAGGCTTGGGCCCGTCCAGACGGGGAAGACCGGGATGGGGTTACCCTGGATGGGGTAGATCTGGATGGGGTTACCCTGGATGGGGTAGATCTGGATGGGGTTACCCTGGATGGCGTAGACCTGATGGTCGGGGAGGTGGTTGAGAGTCCAGGGATGCTAGAAACCTCCTCTAAATAGATGGAGTCCTCCTGGAGGAGATCAATGGACTCCTCCACAACAACCTCAAGAGCTGAGGTGTGGGCACTCCCCTCCACCAACATGCCTAGGCTTCCCAGGGGGTCTGACTGAGCCTCAGTATGTTCTGGGGATGGTGTGGGTCGCACAACAGCCGACGACGGCCCAGCTCCATCCAGCACATCTGCGGATGACACAAAAAAATCACATGTTGGTGGACCCACACACTTGTCACATGTTCCCTTCCACCCCCTCACATGCTTCACACCAAATGGAGGATAAACACACTTACCTGTCCTCAAGTCACGATCAGTGGAGTCGTATCCCTGAACGCCCTCCACCTGCTCCTGGGAAAGTGTGATAGAGATTTTTCAAATACATATTTCTAAGATTTGTATGAAATTTGTATGTCGTTCTTTTACAAGGTTTTTTTATTAATGTGACTGGGACATGTCGGTAGTGGACATGTTTTTTTTGTCAACAGCGTGACCTAATGTTAAAATTCTCTAAACAAAAGGCTTTTGAACCTACGTTAGCATAAGGATGTTACCTCAATTGGGGGGGGGGGGGTCTGATAGGAATTGTGCCTCATTGAATTAAAAGAATTTCCTGCCATCTCCTGTTTGAAAACCACATTTAGATAGACTGTGTTAATTAGACAATAATCGTGGGAACTGGCCAAGACATCCTCTATGTCAAGAGGATATGACTACAGGGGGTTACTGGGTGGGGGGTCCTGATGTGCCATTCTGAAAAGACCCATGAGCAACCAATCGAATCCTCGGGAACTTGAGTTTTTTGGAGGGAAAAGGTGTAGTCTGAGGGGTATAAAGGCCAGTCAAGTCAGCTTGACAAAAGTCAGTGTATGATGTCCTAACCAAGCAGACTGAAGCATGATGGATGAGCTGACCCAGGCGTGGTGATGTAACCCCTTCTCCCCTTCTCTCTCTCTCTCTCTCTCTCTCTCTCTCCTTCTCTCTCTCTCTCCTTCTCTCTCTCTCCTTCCCTCTCTCTCTCTCTCTCTCTATCTCTCCCCTTTTCCCTCTCTCCCTTCTCTCTCATCCCTCTCTCCCCCCCTATTTTAAGATAGGGCCTAAGATTAATCTCTGTAACTTTTCCTTTCCTATGACTTGTCATTTCTTACTTATGTATCCATTTTAGCCGTCTTACTGTTTGTATAATTGTGTGCCTTGGAAATCATCTTGGTTTTAAAGGTGTTATCGGTTATGTTATGGTTGTAAATATTGGAGTAATACAAGTTTCTTCTCTGTATCAATAAATGTAATATTTTTCTCTTTTTCGCAGCGCTATTCTTTGCTTTAATTTTTATATAGACAGAAAATGTTTTTTATAGCTGATTTTTAATTATGTACGTTCGTTATTAATTCTTCTATGACAAATGTTGCCCCGTGTGTGAGGAGAGTTTAAAGTTTGGATGAATATGATTTCTGGTATGGTAGACAGAGCTGGGTTAAGAGTTTTTTTTTTGTTTTAACCTGTCTGAATGCCTAACAACAAACTAACTTTTCAGAACTTAACTTTTTCTTTTTGTCTATGCGAATGTGTTTATGAGACTGATTTTGAATAATGTAGATACATATAGAATGAAATTGCAGCAGGGTGTCAGTGCGGATAATAAGGATTCTGTTTGGAATCTTGAATCCAGTGACCAGAAATTCGGAAGGGACTTGCGACGGCGCACCAACAGGTGCGCAGCCGTGGGTCCTAATCCGAGCCGTCGTATCTATGCGCCTGATTCTTAGAATCAGTTACGCATAGATATCCATTAGATCCGACAGGTGTAAGTCTCTTACGCCGTTGGAGCATAACTGCATATTTTTTCTGACCACTAGGTGGCGCTTCTGTCGAATTCTGCGTTGAGTATGCAAATTAGCTAGATACGCGAATTCCTGAACGTACGCCCGGCCGACGCAGGCTTTTCTCGGCGTATAGTTGCCCCTGCTAGATGAGGCAAGATGGATCCTTATGATGTTTTTCCTCAAAATGTCTAGAGAGACTATGTTTTGGGACTCCATTACGTATGTTTTTGATGTGCTCACGTGTTCTTACACGTAAGGGTCTGGTGGTACGGCCCATGTACTGGAGTCGGCCGGGGCACTCTATGACGTAGGTCACATGGGTGCTATTACAAGTAATAAGTTATTTTATCTGGAATTCTCTATTATAGACATGGGACTTGAATGTTGTTTTTCTCCGAGGTTGGGGTTTATTTGTTTGCACGGTAGGCATCTCTGGCATCTGTAGAATCTTTCAAGTTCTGGACAAATATTCACTTCCCTGGGAGGATCAAGTACATTGTGGACAAGGTGTGTTCGTAGTGTTGGTGCTCTATGGTAAATTAATCTGGGTCGTGATGGCAATAACGTTGCTAAAGTTTTGTCCTCTTTCAAAATGGGCCAATACTTTTTGAAGATCTTTTCCAGTTGTTGGTATTGGTTGCTGTATTCTGTGATAAAGGCCAGAATCATGGTAGGTGCTTGATGAAGCTTTTTCTTGTTGTGCAAAACTCCCCTATCCATCTCACGAATGTTAATTTTCCGTTTTGTCAGCACCTATGCTTTTGGGCTGCGTTTCCACGGGTGCAAAATGGTGCAGGTACCTTTATCGGTCGCTGCAGCATTGAGCCACATAGATTGGAATGAGTGCTATTGAAATCAATGAGCTGCGAGTTGTAATGCGACTTTGAGGTCCAAAGTCGCATGGCAAATCGCATCAGAAGAAACGGAGACTAAATCACACTGAATTATCTGGATGTATGTGAATCTATTCCTCTGTTTAAACAAATAACTGGGGATTGTAAGCGGTGTAATTGAATCTGGAAACACTGGCTATATTGTAACTGCAAAAAAATCATAGTGTAATTAGGGGTTCGTCAGTTAAAATTGCCTCCTGTAGTACAAGCCATCATAGGGTCTAATCATGCTTAACGCTTGGGAAGCCCTGTGGTACAGTAAGCATTTCTTTTAGAATACTTTGGAAAGTCCGCGGGGAGGTTGAACCATTTGGTTTGGAAAATCTCCGGGCTAATTTTTTGAAGGACTATAATCAGTACAGGGATTGTTCTGGCAAGTAGTGAAAAAAAATCGGTAAAGGTGGACGGGGGAGGTACCCGCCGACCCAATCATGTCAAAGTGTAGCTAGCTTTGGAATAAGCGACCTATAAGGGTTTCTGGATCAGCTCAAGGTCCTTCGTCCGTAAAAGGATGGGAAATCAAATCGCTTCGAAACGGAATTCTGACCGTGGGGAACCTTACCACTTGACTCAGAGGGAAGAAATGATAGATAAATATGGACCTTGGGTTGTGAAATATATAAATGATGGGACTCGCTAGACTGGAAACGGTATTTTTAAGAGAAATGCGAGATGCTTGGAGGGCAGGGATGTTAGGATAACAGAACTGATGAGGTGAGTATTTTTAATAGGGAATCCACATTCCCAGAGAGCCTAAACCTTGAAGTGATAAACAGAGGTTATGGGTTTAAGTAAGATATAGAACATGTGGATCCGTGTAAGGTCTTGAGGTTATGGTGTTCTATAGTTCAAAGAGCAACCACCCCCCCACTCTTTTCTTGACACAAGTTAAACTGAGAGTGTGTGACGTGTGTTCTCAGCTGCTGACTCGGTGCTGACAGCCCAAATGACCCCCCCTTTTTTTCCCCAGGTCTGTGAGAGTGATCTTATTGACTTGCAAATGACCTGAGCCTGCATTCTGTAATGGTGAATTGAAAAGGGCATTTACTAAAATGTGTTTGTTTTTCTTTTTCTGTGAAAACGTTGTGATGAAGTTTTATGATTGGTTAATAAATGGAACCGTTAAAAGGTTTATTACGAGTTGCTATTTTTTTTTTCCTCCTACCATGGTGAAATTTTTTTTTTTTTTTAGGGGGAATTATTGGTATACCATAAAAAAAAAAGAAAATCCATATGGCATTAATATGTATTATAGTAATACATATTGATGAAAAGTTGAGCTCAACAATTTTCGGTATTTTAAACAAAAAAGTGCACGGTTTATGTAATATAATGTAATGTATATTTGTGTTTCATATGCTAATGTCTTGTTACAGGTATATGACCATTTTTTTGTTTCCAGGTTAAGGAAAAAATTGAATGTTTATTACTAACTTTTATTTTGTGTGTTATCCCTCAGAATCGATAACTGGGTTTTCAGGATTTCAGAATAAGAGGAAATCTTTATGTTGTTGTTCCGTCGGTCAGGTTTCACAAGGTTTAGGTTTTCATGACCATTATCTAGTTGGAACGTCTAGTGGTCAGTCCATTTGGCTATGTTTTTGGACCATCTAGTGGGGGTTACATGTGCTGATCCACTGAATAGCAGAACCAACTAACTGAGGTCCGCGTATTAGTTTTTTATGAAAAATTGAGTAAGACTGCAAGGGATAATTGGCACTCTAACACATATATTAGGCTAAGTAGCGTTCAGGGGTACCACACTTAGTGGTAAGAGGGTTTTGGGGTAGTCTCCAGAGGTTGAAATGGATCGGCCATAGATCCCTGGCATATCTGTTTTCTTATTACCGATGATCAGCCATGCTGACACATGTAGTTCCATAAATCTAATAGGTAAAAGCCTGATGCTACTTTGGCTAGACTTGTGTTTTAGGACTGCTTAAACCCCCCCCCCCCCCGCTGTTAAGCCTGGCTGTACAAGGTTGCATTGCCTCAGGCTAAGGTATGCTAATGTCCCTAGCTATCTGTATGTCCCCAAAAGTTCACAACGGTTTCCTTCCATGTCACCATGCGACATTTTTTTCTCCTCCTAGAGTTTATTTTTGTCAGTTGTGGTGGCTATTTGGGTGGGTCCAGGCACACTGGTCGGCTTGTGTATTCTTTTTTTCCTTTGGGCATGCAGTATTCTCCTCAGTTAATATCCATAGGTGTCCTTCCTGTCCTAGATTACTTGTGTACCTTAACTGGTGGTCTGTGACTTGCATGCCAAGAATATCAGTGCCCCAGGGTGGCACTAGACTCCTGTCTTTCATGGGAGTCCTGTCTGAATGGTGAAGGCAGTTTGTTTTGTAGGGGTGAAGGATAACATAGTCTAATTACTGAATTGATAGAGGAGGGAGAAAGTGTGCAGCCTCTATGAGGGATCGGGTGGCAGGTGGTTTTCAATCCGGGTATCCAGACTATTTCCCATACTTAAAAGAGGCTCAATGGCGACTGTCTTTGGAGCGGGAGGTGGGTAATTGGATACTGTAATCACTATAGAGCTGGAGATAATCAAGAACACATTGGGAGGCCCTGGGCTACATATCAGGGAAGGGTTAGGAAAATCCAACTCGTTATATTCTCATCCCTAAGGGCAGGGAAGGAACTTTGGGCATGGACGGAACTTTGTGCATATATCACAGTTAATTTGGGTACTATCCTATCAGACTCTACTAGAGGGTACACCCTGGAGTCCACCCTGTTCTGAGGGTTGTGAGTCCAGACAGGAATTGAAAGAAATGTTGGAATGGGTGACTAGTATGACATAAATGTATGTGGTGCAGGTACCCAGGAGACTGGCATCTATGCATAATAGGGTGTCTGTTGGCCAAACTAGAGGGTGCCAGGTGATACATCAATGGGGTGAAAACTTCCTCGTAGAGGCAGTGTCTCAAGCTTAGCAGTCCTATAAAGAAGCTTTCGGTTACTGGACATGGGAGAGGTACACCTAGTTGATGTCTCACCTGAGAGGTTGAATCCCTGCACGAGTAATGCCAGTAACTACATACAGGAACATGCCCTGTTAAATAAAGGGAATACACGTGGGCAAACAGGGTACAGTATGCCTTCATCACATGGCGCTGCAGCATCTCACAGTGGTTGATAAGACTATTACCCTGTATGTGCTGAGTATACACTGAATCAAGTGATTATTAAGTGACCAGTGGCTTTCTCCCAGAGATGTGCAGACACAGCATAAGGTTCACGCAGGACGCTTATTTCTGAGGAGTAACCCAACAGAGGAGGGGTGTATTCAGCACTATATAGGGGGAATAGGAGCTGGGATGGGTGTTAGTAATAGAGCGGACAGCGGTCTCCGGAGGAACAGACAATAAGCATGGCTTTGTTGCTCAGAGAGATTGGTGACAGTTGTGACAACATACAACAACGTTACATAATTACCCCAGTTTAATATGGCTCACGATTTTATCAACCATGTTAAGAGATTGGAAGAGAGTGTGATGGGGTATAGGACAAAAATATGTCATTGGCTCTGGCGTACATGCAGGGGCAGGTGGAGTTATTGACCAGTATCAGGCTGAGTGTACAAATCTCTGTATGATGGGCGGTAGCCTGAGGAGTTAGCATCACCACTCAGTAAGACTTTGACAAAACTCATCGCTTACACTAATCCAAAATGGTAGTCAGATGCCGGGATGGGCTGTACTGGTTTGGATTGTAAGAGATGAGATGTTGTATGATCCCATATACTTAAGTGCAGACTTGGTCTGTAGATATGTTGGCATCAATGAGCTTACTGACTGGGGATTCTATCTTGGTGCATTTGGGGCTAAGTGACCCACATGTGATCAGAGGGTACGGAAGCTAAGAGCAGGTTGATATCTCCCCCTGTCAGAAGTGTGACCACGATGTCTTTTGCATTCCAGGTCAATACACGGTGGTGAATGAGGAATGTTGGGAAGGTATTTCACTGTGGGTTCTGGATGGGGAGATCATTACGGGGGAAGAAACACCTAGGTATAATTTAGGACATGGGCGAGTTTTGTTTCTTTGTCCTAGAGGATACCGATGGGGTGTTAGTCATGTAACTAGGGTGTTCCTTGGACCTACCAGGTGGTAGTGGGGTATGGTCACTGAAATCGAGTCACAGGGATGGAGTTTTTGTGGGTTTTGTCATTGTTTCAATGGTATATGTGCTGTTGGACTCAATACCGAATGCTGGTATCACATGTCTAATGATGCACTGTTATCAGCACTAGGTTGAACTGTACCAAGCTGGGCACGCTACCTAGGGTAGTCTATTGTACCTATTCTCTTGTTTTTGGGATGAATATAGACGGAACCCTGGGTTACACCCCAAGTTGCCCTGAAGAAAGGTTTTATAGCAAACCTGACATCCCCTTTACACTTACTGAAACTTCCGTTGGGATTCGGGGAGGAATTAAAAGTCAGGTAGTTAAACTTCGGGCAACAGGATTTAAATGGTGCCAACAGTTTATGCAAGGCGTGAATAAAAAGGCCCGTCACAAGGGATTTATAAGCTAAGGGGAGGGGGTGGAACAAATATAATAACTGCTGGAAATTATCGGACATGGAGCTGGCTGAGAAAACATTTTAGGTGAAGGTGGGGTAGGCTTCCTGGATAAAAAATGTTTTGGACACCTAGGTGTGGAAAGGGTAGCGCCTGGCTGGACATATGGGGGTGGGGAGAATATTCCCGCATTAGAGCAAAGAGAGACCTAATAGATACTGCCTTAGGAGCAGGAGGTGTTGTCCTGAGTAGCCTAAACACGAGGGATTTAGAGGTACTCATAAACAAGCTAGGTAGGTTGGCACAGCAGGTTGGGGAAGGGGTTGAGGTGCAGCTAGATGTGAATCATATTCTTGAAAATCTACAACATGCTCATATTGATGCTACTGCCTCATTGTCTGAGATAATGAAACAGAAGTTCACCGGACAGATAGCAGGCTACCGTGTTACACCCCCGAGTCCATCATGATCTGATGCTTTCTGAGTCAAAGGATTGATACTGATGGGTGCTGGAGCAAGGACGGGGTGGTGTTATGTCAAGGAAAACAGGATAGGATCATGAGACAACAATGCTGGCACAAGGAAGGGTCATGTCTCATGGATGCCGAGGAATTGTCCCAACCTTATGTAAAATACTTGGGGCAAGGGTATTGGTGCTGGTATCAAATGTCCAATGATGCTCTATATTCTGCCTACGGGTTGAACTGTACTCAACGGGGTACATTACCTCAGGGAGTCTACTGTACATCTTCCCCGGTCCTGGGAATAGATATATCCGGGACACAAGGACGTACCCCTGTTACCCCAGAGAAAAGGCTTGATATCAAACCTGACACCCCCATACATCTACAGAAACTTCCTCTGGGATTTGGGGCTGAGTTAAAGGCTTGGCTGGTAGATTTTGGACAACAGGATGAAATATTAAATGTGCTGAGAGATGCTGAGAAACAAGCCACTATACGACTCATGATCAAAATAAGTTGATCCAAGTATCCCATGCTTTAGAGGCAGACGCTAAGATTTCCTGGTGGGAAAGTATATTTGGGTATAGTCCTAACGCGTCAGCTTTCCTAAACATTTTGCTCCACCCTGTTGTTGTCCTAATCTGTGTAGCTCTATTGCTCTCCCTGATGCAAGTAATGATGTGCGTAATGCAGTAATTATCAGGAGAATGAACGCCAAAACTATGAGAATGTGCACCTCAACGAGGTATCTTCTCTCAAGGAACAGAAAAGCCACTAACTCAGAAACAATTATCATGTTCGTGTAATTTTTTTTTTTTTTATTTCTATTTTTTTATTTTGTATTCATTTTTTATCCATTACAATTTTTTACTTTTAATTTTTATAAATTTTTTTAATTTTTATAAAAGTTATTTTTTTTTATTCATTTTTTTCTCTCTCGGTTTTATTTCAATCTTTAGTAATTTTTAATCAATTTTTCTCATTTTTATTTTTGTCAGTTTTATTTTTAAAATGTTTTTATTTTATTTTTGTCAGTTTTATTTTTATATTTATTAAATTTTTTCTCTCGTTTTTCTCCCTGAAGTGTTATGGTTATAATTTTTTGCTTTTAATTTTTTTGAAGTTTTTTCATTGTTATTGTTTTTCTTCCCTCTCATTCCATTCAGGTGAGAAAAGTTCCAAAAGGTTTGAACTTTTTCCACCTGAAGGGGGGAGTAGTGCATAGACCTGGAAGGAAAAGAATAAATAATGCATTGTTTTTAATTGCCCCTTTGCTGGAGAACTATATATTATTTTTTATTATTTTTCTTTGGTTTGGGGAAGAGCCTCTAAAATTTTTTTTAGTAAGAAGTACAGTCGGGTTTGACTAAATTTTAAAAAGTTTGTTGGCAACCATTGTTTAGTCGCTCCTTTTTAATATTTTCATTTTTTATGTTTTTAACCCGACTTGTACATTGTTAAGTGACCATGATCATGTTCACCTGTTTAACACCAATAGGGCAGAAGAGTCTATTTTTTTTTTTAAGAGAGGACCCTAGAACTATATTTTTTTCCTGTTGATCTAGGAATAAGCCTCTTCAATTTGTAATAATAACGTGCGTTCAGGTTTACCCAAATTCTACAAATTTAAATCATCTCTTGCTCGTTATTATCTGTGTACCTGACCAGCAAAAATACCACCAATTACTAGTAGGAAAGAGGAGACGTTTTTTAACGGAACAATGTTCTATTTTTATTTTTTAAGTTTTTTTGAATACCGATTCAATGCTCTTTAACCTCTTGACCACCGCCCCATGTCAAAAAGACGTCCTGTTTTTAAAGTTGAATATCTCGATAACGGCAGCAGCTGCTGCCACAACCGAGATATTCATCTTTTCAGGGGGCGGTGGTGTACACGATAACGGCGGTCTCCGCGGCGGATTCGCCGCGAGATCGCCGTTATCGGTGGCGGGAGAGGGGCCCGGATGTGTCCGGCAGCTGAGCGGGGACGGGACTGAAGGAGAAATCTCCTTCACCCGTCCTCATAGCTCTGCTGGGCGGAAGTGACGTCAAAACGTCAGTCCCGCCCAGCCTCTTAAAGAAACATTTTTTTTTTTGTCATTTGAAAAAATGACATTTTTTTTTTTTTATTTTTTTTTTTGCATTTAAGTCTAATTATGAGATCTGAGGTCTTTTTGACCCCAGATCTCATATTTAAGAGGACCTGTCATGCTTTTTTCTATTACAAGGGATGTTTACATTCCTTGTAATAGGAATAAAAGTGATACATTTTTTTTTCAGTGTAAAAAATGATAAAACTAAATAAAAATAAATAAGAAAACCAAAAAAAAATTTCTTAAAGCGCCCCGTCCCGACGAGCTCGCGCGCAGAAGCAAACGCATACGCGAGTAGCGCCCGCATATGAAAACGGTATTCAAACCACACAAGTGAGGTATCGCCGCGATCGTTAGAGTGAGAGCAATAATTCTAGCCCTAGACCTACTCTGCAACTCAAAAAATGCAACCTGTAGAATTTTTTAAACGTCGCCTATCGAGATTTTTAAGGGTAAAAGTTTGACGCCATGCCACGAGCGGGCGCAATTTTTAAGCGTGACATGTTGGGTATCATTTTACTCGGCGTAACATTATCTTTCACAATATATAAAACAATTGGGCAAAATGTATTGTTGTCTTATTTTTTAATTCAAAAAAGTGATTTTTATCCAAAAAAAGTGCGCTTGTAAGACCGCTGCGCAAATACGGTGTGACAAAAAGTATTGCAATGACTGCCATTTTATTCCCTAGGATGTCTGCTAAAAAAAATATATAATGTTTGGGGGTTCTGATTAATTTTCTAGCAAAAAAATTGTGATTTTCACATGAAGGAGAGAAGTGCCAGAATTAACCTGGAATCTAAACTGGAGACCTTTGTTGGAGCAGCATTAAATCTGTAGTTTTTATTTTTTGTTTTTTTCTATTCTTCATATTCTTTTTCATTACTCACTTCTCTTCCTTTCCTCCTTTAATATTATGCTCTCTAAGTTTTTATTTTTGGCTTCTATCATACATCTTCTCAGGATAATGTAACTAGAACTTCAGTCATATTTTGTTTTTAAGGCGCGTGAGCATTCCTGCCCGCCAGTGCCATATTGTACACCCATTTGACCAAAGTATCCCTGGACATCCAGGTTTTCATGTCTTAAAGTAATTCTACCTCCCCTAGTCTACCTACGGCTTTATAGTCATAAAGGCCACCCCACGGCTCCTGTCTGACATTCCTCCAATAATTGTACACTAACGTTCTCCTTTCTCCTTTTGTATTCATACATGACTGTCTGGAGGCCCACCCAACCACCACCTGAAGAAACAACGACAACCAAGTCATTTTTTTTAAGACAAACGTGCCATGAATAAGACACTCCGAAACTCTTCTTCATCATGCTGAAAAAGTGCTGTCTCGCGGTCCGATCCAATGGTGACAATCAGAACACCATGTGTATAATATAAAATAATGCGCTAATTATTAACTTAATTATGCCAACCGTGCTAAACAGTGATTCAAAAAACAATAAGGAACAAATCCACAAATTATGTCCAATTGTGTATAAGATGTGCACCAGTGTTTCAATTAAAACAGCAACACCCAGTTCAGTGTAGTGATAGGATTAAACGATGTAATCACAAAACCACTCCTGCTTCACAGATGGGGGGGTTCTCCTCCACACAGACACCGCTCATGAAAAGAAAAGGAGACAGCTCATTGCACAGATGGTATGGCACCAAAAAGAACCAAGCAAAAGATATTCCTCTAGAATGGCACACTCACGCTACCGCCGTTAAAACACAGCATGGATATCCAATGCACCAATCCTCCATAGGGCCGCTCAGCTGATGTTGCATCTACTCATTCGGATCCACTGTCCCGCTCGTAGCTCCTCCCCCACGCGTTACGTCAATGGTCACTTGACTTACTCATGGGTCACTCCCCATCAGTCCTCAGCTGTTGGTATTTATAGTCAGTGAGGCTGACAGGTAAAAACGGGAGCAAAGGAGTGATTGCACATCGTCATCATTGCTGGCATTCAAAGGATTAAACATGCATTGTACATAATATCTAATGCATGTTAGCAATTTTAATAAGAACTTAAATATTTAAAACTTTATCTAAAAACTTTACCGATTTTGGCATTAATAGACACTGAGGATATGCATCAAAGGCATAGCAGCCTCTAGTGGCTAAAACACAGTATTACATCTTATATTGCAAAACTTACTCAAGCAATCAATTAGACACAGATATAATCGCATTATTAACATACACTTATAAATATACAATAACAATCCCAGATATATATTGCGGTTAGAGAACCCTTTAAGTGCTGAAAGATTAAATTAAAATTATGATTTAAAATTTAAAATTTAAAATATATATAAAAATATATATAAAAATATATAAAAATACAGAGAGGAATTAATACATTATCACGAATACTTAATTAGTTATCAGAGATGAAACAATTGAGGTCAAATTCTATATTTAACCCATTGGGCGATAAAGACCTCATTTCGTGTATCCATCTTGATTCTGTTTGGCTTAAAGTCCGTACCATATGGCTACCTCTCCAATGGGGGTTATATTTAGCAATGGCCCAAAATTTGAGATCTTTAGGATTCATATTATGGCAGGAAGCGAAATGACGCGACACATTATGATTCGGAAAGCCCTTTTCAATATTTTGAACATGTTCCCTGAGCCTTTTCCATAGAGGTCTTTTTGTGCGACCAATGTACTGCAGAGAGCACGAACATTGTAGAGCATAGACAACACCCTCCGTCCTACATGTTATTAAATCTTTTATTTGGTATTCCTTTTGTGTAACATTGGACGTAAAGCTGGAACATTTTTGACCATTAAAATTGGTCTTTTTGCAGGCAAAACACCTTTTACAAGGAAAGAAGCCTTTTCCCTGAAAAAAGGTAAGAGTATTTGATTTGGTGGGGGGATCGGGTACATTTTTTGCCACCAAATCCCTCAAAGAGGGAGCACGTCTGTAAATTACCCTTGGCATACTTGGAAGTATACATTGCAGCTGTTGATCAGCTTGCAATATAGACCAATGCCGTTTTAAGATCAATTCCAGTTGTCTATGTTGGACATTATAGTCCAAGATTATGGGTATATTATCATCCATGATTTTATTTGTGATCTTATCTTCAATTAGTGTCTCTCTCGGTATGTCTAACACGTTTTTTATTTGCGTCTGTATGAAGCTGCTGTCATATCCTTTTTTGGTGAATCTCTCGCCAATCCAGTTGGCTTGTTCCAGATAGGTCTGAGAGTCGGTACAATTCCTGCGGATTCTTACTAACTGGCCTTTCGGTATGTTAATGAGCCATGGATCATGATGGCAACTATCTACCGGGATATAGCTGTTCCGTTCTACCGGTTTGAAAAAGGTTTTAGTAATGATCTTCTGAGCTTCAAGTGAAATTTCTAAATCCAGAAATTGTATCTTTTTATCATTGATGGTATAGGTAAGTACAATATTTTTCTGGTTTAGATTCAATTTATCAAAGAATTGAACCAATGATTCCGCATCTCCCTTCCATATAAGAATACAATCATCAATGAATCTTTTATATAAAACCAATTGATCTGGCAAGTTCTGATAAATTGCAACTTCCTCCCACTCGGCCATGAAGACATTGGCAACACTAGGTGCATATTTAGCTCCCATACCAATGCCATTTAATTGCCGGTAATACTTTTGTCTATACCAAAAATAGTTGTGTTGTAGGCCGAATGCCAAACATCTCAACACAAATCTATTCTGTCTAGACACAAGTGACCCAAATTTATTTAAAGCCCATTTCGATGCCTGGATTGCTTCTACATGATTTATAATAGTGTAGAGCGAGGACACATCAGCTGTTGCTAGTAGGTAGTTCTCCGATGTTTCAACCTTTACAGTGTCCAAAATCTGGATCAAATGTTTGGTGTCCCTTAGGTAAGCCCTAGTTTGTGGGACCAAGGGTTGAATGAACTTATCTACATACTGTCCTAATCTTGCATTTATGGACTGAATACCGTTAATAATGGGTCTCCCTGGGGGTCTTAAAGGGTCCTTATGAATCTTCGGAATTGTATATATAATAGGAACCCTACAATTATCAGGGACTAGGTACTTGGATTCTCTTTTATGGAGTACTCCTTTTTCCTTTCCTCTTTGTACCAAATCAATTAGTTCTTCCTTGTATTCATTAGTAGGATTTCCTCTCAATTTAATATATGTGCTGGAATCTTGCAGTTGATTTTCCAATTCTTCGTAGTAGTATTCTTTTGAAAGTACCACTATAGCTCCTCCTTTGTCCGCAGGTCTAATTATGACCTGTTTGTTTTCCTCTAATTCTTTTATTCCTTTATGTATACTTGTAGAATCAGGGACTTTTTTTACTTTCAATTTGTCCAGGTCTCTGAGAACCAATTTATTAAACACTTCAACATGTTCATTATTATGGACTTGGGGATTAAATAATGATCTATTCCTCAATTGGCTATGTTGAACTCTCCCCAAAAGATTTTGATCCTGTATTCCTTTAATAGGTTGGTTCATCATATATTTTTTGATATTAAGCTTCCTGGTATACTTCTGTATATCTACATAGACATCAAATTTGCTTAAGTTGCGTTTTGGTGCAAACTTAAGCCCTTTATCCAGAGTTAAAAGTTCCGTGCGTGTTAGTTCAATTCCACTAATATTATAAATACCCTCCCCTACTATACTTTTCTTCTTTTGTTGGATCTTGTATCCGCCTCTACATCCTCTCTTTCGTTTGGACTTCGCATATGTGTCGTTTGATCGTACCGTGGAGGAGTTCTCTCGCTCCGACGATACTCTAAAAAAGAACGTGAATCATTTTCCTCTCTGTAATTCCCCAACGGTTCATATTTATTCAGCGTGGGTATGGGACTTCTTCTATTATCATACTGATAATAATCCCTGGGAGTTGAGCTCCCATAGTTATATTGTTGGGATAGCGGTCTAGATTGCTGTTGGGGGTAATTATCCCTCGGATCCCTACAGTCATGTGTATAGTACTGGTGATCCTGTTGGTAACCGTACTGTTGTCCCCCTTGGTAATCCTGTCGATTTTGTGGGGGTTTAGACTGTTTTTGATTATTCTTGTTTTTCCAAGCCGGTTTTCTCGGGGATTTAGATCTTGGTTTCTGATTGTTCTTATTCCCCCACCAGGGTTTTGGGGTTCTTGGTTCATTGTGATCATTTCTTGATGATCTTGGTGGATTACTGGAACCATAGCCATTAGGGTTGTCCCTATACAATCTACCATCCTCACCTCCATTACTACTGGTGGGTTCCAGAGATCTATATCTCATCTCTCTCCTTGGGGAAACTATTCGAACCTCCCTATCCGGGGATGATGAAATTGATCCCCTATTGCTATCCTTGAGATTAATTTGCCACTTGAAGGTTTGGTGCTGTTTATAATCATTGGTATCCCTAAGATATTTTCTCTTCTTCCGTTGTTTAATTTCAATATCTTTTTGTTCTAAAACTTTATTTAATTGGGCTGTGAGTGTTAAAAAGGACGTGCTTTCCTTATGCTCATCTAGAAACACTTTGCACTCTGCAATCTGTTTATTAATCATGGAAAGTTTTCTTTGTTTCCGTTTGATTAAAAATTGTAACACTTCTGTCCCTTTTATATTAAAAAATTGATACCATTCTTCTATGGAATCTTTATCTAGAAGACCATCATTTATTGGTACATCCCATCTCAGTCTCCGCGGTACAATACCTTCTTTTATATATTGTTCATGGGTTGTGAGGTCCCACCATACACTCACTTTCTTCTCCATTAAGTGTCCAAACTTTCTAAAAGTGGTATCAAGGTCACCCACTTCAGAAACAGGTTTGGTGGTGAACACATCTTTTAAATCAACAGTGCGGTTCTCAATAAATTTGAATATATCCATAATTTTGCTGCTAATAGTGAAAGGATGACCAGTGAGAAAATGTGTAAAAATAACTACAGCGCTAAATTAAATACTCAAACATATAACATTAATAAATCACCAAATAATAAAAAGCTGCAAAAATATTTGGTAGTGGGTCAAACAAAGTAAAGATGTGTATAATATAAAATAATGCGCTAATTATTAACTTAATTATGCCAACCGTGCTAAACAGTGATTCAAAAAACAATAAGGAACAAATCCACAAATTATGTCCAATTGTGTATAAGATGTGCACCAGTGTTTCAATTAAAACAGCAACACCCAGTTCAGTGTAGTGATAGGATTAAACGATGTAATCACAAAACCACTCCTGCTTCACAGATGGGGGGGTTCTCCTCCACACAGACACCGCTCATGAAAAGAAAAGGAGACAGCTCATTGCACAGATGGTATGGCACCAAAAAGAACCAAGCAAAAGATATTCCTCTAGAATGGCACACTCACGCTACCGCCGTTAAAACACAGCATGGATATCCAATGCACCAATCCTCCATAGGGCCGCTCAGCTGATGTTGCATCTACTCATTCGGATCCACTGTCCCGCTCGTAGCTCCTCCCCCACGCGTTACGTCAATGGTCACTTGACTTACTCATGGGTCACTCCCCATCAGTCCTCAGCTGTTGGTATTTATAGTCAGTGAGGCTGACAGGTAAAAACGGGAGCAAAGGAGTGATTGCACATCGTCATCATTGCTGGCATTCAAAGGATTAAACATGCATTGTACATAATATCTAATGCATGTTAGCAATTTTAATAAGAACTTAAATATTTAAAACTTTATCTAAAAACTTTACCGATTTTGGCATTAATAGACACTGAGGATATGCATCAAAGGCATAGCAGCCTCTAGTGGCTAAAACACAGTATTACATCTTATATTGCAAAACTTACTCAAGCAATCAATTAGACACAGATATAATCGCATTATTAACATACACTTATAAATATACAATAACAATCCCAGATATATATTGCGGTTAGAGAACCCTTTAAGTGCTGAAAGATTAAATTAAAATTATGATTTAAAATTTAAAATTTAAAATTTAAAATATATATAAAAATATATATAAAAATATATAAAAATACAGAGAGGAATTAATACATTATCACGAATACTTAATTAGTTATCAGAGATGAAACAATTGAGGTCAAATTCTATATTTAACCCATTGGGCGATAAAGACCTCATTTCGTGTATCCATCTTGATTCTGTTTGGCTTAAAGTCCGTACCATATGGCTACCTCTCCAATGGGGGTTATATTTAGCAATGGCCCAAAATTTGAGATCTTTAGGATTCATATTATGGCAGGAAGCGAAATGACGCGACACATTATGATTCGGAAAGCCCTTTTCAATATTTTGAACATGTTCCCTGAGCCTTTTCCATAGAGGTCTTTTTGTGCGACCAATGTACTGCAGAGAGCACGAACATTGTAGAGCATAGACAACACCCTCCGTCCTACATGTTATTAAATCTTTTATTTGGTATTCCTTTTGTGTAACATTGGACGTAAAGCTGGAACATTTTTGACCATTAAAATTGGTCTTTTTGCAGGCAAAACACCTTTTACAAGGAAAGAAGCCTTTTCCCTGAAAAAAGGTAAGAGTATTTGATTTGGTGGGGGGATCGGGTACATTTTTTGCCACCAAATCCCTCAAAGAGGGAGCACGTCTGTAAATTACCCTTGGCATACTTGGAAGTATACATTGCAGCTGTTGATCAGCTTGCAATATAGACCAATGCCGTTTTAAGATCAATTCCAGTTGTCTATGTTGGACATTATAGTCCAAGATTATGGGTATATTATCATCCATGATTTTATTTGTGATCTTATCTTCAATTAGTGTCTCTCTCGGTATGTCTAACACGTTTTTTATTTGCGTCTGTATGAAGCTGCTGTCATATCCTTTTTTGGTGAATCTCTCGCCAATCCAGTTGGCTTGTTCCAGATAGGTCTGAGAGTCGGTACAATTCCTGCGGATTCTTACTAACTGGCCTTTCGGTATGTTAATGAGCCATGGATCATGATGGCAACTATCTACCGGGATATAGCTGTTCCGTTCTACCGGTTTGAAAAAGGTTTTAGTAATGATCTTCTGAGCTTCAAGTGAAATTTCTAAATCCAGAAATTGTATCTTTTTATCATTGATGGTATAGGTAAGTACAATATTTTTCTGGTTTAGATTCAATTTATCAAAGAATTGAACCAATGATTCCGCATCTCCCTTCCATATAAGAATACAATCATCAATGAATCTTTTATATAAAACCAATTGATCTGGCAAGTTCTGATAAATTGCAACTTCCTCCCACTCGGCCATGAAGACATTGGCAACACTAGGTGCATATTTAGCTCCCATACCAATGCCATTTAATTGCCGGTAATACTTTTGTCTATACCAAAAATAGTTGTGTTGTAGGCCGAATGCCAAACATCTCAACACAAATCTATTCTGTCTAGACACAAGT
This sequence comes from Rana temporaria, assembly GCF_905171775.1. Taxonomy (NCBI): domain Eukaryota; kingdom Metazoa; phylum Chordata; class Amphibia; order Anura; family Ranidae; genus Rana; species Rana temporaria. The sequence continues at coordinate 72,091,022 of NC_053494.1, forward strand.
GACCCAAATTTATTTAAAGCCCATTTCGATGCCTGGATTGCTTCTACATGATTTATAATAGTGTAGAGCGAGGACACATCAGCTGTTGCTAGTAGGTAGTTCTCCGATGTTTCAACCTTTACAGTGTCCAAAATCTGGATCAAATGTTTGGTGTCCCTTAGGTAAGCCCTAGTTTGTGGGACCAAGGGTTGAATGAACTTATCTACATACTGTCCTAATCTTGCATTTATGGACTGAATACCGTTAATAATGGGTCTCCCTGGGGGTCTTAAAGGGTCCTTATGGTGCCATACCATCTGTGCAATGAGCTGTCTCCTTTTCTTTTCATGAGCGGTGTCTGTGTGGAGGAGAACCCCCCCATCTGTGAAGCAGGAGTGGTTTTGTGATTACATCGTTTAATCCTATCACTACACTGAACTGGGTGTTGCTGTTTTAATTGAAACACTGGTGCACATCTTATACACAATTGGACATAATTTGTGGATTTGTTCCTTATTGTTTTTTGAATCACTGTTTAGCACGGTTGGCATAATTAAGTTAATAATTAGCGCATTATTTTATATTATACACATCTTTACTTTGTTTGACCCACTACCAAATATTTTTGCAGCTTTTTATTATTTGGTGATTTATTAATGTTATATGTTTGAGTATTTAATTTAGCGCTGTAGTTATTTTTACACAAATCAGAACACCATCTTTCCAAGATACAGGACTAAATATATAAGGATCCCGCCATCAATGTTGGAATTCCACTCCTCCAATGCAGAGGGGCGATGAAACATTGCAGTACAGACACTCAGGGTTCGGATCGGAAGTCTCAAAGGCACCAGGACTGTCTCAAGTCTACCTTGATGAGTTACGGCGAGTTCAAGAAAGGAAGAGGCCGCAGTGGTGGTGGGGGAAGGGTCAGGGCTTCTGGGCCGTTGTGGGTGGGTACCGAATCATTGAAGGAGGACATAAGTTCAAGGATGAACTTCAGGGGGAACTGTGGTAGAGATTTTTCAAATCCATATTTCTAAGATTTGTATGAAATTTGTATGTCGTTCTTTTACAAGGTTTTTTTTATTAATGTGACTGGGACATGTCGGTAGTGGACATGTTTTTTTTGTCAACAGCGTGACCTAATGTTAAAATTCTCCAAACAAAAGGCTTTTGAACCTACGTTAGCATAAGGATGTTACCTCAATGGGGGGGGGGGGATCTGATAGGAATTGTGCCTCATTGAATTAAAAGAATTTCCTGCCATCTCCTGTTTGAAAACCACATTTAGATAGACTGTGTTAATTAGACAATAATCGTGGGAACTGACCAAGACATCCTCTATGTCAAGAGGATATAACTACAGGGGGTTACTGGGTGGGGGGTCCTGATGTGCCATTCTGAAAAGACCCATGAGCAACCAATCGAATCCTCAGGAACTTGAGTTTTTTGGAGGGAAAAGGTGTAGTCTGAGGGGTATAAAGGCCAGTCAAGTCAGCTTGACAAAAGTCAGTGTATGATGTCCTAACCAAGCAGACTGAAGCATGATGGATGAGCTGACCCAGGCTTGGTGATGTAACCCCTTCTCCCCTTCTCCCTCTCTCTCTCTCCTTCTCTCTCTCCCCTCTCTCTCTCTCTCTCTCTCCCCTTCCCCCCCTCTCTCTCTCTCTCTCTCTCTCTCTCTCTCTCTCTATCTCTATCTCTCCCCTTCTCCCTCTCTCTCTCCTTCTCTCTCTCTCTCTCTCCTTCTCTCTCTCTCTCTCTCTCTCTCTCTCTCCTTCTCCCTCACTCTCTCCTTCTCCCTCTCTCCCTTCTCTCTCATCCCTCTCTCCCCCCTATTTTAAGATAGGGCCTAAGATTAATCTCTGTAACTTTTCCTTTCCTATGACTTGTCATTTCTTACTGATGTATCCATTTTAGCCGTCTTACTGTTTGTATAATTGTGTGCCTTGGATATCATCTTGGTTTTAAAGGTGTTATCGGTTATGTTATGGTTGTAAATATTGGAGTAATACAAGTTTCTTCTCTGTATCAATAAATGTAATATTTTTCTCTTTTTCGCAGCGCTATTCTTTGCTTTAATTTTTATATAGACAGAAAAGGTTTTTTATAGCTCAAATTAATTATTTACGTACGATATTAATATTTCTATGAATCGCTGATTTTTAATTATGTACGTGCGTTATTAATTCTTCTATGACAAAAGACACCTTGCGATTATCTCCTCGGAAGGTGCCAATCGCAATGAACAGGCTGGTCCTCCTCCCGTGCCACTGGCATGCTTTTTAATCAGGGCCAACTTGTCCCGGACCCGACGTCGCATGTCGTTGGCATGCTTTTTAATCAGGGCCAACTTGTCCCGGACCCGACGTCGCATGTCGTTCAACTTCTTCTGGATGTCATCCTAAGTGCGTTTTTCGTTGCCAATGGCATTGACATCCAGGGCGATCTTGGACAGAATCTCCCTCCTCTGTGCCTTGGTGGTATTCTTACTATTGGCACCATGCAGGGAGGCATCGTATTTAGTCAGTGCCGCCAACATAATCTCCATCTCAGCAGGGTTGAAGTTGTGCTTCCTCTTTTTCTCCTTGCCCACTTGAGGAGGTGCCATCTCCAGACCAGACAAAATTACCTTGCTCAGGGAGGGAAAAAAGCAGGATGTAATTTTGCGCCAGACGGGCGCATGTCTGGGCGTATTTATGCGCTCGGCGTAAGCCGGTGGGCCGGCGTATCCCAGGAAGTTGGGCCGGCGTAGTTGTGAGCATGCGCACAGGGAAGCGATCATACGTCCACGTGACTGCGCATGCTTCGTCTATGTTACGCCGGGCGTAATCCACTGCTCCATGTTCAGCCCATCATTTGCGCCTTAAAATTTACGGTACGCCGGTGCAAGTGCTTTGTGAATACTTTACTGAATACTTTACTAACCTCTCAAAATTACGTCGGCGTAGCGCATATGAGATACGCTACGCCAGAATAAGGATGAGCCAATCTACCTGAATCTAGCCCTGTGTCTCTATCTATCTATCTCTCTCTAACTGTCTGACTGACTTCTCTTTAACAAAGCCGGAACACACTACACGCGGCCGCCTTACAGGCGGCCTTATATAGTGTGGGGCGTGTACTAAACCCCCAGAGCCATAATTGGCCAAAGCCACCCTGGCTTTGGGCAATTATGGTTCTTCGTTTTTTGCGCGCTGTGATTGGCCAAGCATGCAGGGTCATGGTGCATGCTTGATCAATCATCAGCGCGCAACGCCGCAGTGAATTATGGGCCGACGCGCGTCACTCGAATTTGGCGCGAACGACCCGTTTTGTTCGAAATTCGTCGAACGTACGAACAGACGATGTTCGAGTCAAACATACGTTTGAGTCGAACGACAAGCTCATCCCTACTGTACACCCACCTCAGTCCTGCACTCTGTACCCACCTCAGCCTGCACCCACCTCCCTCTGTATCCACCTTCCTCTGTACCCACCTTCCTCTGTACCCACCTCCCTCTGTACCCACCTCAACCTGCACCCACCTCAGCCACCTCAGCCTGCACCCACCTCCCTCTGTACCCACCTCAGCCTGCACTCACCTCCCTCTGTACCCACCTTCCTCTGTACCCACCTCATCCTGCACCCACCTACGTCTGTACCCACCTCAGCATGCACCCACCTCCCTCTGTACCCACCTCAGCCTGCACCCACCTCCCTCTGTACCCACCTTCCTCTGTACCCACCTCCCTCTGTACCCACCTCAGCCTGCACCCACCTCCCTCTGTACCCACCTCAGCATGCACCCATCTCAGCCTGCACCCACCTTCCTCTGTACTCACCTCAGCTTGCACCCATCTTCCTCTGCACCCACCTCAGCCTGCACCCACCTTCCTCTGTACCCACCTCCCTCTGCACCCACCTCAGCCTGCACCCACCTCCCTCTGCACCCACCTCCCTCTGTACCCACCTCAGCCTGCACCCACCTCCCTCTGCACCCACCTCCCTCTGTACCCACCTCAGCCTGCACCCACCTCCCTCTGTACACACTTTCCTCTGTACCCACCTCAGCCTGCACCCACCTTCCTCTGTACCCACCTCAGCCTGCACCCACCTCCCTCTGTACCCACCTCAGCCTGCACCCACCTCCCTCTGCACCCACCTCTCTCTGTACCCACCTCAGCCTGCACCCACCTCCCTCTGTACACACTTTCCTCTGTACCCACCTCAGCCTGCACCCACCTCCCTCTGTACCCACCTCAGCCTGCACCCACCTCCCTCTGCACCCACCTCCCTCTGTACCCACCTCAGCCTGCACCCACTCCCTCTGTACACACTTTCCTCTGTACCCACCTCAGCCTGCACCCACCTTCCTCTGTACCCACCTCAGCCTGCACCCACCTCCCTCTGTACCCACCTCAGCCTGCACCCACCTCCCTCTGCACCCACCTCTCTCTGTACCCACCTCAGCCTGCACCCACCTCCCTCTGTACACACTTTCCTCTGTACCCACCTCAGCCTGCACCCACCTCCCTCTGTACCCACCTCAGCCTGCACCCACCTCCCTCTGTACCCACCTCAGCCTGCACCCACCTACCGCTGTACCAACCTCAGCCTGCACCCACCTTCCTCTGTACCCACCTCAGCCTGCACCCATCTTCCTCTGCACCCACCTCCATCTGCACCCACCTCAGCCTGCACCCACATTCCTCTGTACCCACCTCCCTCTGCACCCACCTCAGCCTGCACCCACCTCCCTCTGTACCCACCTTAGCCTGCACCCACCTCCCTCTGTACCCACCTCAGCATGCACCCACCTCAGCATGCATGCACCTCCCTCTGCACTCTGCACCCACCTCACCCCTGCACTCTGCACCCACCTCACCCCTCAATACTACAGCAGTTTGACCACACCTTCAATTTGCACCGAGAGGTTATGATGTGTAGTAACCTCTAGCAACTAATAAGTGAGCAATATTGATTTGCAGTAACCTCTAGAATCCAAGTAGTGAGCAGTAATGATAACATTTCTGTAACCTCTAGCAACTAATCTGTGAGCTGTAATGATGTGTTGTAATCTCTGGCAGCCAATCACAATCGCTGCCTGATCTGCTGCAGTAAACTCATTTTGAGTCTAGCTGGGGGGGGGGGGCAATACAATCATTGCCCAGAGCCCAATGAATGTTAAAGACGGCCCTAACAAGAGGTATGTCTAGGGTTGCCACCTTTTAGTCAAGTCAAACCCGAACACTTTAGCGACGCACAGTAATTTTTTTGTAGTATAAACTATACATATATTTCGTGATTAAATAAACTTTAAAACACTATTTGTGCACTGATTATATTATAAAATATTATTACCTATAAGAAAGCAAATACATTGCATGTAATGAGTAAAAACGTCGAGATTTAGTAAGCGTTTTCACCTTACAAGGCATCACGTCTTTGGGTGACAAACAAAAAAAGTTGATAAAATGCCAGAAATAAATTTAAACTTTTTGTCACCAGCGATGATAAACCAGTGCCAAGGCTCACATATCTAAAGTCACAATCCATAGAAAATCCAGCACATTGGTACCTTATCCAATATACAAAAGAAAAGCCAGATTAGGCTGTCTCCAAAGTGGGACCCTTATCTATGGAACAGCAGGGGGCTGCAATAAAAGTGCTCTGTTAGACCAAAAGAGATTAGCTGAGCAGCAGTTTGGGAAATTTACGCCATTGATCAATAAAAAAATGTCTTTCATTATCACATCATATATACAGCACAACAAAATTCTGGTCAGCACTGAAAGAAATATTCATGTTCATGCAGCAACAGTCCTTATAAACAAGCTTTAGAATATTCTCCCCACACTCTCTACTTAAAGCCACCACCCACTTTCTCACTACACACATAGGGGTAGATTCAGGTACAGCGGCGTACCTTTTGGCCGGCGTAGCGTATCTCATATTCTCAGTATTCTCGAATATCTCGCGCCGTACGTTGCGCCGGCGTAGTGTAAATAGGCCGGCGTAAGGCCACCTAATTCAAAATAGGCAGGTAGGGGGCGTGCCTCATTTAAATTAGCCGTGACCCCATGTAATTGAATGGCCGTTCTTACGGCACATGCGCGCGCATGCTCAGAATCACATCGCAAATACTCCCTAAGAAACGTCGGCTCAATGCTTTCGACGTGAACGTAACCTACGCACAGCCCCATTCACATACCACTTACGTAAACGACGTAAAATTTTACGGCTGTTCCGACATCCATACCTTAACATTGGCAGCGCCTCATATAGCAGGGATAAATTTACGCCGGACGTAAGCCTTACGTAAACGGCGTAGCGGGCACAAGTACATTAGTGAATCGGCGTATCTAGGTCATTTACATATTCTACATGTAAATCTACGGAAGCGCCCCTAGCAGCCAGCGTAAATATGCACCCTAGATACGACGGCGTACTAAGACTTACGTTGGTCGGAGGAAGCCGAAATTCAGGCGTATCTAGCTCCCTGAATAGCAAGCATAGATACGACGGCACATCTTTTAACTTACGCAGCGTATCAATAGATACGCCGACGTAAAGGCTTTGTGAATCTAGCCCTTATTCTTTAAAAATGTACTTTACAAGTCCCTTAAATCTAGGGAGGTCATACTCCTATACACAACGTAGAATTTATGTAATGACATACGCCATTCTGTGCAGGTGTAAGAAGAGCCCATGATGATGCACCCTTAGGCCCCATACACACGATAGAATCCATCCGCTGAAAAATCCCAGCGAATGGGTTTCAGCGGATAGATCCTATGGTGTGTACGTTCCAGCGGATACTTTTCCGCGGATATTTATCCGTCGAATCGCTTTTCAGCAGATAAAATATTTGATGACATGCTAACAAATCTATCCGCTGCGAATCTATCAGACGGACAGATCCGTTGGTTAGTACACAATATCCGCGGATAAAAACCCCGCGCATGCTCAGACAAAATAAGGGGATGGGAGCACTCGTTCAGGTAAAACTCTCGTTTGTTTGTGATATGGCACATTCGTCCTTTTAAATATCTAGTGTGTCGTTTATTGCCTCTTGTTTTTTCTGCGTTCTCTTGCTAGAATAAACCCGTTCTCTTGCTGATGCTATCTATCTAGTGTTGCTCACGAATATTCGTATTGCGAATATTCGGCTCGAATATGGCATATTCGAGTATTCGCGATATATTTCGAATTTTGCGGTGAATATTCGCAATTCCGAATATTCGCATTTTTTCAATTTTATTTTTAAAACAGATCACATCCTATCGACATCTAAAAGCATTGCTGGTATGATTAGAGACCCTGGGCCGAGTAGCTAAGCTGAGGCGATCCTTTTATGTTGCCGAATTAAAAAAAAAAAAAATTGCGAATTTTCGCTAATGCGAATGCGAAAATGATTGCGAATTTTCGATAACTGTGGTAGGAGAACTCTGATTGTCTCTGATGCAAAAGGGGGGGGCTTTGTGTATGTTTCTGTTATGAATATTTGTATGTTTGATATTATTTTTTTTTGTAAGAAGGAAAAAATTGCGCATACCTTAAAAAAAGGGGAGAATACAGCAGCAACTCAAAAATGTTATACAACATAAATTAATACAAGACAGAAAATGGAGTCGCTCTACAAGAATAAAAAATATGTCTAGTGACAAGACATGTGGGCAAATTATAAAATAAGCAAGTGCAAATAACTTGTGAAATACACAGTGAAACAAATATATAAAGAAATATAGTCCCAATAATAGAAAAATAATCTTTCATAAAAATGTCTTTGATATGTGAAGTGAAAAAAAGTCCAAAGCATGCAGCATGAACGTGTTCAATCTTCAAGGTGTTTGATTGACAAACGGCTGTGACAAATGGATAGAGTAAAGAATCACCACCAATGCAAAACACTTTTTATTTTCTATTGTAAAATATCAAGAATATTCTGAGCCAATCAGAGTGCTCCTTCCACATTTGCCGAATATTCGCAATTATTTTGTATTGTAAAATATCAAGAATATTCTGAGCCAATCAAAGTGCTCCTTCCGCATTTGCCGAATATTCTCAATTATTTTGTATTGTAAAATATCAAGAATATTCTGAGCCAATCAGAGTGCTCCTTCCGCATTTGCCGAATATTCGCAATTATTTTGTATTGTAAAATATCAAGAATATTCTGAGCCAATCAGAGTGCTCCTTCCGCATTTGCCGAATATTCGCAATTATTTTGTATTGTAAAATATCACGAATATTCTGAGCCAATCAGAGTGCTCCTACAGCATTTGTCGAAATTGCGCAGTAAATATCGCATTCGCATTTTGCGAAATTTCGAAAAAATATCAAGAATATTCTGAGCCAATCAGAGTGCTCCTACCACAGTTATCGAAATTTCGCAATTATTTTCGCATTCGCAATAGCGAAAATTCGCAATCATTTCATTTCGATAAAATATCACGAATATTCGAATTTAGCGAATATATCTCGAATATTCGACTATATATTCGAGATATATCGCGAAATCGAATATGGCGTATTCTGCTCAACACTAATCTATCCAGATGTTGGAACTTTCTTTTTGTCCTCCACATGTCTATGTTTCTGTTTTTTTTTTTTTATTTAATGTTGTTTATTTTGTATTTTTTTTTTATTTATTTTTTGTCAAGTTATGTCACCATTGTTTTTTCTTGCACATTTTTTTATTTTTTTAATTTTTTTGTGCAATTTATGTCACCATTGTTTTTTCTTGCACTTTTTTTTTTTGTGCAATTTATGTCACCATTGTTTTTTCTTGCTCATTTTTTTATTTTTTTATTTTTTTGTGCAATTTATGTCACCATTATTTTTGCTTGCACTTTTTTTTGTGTGCAATTTATGTCACCATTGTTTTTTCTTGCTCATTTTTTTATTTTTTTATTTTTTTGTGCAATTTATGTCACCATTGTTTTTTCTTGCACTTTTTTGTTTTTTTGTGCAATTTATGTCACCATTGTTTTTTCTTGCACATTTTTTTTATCTTTTTTTTGGTCAAGTTATGTCACCATTTTATTTTGGCGTGTGTTTTTCCTTTTTTGTTTTACCAAGTTGGTACACCAAATGTACCCCCCCCCCAAGGAGTTGGTGTCCTTTCTAAATGACACATATTATTTGCTAAAATGTTTCATGCCTAATCACCACAGTATTAAAACACAATAGACAAGGTATTTCAGTAAATCAAATAACCATTTATTTTGGCCATAAACAAAAATAAATTACCTAGAACGGCAGCACTTGATGAGATAGCAACATACATGCAGACTTGTGTTCCAGACTGCACAGGCAACATAGTCAAGGACAAAATGGCAAACCTTGAGAACCACATACCGAGAACTAAAAAGAACAACCACAAAAACAAAAACCAGGAGCAGCAGCAAGTGAGCCAATGGAGCTCAGGCTGTGGTAGTCCAAAAAGACCAACGTTTTTGGGGGATCAAATGGAAGGCCGGGAATCATCTTTTCCTCTTCCTTGTAGTAGTAACCTTCCTTGCAGCCTGCATTGCAGCAGATCTTCCACGGACCCGTCCATGGCCCCTTGCAGGGATGATGTGGCAGCAGGAGGAGTTAGCAGGTGTTGGGCAGGATGGGCCGGGTCACTGAGCTCAGTGTGATTGGTCAGCCAGCCCTGGTGCATCCATAAAAGGACCTGGTTGAACAGGTCCTTGGCAAGCCTCTGATCGGCCTCCCCCGCTTGTGACATTTTGTGTGCCACGTAGGCACTGTAGGCCTCAGTGGGGTTGAGGGGGGCCCTTATTAAGGCGCTAGCCTCCCGGATCATTTCGAGGCTAGCGTCCTCAACTTACCTCCTGCGCCTCATTAGGCCTGCTTGCCTGACCCGGGGGGAGGGACTTGCCTGGTGGTGCTGACCCTGGGCCTGGGGCCCTCCTGACTGGTGCTGGGCTCGGCCTCCTCCTCCTGGCTGCCACTGACCCCTTCCTCGTGGCTGGCATGCATCTCCGCATCAGTAGCCGAAAAGTCATGGCTGCTCACTTCTTCCTGTGGCAAAAAAAGGGACATGTTTTACAATTTGGCACAAGCAAATCACACACATTTTCATGCTCTAGACTGGTTTGTTTTATCTTACTTTAAACTTGAATAGACTCTCCTTCTGATCCCTGCACTTGGCATCCATGACCCCTATTTTTATGCCCACGACTTTTCTAGGCCATTTTTTCTTTTGGGATTACAATATCAACTCAATAAACAAACAAGAATTAGCAGCCCAAAAATATTTTGAAAAATACTCTACCTCAGAAGAAGTGGAGAGTCGCAGATTTTGCTGCATGCCAGCCAGCCCCTCACTGTACTCCTCCTGGCTGTGGTGATCCGTGGAAGGTCTGCTGCGATGCTGGCTGGAAGGAAGGCTTGACATTGATCGCCGGCCCTCCATTTGATCCCCCAAAACTCCAGCTCTTGGTAGTACCACAGACTGGGCTCCGTGGACTCGCTTGCTGCTGCTCCTGATCTTTGGTCACATAGTTCTCTGTTTTTGTTTCGGTATGCGGCCCTCAGGTTGTTCATTTTGTTCTTGACTATGTTGCCTGTGCAGCCGGGAACCCATGTCTGCATATATGTAGCAATCTCATCAAGTGCTGCCCTTCGTCGGTCCCGCTTAGAATAGTGTGGGTGTTTTGTATCCCAAAGTAGGGGCATTTCACGAAACTTTTCAATTAGGCGACTAATAATTTCTTTCCCCACGATCTGGTCCATGGTTTGCTGTAATTTCTTTTGCCAATTTTCAAGCTTAACACTGTTAAAACCAAAATAAATAAGCATTAAAAAATGCGCAGCATTCACATTGTAATAATATGTGGCCCCAGATTTATCAAGTACTATGCAAACACAGTGTCTCCTGCAGCTAAAATGCTGGCCAGCTCTGCCCCATTGTTGTGACCAAAAATGAGTTCACATGCAGACCCTTTTTGAAAAAAGTTTGCTAAATACGTGTAATCTAGAACCATCCACAATTTTGACTATTTCGACCATTCCTCAAGGCACTATTTCATGTGTACCTAGCATGCCCCTCATCATTCCTGACATATAAATACACTTCCTAATAACCTCTGGCCAACCAACACAGAACAATACTTGCATGATCACAATACACCTGGCAAAAAGTACAAATAGGTAGAGCATTCTTCACATCTAGATTTAAGTGATGTGTGAAAGCATTGTGAGAAGTAAATACCATTTTGGGGACACAAGAAACATAAGTAGCGTTAAAAGGGTGCAAACAACAGACAAAACCCCAATCCCATGGCTCTCAAGTTTCTAGGCCTCTGCTGATCCCATGTTGTAATTTCTTACCTTATTATCTCTAGCTCCTCGTGAAGCACGCTGAAATAATCTTCGCGTAACCTACGTAATCACGTAGGTTCCCTTTTATACACTCCGCGTGTGCGTGACACATCGCCTTCGTCACCTTTGCCATGCCCCCTAATCAATGTTAACTCTAAAAATATGGCGTTAACTGTGTAACTTCTGTCAAATGTTCTAATAATCTCCGCGTAACCTACGTAATCACGTAGGTTCCCTTTAATACACTCCGCGTGTGCGTGACACACCGCCTTCGTCACCTTTGCCATGCCCCCTAATCAATGTTAACTCTAAAAATATGGCGTTAACTGTGTAACTTCTGTCAAATGTTATAATAATCTCTGCGTAACCTACGTAATCACGTAGGTTCCCTTTAATACACTCCGCGTGTGCGTGACACACCGCCTTCGTCACCTTTGCCATGGCCCCTAATCAATGTTATCTCCAAAAATATGGCGTGAACTATGTAACTTCTGTGAAACGTGCGAATAATCTCCGCGTAACCTACGTAATCACGTCTTCTTCATTCTCTACACTCCGCGTATGCATGAACCGCTGCCCTCGTCCCCGCCCATGACGGGACATTTCCTCTTTTCCACGCCCCTAATCTCTGTGGGAAGGAAAGATGGCGATGTCACACAAGCGTGCACGGAGCTCTCAGGCCGCAAGTAAAGTGACAGAGGCAGGAACGTCGCGATCCCGGCCAAAACGGTATAAGGCCACTAATATGGCTTTTGAAGAAATGGTTGAGCTTGTGGACATAATGCGGAGGAAGGACTATGATGGCCAATATGGCCCATACAAGACCCCCAACCGCAGAAAGGGGAAAATTATGGAGAAGGTGGCAAGGAGAATGCAGAGGATGTTCGGGATCACCAGGTCCAAGGAGCAGCTACGGAAGCGGTGGTCCGACTTGAAACTCCGGGAGCCACATCAATTAAAGAAAATTTAAAAAATCCTCAAGAAAAGTAAGTTATGTATTTGTTTGTGGGGGGGGGTGGGTGTGGACAATTTTATTAGTTAATGTTTGGTCAGGTACATTTCTACATCTGTATCCTTGGCCTGGTTGTACTTCTGAACACATGTTGAAATAGAATGTTTTTTTTAAATCTAATTTGCTTGGGCAACGAGTGTTAATAGGAAACCTCGTTCACATCAGATTGTTTATCACAAATACGATGTTGGCCCAGGAACAACACACCTGGACATGCCTCTCTGGCCAAAAACATTGTTTGTAAACATTGTGTAAACATTTTTTTTTCTAAAATTCGAATCCTAGAATGTGAAATGCAAACAGTGCTACTAAGCAGGTGTTTTCATATCTGGAATCCAGAGCACCTGTGTCTCCCCCTAAATATTAAACTAAAATTTGTATGGTCTCAGCTCAAAATTTTAAGGGGGGGACATCCATGTGTGTCACTTTGCTAAAAAGGGACAGAATCAGAGCTTGGCCTAGAAGTCATCCAAAAATGTAGGTTTGGGGTGATAAGACCCCAAAAAATAATCAATTAAAGCCTCTAAACTTCTATGCAATGTGTGCGATTTCTGCTCTACAATATCTGTGTACTGATGAGTAAACATATTGTTTTTGTGTTATTTATAGGGGAAAGAAGACGCCAGCATCTTGAGGAGGCAGAGAGGGCCAGACACGCAAGAAATGAACCATCTGGCCATGTGGAGGAGGAGGAGGATGTGGAGGAGGAAGGAAGAGAGGAGGATGTGGAGGAGGAGGATGTGGAAGGAGAGGAGGAAGGAAGAGAGGAGGATGTGGAACGAAGAGAGGAGGATGTGGAAGGAGAGGAGGAAGGAAGAGAGGAGGATGGAGTCATTTTGAATTTAGTCGTAGTTGAAAATGAGGAGGAATTTGATGAAGATGAGTTGTGCGAATTTGAAGATGGTGGATTGATGGAGGAAGAAGAAGAAGAAGAAGGAGGAGTGCTGGAAGATGAGGGGGAAGTGTTTGAAGATGGAGGAGTTATTGAAGATGGAGAAGTGGTGGAGGAGGAGGAAATTCGCACACCATCAGGTCAGTGTCACCCCAGCTTTATAGGGCAAAACAGATGTAGATAGGGTTGCCACCTCATCCCTTTAATCCCGAACACATATGGATTACACATGTTCTGTGGCTAATGTAATGCAGATATGGCACCAGGTGAGTTAAATTACCACCTTTTAATCAGCCACTGTCAGTGAAGGTTACCCCTGCTGGTGTTACTGCCTGGTATTTGGCGTGCAGTACTGTGGCCCACCACCAGGTGTCTCCCGACAGTCTTGGACTGTCGGGGGAGTTCTTCCCTGGTGGTGCTATGTTATCCTTGGGCTGCAGTACTGGCGTCCACCAGCGGGGGATTCTTAGCAGTGTGGAGCACACAGCCCTTCCTGCGTTCAGGTGTAACCTGAACGTAATTAACACGTTCATGTGTATGACCCCGGCTTGGCTCGTTTATGAATACGGTATTCCCCTTTATTTGTACATACTGTTTGTCGTTTTATTGTGCACTGGTGGTTCACACATTTGTAAATAAACACCTTTTATTTCACTACTCACCTTGTTTGGTTCCTCTGTGCGGTCACACAGTCTGATCTACCAGCATTCCTGACAGCCACAGAACCTGTGTCATTAATATGTGTTCTGGTTTAAAGGGATGAGGTGGCAACCCTAGATGTAGATAGGCCGGTAAAATTGATATATTTTTTTTAATTCATTTTGTAGGGGATGAAGATGCTGTTCCGCATTTTTCTCGCGCAAGTGCGGGAATAATTATCCAGCAAGTGATGGAGTGCAGCAGTGAAATGGAGAATATGTGGCAACAGATGGTTCTCATGGAACAGAATGTCAAGACTGTAATTGGAGAGTGCTGCACAGAGCTGGACAATATGCGGCAAAGAATGCTGATTATAGAACAAAACTATAAAAACATCATTGACATGATGGGCCGTGTCAAAGACTGAACACACCCCCCCCCCCCGCCCATCCCCAACCTGTTTTAATTTTTGACTCAGCAACACGCCAAAATTTGAAGATGCACACACAGGCCCAGATTCTCATACATTAGCGCTGCTCCTGGGCAGCGTAATGTATGAGCTCTACGTTACACTGCCGCAGGTCTACAGGTTTAAATCCTGATTCTCAGAACACTTACCTGTAAACTTGCGGCGGTGTAGCGTTAGATTGCTCGGCGCAAGCCCGCCCAATTCAAATGGGGCGGGCACCATTTAAATTAGGCGCGCTCCCGTGCCGAGCGTACTGCGCATGCTCCGTCGGGTAAATTACCCGACGTGCATTGCGCTAAATGACGTCGCCCCGACGTCATTTGCCTAGATGTATACGTAAATGGCGTCCAGCGCCATTCACGGACGTCTTACGCAAACGACGTAATTTTTATTCAATTCGACGCGGGAACGACGGCCATAGTTAACATTGGTTGCGCCTGCTAATTAGCAGGGGCAACCTTACGCGTCGGGTACGCTACGCAAACTACGTTAATTCGCTGCGTCGACCTCGCGTATGTTCGGGAATCGCCGTACTTACCTCATTTGCATAGACGAAATAGACGGGAAAAGCGACGATGCGACACCTAGCGGCGGGAAAAAAATTACTTTTAAGATCTGACAGCGTAACAGCCTTACGCTTGTCAGATCTAATGGGTACCTATGCGCAACTGATTCTGAGAATCAGTCGCATAGATACCCGGGGCCAGATGAGGTGTTACGACGGCGCTAATGGTGTTGCGCCGTCGTAACGCCTTTGAGAATCTGGCCCACAGTGTGTCAACATGTGCTATCTGCCATCACGGAATATCTATTGTTGGTGCTTTGTGGGTACAACCCTCTCCTCTATTCTCAAGTAGTTTTCGAGGAAGGGTTTGCTCCCACAAAACACAGACATTGATCACCCATGATGGCAGATAGCACATGTTGCCATTTGTCTGTGTTTCTATGTTGAAGAACTGATATTTGGAGAATTACTCTTCAAATTTTGGCGTGTTCCGGTGTGAACTTACACCATGACTGTTTATTGTGAATGTAAAAGTGACCCATTTTTATTGAACATTTTTGTTCCATTTTATCGTTTTTCCCAAAAAAAAGGCTTAAAATCAACAAGCCGGAAAGAAATTAAAAAAAAAAAAAAAAAAATTATAAATTTGTGACTAAAAATTGACCATCAAAATCAAAAAGTTGGTAACAAATAGATCCAAAAAATGTTAGCTCTATTTGAAAACAAAACTATTTTACAAAATATTTTTAAAAATCACAAAAAAAATCTAAAAAAATATTTTGTGAAAAATAAATATTAGAAAAAATAAAATTAAAACATTTGGTAACAAATCTAGCGTAAATATTTGTTTAGAGATTTTACCTAAAAAAATAAAAATAAAACGGATTAAAAAATAACGTTAAAAATCTAAAAAAAAAAAATTGGGGACAAAAATTCTTCAAACCAAAAACCCAAAATAAAAGATTTGGGCAAGTCTACATTTTGAACTTAGCCAATTTTTGTGAAAAATGGTACAATTGTACTACATTGTATGTGAACCCAAAAAAAGTTTGAAAACATTGTTATGACCAAAAAAAAAAATATTATATTTAAAGATTTTATAAAAAACATACACAAAATAAAAAAAAATAGCCAAGAAACCAAAATATTATTGGCATGTTATTTTCTACAATAATAAAAAAAAAGGATAATGAACAAGCTGAAAAGAAATAAAGCTTTGACAAAATCCTAAAAATGAGTGGCTTTATTCTTTTATATGCTGAATACCCAGTTTGGAGATGAGTGAATAATGTGCAATTGTGTTTATTTACTAAAACCTGAACCCTACATTTGGCACTAGAAGTGCACTATTTTTGGTGAGAACCAGGAAGACAGATAAAAAGAGAAAAAGCAGTAATGACAAACAACTGTATAAAGTCCAATGGTCTAATTATTTATTAGTTGTGTGAATATTTCTTTCTTTTGGGGGCCGAATTAGAAAGAAATATCATCTGGCATAGCAATGGCCCCCCGACCCATGAAGTACTCAACATATTTGTCGCGTACCTCACGAGCTGATTGGGTGGCAAAGCCAGCGCGACCAGTGTCCAGCCCAGGGAGAGGATCTGAGAGTAGTCTTGCCTCAGAAACGCTGTCGGGTAGGTACGTCTGGGAGTGCCTACGTAGAAAGTTGTGCAAAATGCAGCAGGCAAATACAATGGTGTTCAATTTATATTCCGCCAGATGTATCGCTGTAAGGAAAAGGCGGAACCGGTTGGAGAGAATCCCAAAGGCATTCTCGACTACCCACCGAGCTCTGGCCAACCGATAATTGAACACACGCCTCTCTGAGGTGAGGGTCCTCTGGGGAAAAGGCCGCATTAGGTGAGGTCCAAGCCCGAAAGCTTCGTCCGCTAGGAACACAAACGGAAGTCCTTCCACATTATCTTCATCTGGTGGCAGTGCCAGACCACCAGTTTGGAGACGATCGTAGAATTCAGTCCGTGATAACATTCCCCCATCTGACAGCCGGCCATTCTTCCCCACGTCCACATAGAGAAACTCATACTGTGCCGACACCACCGCCATCAACACAATACTATGATAACCCTTGTAGTTATAATAGTAGGACCCCGAGTGGGGTGGGGGCACTATGCGGACGTGCTTCCCATCTATTGCTCCACTGCAGTTCGGAAAATCACAACGCTGGGCAAATTGGGAAGCCACAGACTGCCATTCCTGTGGTGTGGAGGGTAGCTGTGGGGACAAACAAAAGAAAAATTATTAGTACTTTGTCAGATAAACATTGCAAACACAATACAAAAACCATCATTGTGCAACTTCAACAACAGGATTCAAATTTCATACAATCATTGTGAAGTGAGTATTTATTTAAAAAAATATAGGCCCACTTAATTATCAGACTCCACATCCCTCTGATGATAGAGAAATAAACAATTTTCGGGGGGAGGAGGGGGGGGGGGGCAGAGCTACAATGGATTAGCCAAAAAATCAACAAAAAATTGGCTAGGTGTGTTTGGCCCTAGGAAAGCATGCTGGACAGGTTTATGGTGGGTAAGGACAAAATATGCAGGTAGGCCCAAAACAAACATGTAAAGGTTAACAACATGCATGGGGAGAAAAGGGAACATCCAACACACAGCATATTACAATATCATGGTTATTAGGGAATAAAAAAATATTAGACTTTCTCACACATTTAAAAAAAAAACATTGTGATGTTAACATGAGGGAACTTACCTTAATATACTCCTCCTTCAGAACACGTATGATGGCAGTACACGTTTCCGGTATGATGACCCCAAGCGCCTGGGGAGAGATGCCTGTCGAGAACTTGAGGTCCTGCAGGCTCCTCCCAGTCGCCAGGTACCGCAACGTGGCAATAAGCCTCTGCTCGGCCGTGATGGCTTGGCGCATCACAGTGTCCTGCCTCATGATATAGGGGGACAGAAGATCCAGCAGATGGTTGAATACGGGGTCCGTCATGCGGAGAAAATTCCTAAAGTCATCAGGATTATTCTCCTGGAGTTCCCTAAGCAGAGGCATATGAGAAAACTGGTCACGCTGGCGCAACCAATTCTTGGCCCAGAAACGCCTCCTCCCACTGTTCCTGGCCAAACAACTGGTTCGCTGGACATGGCCATAAGCAATCCCATAACCAGCACCAATTCACGAGAATCGACGCTGCTGCTCCATCATGGCTTCAAACCGGCCGGCTGGTCAGTCAAGAACACACTCCAACAGAAAGCACCCCCAAATCCAGCACAACCTGCTAAGAACGCACGACAAACAGATACGAGCAGACAGTATGCAGAAACGTGCTGAAAGCCTGTGCCCGAATGCCAACTGCGAACCCGCAAGCAAACGCACTGAACCCGAGAATACCTACTGTCAAAACGCGGAGACTGAAAAGCATGAATCGGCTCTAACCAAACCTTCACTAGCACGTGGTAACACGGAACTAGCAAAAGCGGAACAGAGGGCGGCGCCGTTGACTTTGGTCTTCCCCTTTATAGTGACGTCTTACGTGGTTTACGTTGCATACGTTCTGGTTCGCGGAGATTTTTATCCGCTAGTGTGTACGTTCCAGCGGACCAACAGATAAATCAGTTGATCCGCTGAAACCGATCCGCGGATAAATTCAAGCGGATGGATTCTATCGTGTGTATGGGGCCTTAGGCTGGGTTCACATATGTGCAAATTAGATACGGTTTTCACCACATCCAATTCGCATGACAGGTGAGTGTGACCAGCTCTCTATGAGGCCAGTTCACACAGGTCTGGGGGGTGGCCGCAGTCTGCATACAAATAGGTGTGATGGACGTGCTAAAATGAAAATTGTATTTTGGGTTAGAACCACTAAATTGAAGTGTATATTTTCCTTGAAAAGATTTGTCAGATATTGTGTTTTGAAGAAAGTTATGAACTCAGCATTGACGATATGAAGGACAAAAAAAAAAACTGAAGATGAGAGCAGATGCCATTTTCTTCTCCATTATGCTTCAAACATGTTCAGACCTTCTTCCCTTCCCCCTACTGTATTCCTAAATTCCTCAATTGGAACAGGAAAGCCTTCCCCTCCCCCTCCTTCTCACTCGGACCAGCTTGGAAGGAAATTTGCAGAGCTGACAATGGACTCTTTATGACACAAGGATTCACAAGGGTGTGTGTGCATGCCCAAGAATTGATTTCCAAGAAGAAACCATCCCTATATAAACTGACCAATAAGGGCTTCATGCCAAGGACAAGCCACACAGGTTAAGGGGAAGTGTAACTGGGAGTAAAATGTATAATGTGAACCAATCAGTATGCATAATGTTTTGTGATGTCATTTTACCAATAATAAAAAAGAACTGGGTAAGCCCAGTCACTTCCTCTTTGCTGGTGAATGCTGGAAAGGTGAGATGTGGTCTGTTTTGTCTATGGATTGCACAGTCTCACCATATAATTTGGACAAGCGGCAGAATGGGTTTCACCCTGAGAAATTGTGTCAGGAAATTAATTAATCTATTACATTTTGGTACCCATCGTGGGTACTTTGCTTTATTTGGGAAATGCAACGCGTCTGTGCGGATGGAGACAGGCTGATCACCTTCGTGAATGCGGTAGGAAGCGTTTCTTTTTGCGCTTCCCCAATCAAAGACGGCTGATTCTTGAGCAAAGTATCTTTTTAAAGAGAACCCGTTCATCGTCCCTTTCTGCCGGCTTGATGTCTATGTCTCATGTTTGATATCTGTGTTTTCTGTTTGAAGTGTTATGTTAGTTTGAATGTGGCTGTTTCGGGTCTATGTCTGTGGGTGGTGGGTGGACAGAATTTTCCCTTCAGGGGTCCTGAGCCGGTGACGCACGGTGGCGTGTCTCGGGGTGGATATGTATATATGCGCATGGTGACACTGGATTCCTTCCTAAAACATCCGTGATTTACTGGTGTTGGGTTAAGTGAGGTTGGCAATATGCACATGTCTATATGTCTGGTCTGAAAGGAGAGGTGTTTGGGGTTCGCTTAACTAAAGGAGTTAAGGGCACTTAACTAAGTGGAGCTAAGTGAGAATTTTTTGGGGGGGTTGTCTTTTGGGGGTTGCCTTAACTTAGGGAGTTAGGGGAAGATGGCTAAGGGAGCTAAGAGATTTTTGGGGTTCACTTAACTAAGAGGAGCTAAGTGAGGTTTTTTTGCGGATTAAATTGGGGGTTGCCCTGGCTAAGAGAGCTGGGGATTAAAATGGGGGTTGCCCTGGCTAAGAGAGCTGGGATTAAATTGGGGGTTGCCCTGGCTAAGAGATCTGGGATTAAATTGGGGGTTGCCCTGGCTAAGAGAGCTGGGGATTAAATTGGGGTTGGTTGGAGGGCTAAATTGGGGGTACTCAGTCGCCTAGGGAGTTGACTGGAGGTGGAAGTTTTTTTATTTTTTTTCTCTGAGGGTTTTCTTTTTACATTATACATATGTGTATAGAGACAAAATACATTAATGTTTGTTTTGTTTTTTTGATATTTTTGGGGTTAGGGGTTAAGAATTAGCGCCCTGCAGACAGAGGGGCTGAAAGAGTCGTATTCCGTGTATTTTGTGTTCTTTTATTGTTTGTCCGTGCGTTATTTACATGCGTTTTTGTATGGTTAATACAAGCCGTTCCAGAAAACTGGCTGCGTGGAGTTTATGTGCAGGCTTACCTCCCCCTCCCTTCACGATTCCCCCCCTCTCCAGCATAGCATACTTAACTCTTTATACTGTCTTTCTCATACTCCCTCCCCTCCCTGTTTCCTGCTCCGTGAAAGTTTTTTTTTCTTTTTCCAAAGAACGCTGTGCTTTTGCTCTGTCTGATGGCTCCCCCTCCCCTCACAGCGTACTTAACTCTTTCTGTGCTGGAAAGTAAACAATTCTCCCCCTTCCCTCCTTTCCTTTTCTTTCCTTTCCTGCTCTGTCTTTTATTAACAACATGTGTCAGATGGCTATTAGCTGCTGAGCAAGAAGGAATCTTTTTTTTTTTGTTTCTTTGCTAGATAAATGTAATGTTGAATCTTACCTTTCTCATGTCATAAACGTCTGGTTATGTTGATGTATGGGATGGGATTGTAGTAACTCACAATGCTTCCGCTGGGCTTAGTTTAGCGGTTACAAGATCTATGTGGAGATATTTTTGTCAGAATTTATCTGTTTAAAATCTCAGTAATTCACAGAGATGTGAGGTTTTGGGACAGCCCAGGCTATTTTAATAATATAGTCCTAAGCTGACTTCCTGATCACAAAGATGAAATCCTGCCCCCTCCCTATAATGGTGGCATGAACTGGGCGTGTGGGGAATGTGGGAGGTCTGGACCCCCACACCCTGACCGCCCTGGGCTCTGCCACGCTTGCAGTTGTAAGTTGGAGGATCTCCCCCAGAAGTCCTCCCCCTTGCAAACAGCCCCCCTCTTTCACCCCCCCTCCTAAGGGGGAAGAAAAACTAGGAGACAGGTTTTAAAAAAAGTTGAATTGGGATATTGCAACTGTTTCTTTGATAGATAAATGTAACTTACCTTTGTAGCTTATTTCCTTCAGCTGAGCTTGATTTCGATATATATATAAAAGTGGGGACTCTGATTCTTATCATTTTATCGGTTAGAGACAGTATTGCCTAATTACCCTGACGATGGTATGTGATTCATGACCTGATACATAGAGGGCTTTTTGCCAGTTTGGCTGTTGTAATGTGGTACCCAGGGCATGTTTCTATGATTATTGTCCCTTCATTTAACTCATGTTCTGCCCAAATGTATGCTGAACACTGCCCCTGCTGTCCTGGAAGCATGGGCCCCGCCCGAATGCTCGAGGCCTTGCCCCGTCCTGAACGCAGATGGTGTCATCTCCTGCCTGCTGCCCGTACTGGATTCTGTGCTCTGCTGCCCACCGGCCCTTCTTATTCTTCTCTCCTTCGTTTTGTCCAAAGGGGGGCTGTCATGCCATTTTGTTGGACAAAAAGCGAAAAGGAAGAGAACGAAGAGAGTGGCAGACCTATCTACCGCTCATTTGTTGCCCTGGATGCCCCGACCCCAATGCCTTGATTCACCTTGTATGTTGATGGCTCCATGGGGTAGCTGAGGTGGTAGAGAGTGAGTAAATCCTTGCGTTCATTGCTACAGTCCTTGCGTTCACAGTCACAAAAGAAATATGAGGGGATTCTGGGTATCACATTAGAACGTTTTAGATATCACATTTAAACGGTTTATTACACATGCCATGCCATACCACCCTCAGGCATAGTATACTGTATTCCCCAAGGGCATTCATTATCCCCTTTTGAAATCTTGTTTGAGACAGTCTCTAGATTAGGTTGTTATAAGCTATGACAGTTGCAATTACAGTCTGATACTTTGAGAAATTATGTGACCGCTCTTGGAAAATAGTTAACTAATATCCATGTACAAGTTTGTTCTCGCATTTCTGATGTAGGTATCGATAATTACCGATATTCCCTGGGTGATGATTAAGAGGTTCCTTCGAAAACATTCTCTGGAGATGAGATATGATGGACTGTGCCACCCACACCTGAAACTAGATATATTTTTTTTCAAATACATGGGATTGGGACCACTGGGATTTGCGGGTTGGAATATGGTTGATATATAGATCCCAAAGGGGGGGTCCCGGATAAGTTTAAAGTAACTACAGGTTTTGAGTCCCATAATCACTGTGATATATTACATAGGGTAATTGGTTGATTAATGTCAGAGTGTAAAGAAGTTCTTTAATGAGATAATTACGTTTAATTCTGCCTCTAAATGTTTATGAATATGTTATCCTAAACAACTGAAAATGTATTATTATATGTCAAAGCATACACATGGGATAAGAACAAAGGTTTAAGAGAAAAATTGTTGATTGAGATTGTGTGAAGAATCGTATACAATTCAGATAATGGTAAACAACATGGGGCTACATGATTCAGGTAGCCCTGCGTAATATTGTGCGGGCGTAACCTATCTCCGATACGTTATGCCGTCGTAAATTAGGGCGCAAGTTCCGTATTCAGAAAGAACTTGCGCCCTAAGTTACGGCGGCGTAACGTATGTGCTCCGGCGTAAGCCCGCCTAATTCAAATTTGGATGATGTGGGCGTGTTTTATTCAAATTTAGTGTGACCCCACGTATTTGACGTTTTTTACGAACGTTGCATGCGCCGTTCGTAAAGAATCCCAGTGCGCATGCTCGAAATTCCGCTGCAAATGGTCAATGCTTTAGACGTGAACGTAACTTACGTACAGCCCTATTCGTGAACGACTTACGCAAACAACGTAAAAATTTCAAAATTCGACACGGGACCGACGTCCATACTTAATATTGCGTACGCCTCAAAAGAGCAGGAGCAACCTTATGCCGAAAAAGCCTAATGTAAACGACGTAACAAAATAGCACCGGGCGTACGTACGTTTGTGAATTGGCGTATCTACCTAATTAGCATATTCCTTGCGTAAATCGACGGAAGCGCCACCTAGCGGCCAGCGTAAATATGCAGCCTAAGATACGACGGTGTAAGACACTTACGCCAGTCGGACCTTAGGGAAATTTATGCGTCACTGATTCTATGAATCAGGCGCATAGATACGACGCCGCAACTCAGAGATAAGACGGCGTATCTGGAGATATGCCGTCAAATCTCCTACCTGAATCAGGCCCATGGTATTTTGTATTTAACAGGAAATCCTACAGATCTGGTTGTAAGAATTAATAATAAGTTGAGGATTGAGCAATGTTTACAACAGATTCTAAACTTGGGTTTGGTTTATTATAAGGTTCCCCAGGAAAAATATTAAAATATGAAAGTTAGGTTCGATTTAAAATTATTATAAAAATTGTAAAAATAAAATAAAAACAAACAAGTGTTAAAAGTTTTTATAATGTGACGTTTCTGACAGAATATAAATTATAAAGTAATTTTCTCGGAGGAAAACGCTGGTCGGTTCATGCGCAGGGACTGATCAGTGGATTTTGCGAGATTTGTCCTCTAAACGATCTTTTGTCACTGCTGTAGTTGGGAAATGTCATATTATAATGTAATGTACATGATTTTTGGCAGATGTACAAACCAAATATGTTTAACATTTTTAAAAAAGTGTTAAAAATGAGAAAAACTGTACAATTCGATTGTATGGTATATGGTGTATCGTATAGATCTTGTACAATCTGAGCAAAGAGGGGGGGACAGATGTTTTCTCTTAAGAGATTGTTAAATAGATGTTTTCTTTTCTCTAGCATTTAGAGATCAGGTTACACAGACTGACACCCTGTGACCTTAGCTGCCAGAGGTCAGGTTACATAGCCTGACACGCTGGCAGCAAAATTGCCTTTCCGTGTGTTTGCAGAAACCAGAAACCATGTGACTATTTTCCTTTCTTTCTTTCTGGTGTTAATCTGCATAGCTAAAGAAAAGGTTGGTTAAAATAGTGAAAATTAAAGATACAACATGAACAGATGATGCAGTATGATAGAGCCATATTTATGGAACAAAATTTCACTTTCCAGGCTTCAGATTGACGAGTGTATTAATGGAAGGGATGCTGTGCCTTTATACTTGGATCCATGTAAGGGAGCAGTGAAACTTCCTGTATATTCGTTTGTTTAAACAGTCATGCGACAAGAGTATTCATACTGTATGATCGGTTCTGAAAACTAGTGTAATGTAATGAATACGTTTCTTTAGGAAATAAAATATTTATTTACAGAGCCCAATATAAAATTAATGTTCTTCTGCAAAATTAAAAAGCTTATGAAGGAGAATATAGTAATTAGGTGAAACGGATGCTTTTATGAAATTTAACTTACGGTAGTAATGGGAATGTAGATTGGATAAATTATGTTTACTATGGTCAACAGAGGTTTGTTAACTGTAAACAGGGTTGCATTCCAAGGTTTAACTGAACACCTAGAGGCCACTTCACAAATGACTTTGTAAAAAAAATATGGCCTTATACATGATATTAGGTGACAAGGGGGGTGTATTCGGAACCGGAGCGGACGGATTGATCCGGTGAGTCTGTACAGACCACCGGATCAATCCGCTGGTCCCGATTCAAGCGGATAGATTTCTTAGCATGCTAAGAAATTTCTATCCGCTTGAAATGGACCGGCCGGACGAATCTCCACGGATAAATATCCGCTAGGCCGTACAGACGACCGGATTTGTCCGCTGGAACTGATCCGCGGATCAATCCCAGCGGATAGATCCGGTCGTGTGTACGGGGCCTTTCGGTCTGGTTCAGGAGCGAATTCAGGCAGAAATTCAGACTGGATTTGCTCCTGAACCAGTGAACGGACACGTCCAGACCCCACGAGCAAACATGCGGCCACACATATGTGAACCCAGCCTCAGGGGTTGTACCTTTGATAGCCTGGGCTCATTGGGCTAAATGATGTTGGGTGTCATTCATCTGTGTAATTTTTTCATACAAATAAAGCTCTATTGGTTAAAGCCCAAAAAACACATTAATACTTGACACCTTTCACCGGACTCTAATCTAATGGGGGTCTATAAGCAGTGGGTGCTGATTAGTGTTGCTCAAGAATATTCATATTGCGAATATTCGTTATGAATATTGCATATTCGAGTATTCGCGAATAACTCGAATATCGCGGTCAAAATTCGCTATTACGAATATTCGTATTTTTTCAAATTTATTTTTAAAACAGATCACATTCTAGTGATCTCCATCGACGTCTAAAAGCATTGCTGGTATGATTAGAGACCCTGGGCCGAGTAGCTGAGGCGATCCTTTTATGTTGACGAATATTCGCTTTCGCGAATATTCGTATTACGAATATTCGCGAATACTTTCTCCGCCCTTCTTTTGCATCAGAGCCAATCAGAGTTCTCCTACCACAGTTGTCAGAGGCTAGCAACCTCCATAGCAACCAATAGGAACCTGCCTGCACGACCAGTATATAAGATCACTCCCAGCAGTATTTCAGTGCAGATTCACAAGGTGGCTAGAGAGAGTGGAGTGTTTCTGTGCGTTTTTCCAGTGTATTGCGATCTTAGAGCTTAGAGTATTGTGCTTTCTATAGTGCTTTCAGTTCTGAGTTTCCTGCTTCTATAACCAACTGCTTTTTTCAAAGCAAAAGACCCAACAGCTTTTCTAAAAGCTCAGATTTGTGTTGTTTTGTCCAGGTTAGTGTAGCTTAGTGTTAGATAGATTTCGGTGTAGTTAGTGTAAGTGTACATTTCTTTAAGGTAGCTTAGTTTAGTGTGTGTTTAGTCTCTGTGTTTTGTGTATAAAAAAAAAAAAAATTAGCTTTAGTTTAGTCATATAAGTTTGTGTAAGTAGAGTTAGTGTTTAGTGCATATTAGTTTATTATTTGTAGTCCTCGTCTTTGTCCTTGTCAGTCAGTGTAAAAAAAAACAAAAAAAACAAAAAAACATTTAGCTTTAGTTTAGTCATATAAGTTTGTGTAAGTAGAGTTAGTGTTTAGTGCATATTAGTTTAGTATTTGTAGTCCTCGTCCTTGTCTGCGTCCTTCAGTCTAAAAAAAAAAAAAAACCCAAAAAAAGTTTTAGCTGTAGTATTTTAGTTCCTGTTTAGTAGCTGTCCGTGTCGTAGTCTACGTCTTTGTCCATGTAAAAAAAACAAAAAAAAGTTTTAGGTGTAGTATTTTAGTTCCTGTTTAGTAGCTGTCCGTGTCGTAGTCTACGTCTTTGTCCATGTAAAAAAAAAAAAAAAAAAAAAGTTTTAGGTGTAGTAGTTTTATTCTAGTTTAGTAGCTGTCTACGTCTTTGTCTGCGTCTTTGTCTTGCTAAAAAAACAAAAAACACTCCTTTCTCACATTTCCCCCCCACATCAGCAAGCTGTCCAGGCATGCTGGGAGTTGTAGTTTTGCAACAGCTGGAGACACACTGTTTGGGAAATACTAATATCTGATCTTATATCCTAACTTTTAAACTAGTCTAAAATGCAGTTAAAGATAATGAAATAACAGTGGTGAAATTACTTACACTAATCAGCAGTTTTTCCTCACTGGATGAAAAGTTACTCCCCACCATCTTCGCTTCGCTGGGCAGCACAAAATAGCGATCCGAAAATCGACTGGCAAAGATCCAGGAAATGAACTCCGTTCTCGCGTGTTCTTAGCGCGCATGCGCGGACGAGAATTTCGCAATAAATTTCGCATTCGCATTAGCGAAATTTCGCCCAAAAAATTTTTGGGATAAAATATCACGAATATTCGATTTTAACGAATATTTCACGAATTTTCGTCTATATATTCGTGATATATCGCGAGATCGAATATGGCGTATTCCGCTCAACACTAGTGCTGATATAAGGTGACTTTGATATAATGGGGGTCTCTAATGGGGGTGCTAACTGTTGATCTAATGGTTGGTCAGCAACCATTAAATCAGCAGTCAGCATCCCCCATTAGTTCATCTTATTAGAGTTATCTTACATCAGCACCAGTGGCAACTATAGTGTGAATGAGCCCCCCTGTAGTGACAACACTGATCAGCACTCCTCCTTACTATGCTGCTGATATAAAGGGGGCCCTGGGGAGGTCTATGCTGCTGATATAAAGGGGGGCCCTGGGGAGGTCTATGCTGCTGATATAAAGGGGGGCCCTCGGGAGGCCTATGCTGCTGATATAAAGGGGGGCCCCAGGGGAGGTCTATGCTGCTGATATAAAGGGGGGCCCCGGGGGAGGTCTATGCATGCTGCTGATATAAAGGGGGCCCTGGGTAGGTCTAAGCTGCTAATATAAAGGGGGGGAGGCCTGGGGGAGGTCTATGCTGCTGATATAAAAGGGGGCCCTGGGGGAGGTATAGATCTCCCCCAGGGCCCCCTTTATATCAGCAGCATGCACAGACCACCCCCATGGCCCCCCTTTATATCAGCAGCATGCACGGACCTCCTCCAGGGCCCCCCTTTATATCAGCATGCACAGACCTCCTCCAGGGCCATCCTTTATATCAGCAGCATGCACAGACCTCCTCCAGGGCCCTTTTTTATATCAGCATGCATCGACCTCCCCCAGGGACCCCCTTTATATTAGCAGTATGCATCGATTAGACCTACCCCAGGGCCCCCCTTTATATTAGCAGCATGCATAGACCTCCTCCAGGGCCCCCCTTTATATTGGCAGCATGCATAGACCTCCTCCAGGGCCCCCCTTTATATCAGCATGCATCGACCTCCCCAGGGCTCCCCTTTTTATCAGCATGTATTGCATCGCATAGACCTCCCCAGGGCCAGGACCCCTTCTGATTCCCCCCCTTAGAGCGTGGAAAGAAAAACCTTACCTTTCAGGAGCAGCCGCTGCATTAATGTGTACGAACCTGTAAGGGGGCGAAGTCTATGCATGCTGCTGATATCAAGGGGGGCCCTGGGAGGTCTATGCTGCTGATATAATGGGGGCCCTCGGGAGGTCTATGCTGCTGATATAAAGGGGGCCCTGGGGAGGTCTATGCTGCTGATATAATGGGGGCCCTCGGGAGGTCTATGCTACTGATATAGAGGGGGGCCCCAGGGGAGGTCTATGCTGCTGATATAAAGGGGGGCCCCGAGGGAGGTCTATGCATGCTGCTGATATAAAGGGGGCCCTGGGTAGGTCTATGCTGCTATTATAAAGGGGGGGCCCTGGGGAAGGTCTATGCTGCTGATACAAAGGGGGGCCCTGGGGGAGGTATAGACCTCCCCAGGGCCCCCCCTTTATATCAGCAGCATGCACAGACCACCCCCAGGGCCCCCCTTTATATCAGCAGCATGCACGGACCTCCTCCAGGGCCCCCCTTTATGTCAGCATGCACAGACCTCCTCCAGGGCCCCCCTTTATATCAGCAGCATGCACAGACCTCCTCCAGGGCCCCCCTTTATATCAGCATGCATCGACCTCCCCAGGGACCCCCTTTATATTAGAAGCATGCATCGATTCGACCTCCCCAGGGCCCCCCTTTATATTAGCAGCATGCATAGACCTCCTCCAGGGCCCCCCTTTATATCAGCATACATCGACCTCCCCCAGGGCCCCTCTTTATATCAGCATGCATGCATCGACCTCCCCTGGGCCACCCTTTATATCAGCATGCATTGCATAGACCTCCCCAGGGCCAGGACCCCTTCCGATTCCCCCCCTTAGTGCTTGAAAAAAAACCTTACCTTTCAGGAGCAGGTGCTGCATCAATGTGTATGAACCTGTAAGGGGGCGGAGTCTAATACCATGCTCTTGAGTCTCGAGTCCTCCCCTCCTGCATAAGCATCCTGCGGCCCGCCTGGTTGCTAGGATACCCCCTTCACTGTCTGTAGCATCGGCAGGACTCGGAAGAGAGAACAAGACACAGACAGTGTGTGACCCGGGGGTCACATGGCTGCGCTGCACGTTGCACGCACGTATGACAGGGGGGGGCTAACAGAGAGCAGTGCTGTGGTGGGCGGCACACTACTCAGACAAGCTGGTGGGGCCGAGCCTGGGGAGATCATATAACAGAGAGACCAGGAGACACACACAGCGTGACAGTGACACACAGCAAGTGCCAGGCAGGGAGGCAGGACTCTGGGCGGCCATGGGAATCGTTCGATTCGGGCTGCGCAGTTCTGTTGCGGCCGGGCCGCCGAGGCCTCTGATCACAGGACGGACGGCTGAACAAAAAAAAAACAAGAAAAAATGTGCCCGGGTTTCAGGCTGCTTGAAAACCGGGCACATGTGTCCAAACCCGGACTGTCGGGGTCAAAACTGGACAAGTGGCAACCCTATGTCACCAGCACACCAGGAAAATATAAGGGTCCAAAGCAGTGGGAGAACTATCAAGGTTGCAAAGGTTGCACTTGCGACTGTGACCTGGTGTTCTGCCACTGTTGGGTTCCCCAGCCTCCTCTTGCTGTCCTGCCCCTGCTATTGACAGTGTTGGTCTGGCGTCTGTCTCCTTGGCAGCGGCAGCAGTCTATTAGGACTTAATGCTGGTGACATTATGGGTGCATGCAGGAGAAGGCCGGCACTATTGGTTGTAGCAAGCTGAGCCGCCAGCTGGTCACCTAGCAGCAGTAATGCTATAACTGTCTCTGTTGTTCTCTGTTGCAGATCAGGATGCTCATATCTAATAAACACAGTATTTATTAGAATCAACAGTACAAACATATATGTATATAAGCAACCATATGTTCAGCTGCATGTGGTCTCCATGCCTGTAAGGTGTGGGCTTTGATCAATAAAATCACTATAATATTTAACATTAGATTTGACTAGGAGCCTCACCTGTCTACAACCATTAGAGATGGGCTTGGGTGTGCTTGAAATCCCACATACCTGATCCCGCCAGGAAGCTGACACTCCACATGGCTAATCACAGGCAGGGAGACATTTCCTGATCTGTGCAGCTGCGAACCAGGAAATGTCTCCCTGCCTGTGATTAGCCGTGTGTATTGTCTTCTTCCTGGTGGGATCAGCAAAGTGGGATTTTATACACGTCTGAGCCCATTTATAACAACCAATTGTGCTGGCCCTCCTGTACATGAGCCAATAAGCCCAATAAAGTAGCCAGCACTGGGTCCTAATTAGAGATGTACAGAACTGTTCGCCAGCGAATAGTTTGTGGCGATTTTCGCGTGTTCGCCGCCGTGGGCGAATATATGCGATGTTCGATCCGCCTCCTATTAATTAACATTGAGCAAACTTTGACCCTCTACCTCACAGTCAGCAGACACATTCCAGCCAATCAGCAGCATACCCTCCCTCCCTGACCCTCCCACCTCCTGGACAGCATCCATTTTAGAATCATTCGGAACCTGCAGTCTTAGTGAGAGGAGGGACAGTGTAGCTGCTGCTGTTTGAATAGGGAAATCTATAGCTAGGCTAGTGTTTTTAGTGTCCACTCCAGTCCTGAAAGACTCATCTGATCTCTGCTGTAAGGACAGCACCCCAAAAAGCCCTTTTTAGGGCTAGTATATCAGTCTGCTTTTTTTTTCTCTGTAATCTAATTGCAGTTGCCTGCTAGGCAGCATGTGTGTGTGTCAGGATCACAGCGTACACTATGCCCAGTGCCACCCACCACTCATCTATCTTGGTGGCACAGTAGATAACATTTAAAAAAAAAATGTTTTACTGCAATAGAATAGTAGTCAGTTGCCTGGCTGCCAGCGTGTGTCAGGGGTACAGCGTACACTGCGCCCAGTGCCACCCACCACTCTTCTATCTTGATGGCACAGTAGATATAATTTAATTTTTTTTTTACTGCAATAGAATAGTAGTCAGTTGCCTGGCTGCCAGCGTGTGTCAGGGGTACAGCGTACACTGTGCCCAGTGCCACCCACCACTCATCTATCTTGGTGGCACAGTAGATAACATTTAAAAAATATATATATATATTTGACTGCAATAGAATAGTAGTCAGTTGCCTGGCTGCCAGCGTGTGTCAGGGGCACAGCGTACACTGTGCCCAGTGCCACCCACCACTCATCTATCTTGGTGGCACAGTAGATAACATTTAAAAACAAAGCATGCCAGCGTGTGTCAGGCTCAAAGCGTATACTGTGCCCACTTGCCCAGTGCCACCACTCATATATCTGGTGGCATAGTAGATTAAATTAAAAAAAAACACACAATTTTGACTGCAATAGAATAGCAGTTAGTTGTCTGCAGGCGTGTGTCAGGCCTACAGCGTCTACTCTGCCAACTTCTGCCAGTGCACAGTGCCACTCATATCTGGTGTCACAGTAGCTTGCACGCATAGTACAACTAAACGAATAAAAAAAAATGACTGGCAGAGGCAGGCCACCCCGCAAAGGGCCGTCGTGGTCGTGGTGCTGTGATTCCCTTTGGCCCTAGAATAACGCCCAGTGTTCAGAGGCCACGTACCCTGAACTCGAAAAGTTCTGAGGACATAGTTGACTGGCTAACACAGGACACCCAATCTTCTACAGCTTCCGCTCGGAACCTTGACGCACCATCCTCCTCCAGCTCAGCTTCGGGAACCTCTCAAGTTACCACTTGCCCGCATGCCGCCACCACCAACACTAGCATCACAGCTGCTTCACTTGATCTGTCAGAGGAGTTATTTACACATAAGTTGGAAGAAATTAGTGATGCGCAACCATTATTGCCAGAGGTTGTAGATAAAAGGGATATGACTCAGTCAGGCAGCATTACACACATGGACGTATGGTGTGATGATGATGTACCCGCTGCTGCTTCCTTTGCTGAGTTGTCAGATACACGTGAACCGGTTGATGATGACAATGTGTCCGGGGATGTCACGTGGGTGCCCACTCGAAGAGAAGAAGAACAGGGGGAAAGTTCAGATGGGGAGACAGAGAGGAGGAGGAGACGAGTTGGAAGCAGGGGGAGGTCGTCGCAAGGAGCTAGTGGCACAGTCAGACAGCATGTATTGGCACCCGGGGTCAGCCAGACAGCACGCCAATCAACGCATGCTGGTGCCACCACCAGAATGCCATCATTGCAAAGCTCAGCAGTGTGGCATTTTTTTTGTGTGTCTGCCTCTGATAACAGTGATGCCATTTGAACCAGTGCCAAAAGAAACTGAGTCGTGGGAAATCCAACACCCACCTAGGTACAACTGCTTTGCGAAGGCACATGATCGCACATCACAAACGCCTATGGGATCAACACATGATGACGAGTACAAGCAGCACACAAGCTCAAAGCCACCATCCTCCTCCTGGTGCAGCATCTTCAGTCACGTCAACCACTGTTGTCCTCCCTACCCCCTCTCAACCATCCGCCACTCCGTCTCTCACCTTGAGCAGTTCCTGCTCATCTGCCCACAGTCAGGTGTCTGTCAAGGACATGTTTGAGCATAAGAAGCCAATGTCACAGAGTCAACCCCTTGCCGGCGTCTGACAGTTGGCTTGTCGGAACTCTTAGCCCGCCAGCTTTTACCATACAAGCTGGTGGAGTCTGAGGCCTTCAAAAAATGTGTAGCTATTGGGACACCGCACTGGAAGGTACCCGACCAAAATTTATTTTCACAAAAGGCAATCCCCAACCTGTACTCTATTGTGCAAAAGGAAGTCATGGCATCCCTGGCACACAGTGTTGGGGCAAGGGTCCATCTGACCACTGATACCTGGTCTGCAAAGCACGGTCAGGGCAGGTATATCACCAATACTGCGCATTGGGTAAACCTGCTGACGGCTGCCAAGCATGTAATGCGTAGCTCTGCAGAGGAGTTGGTGACACTGCCACGACTTGCAGGCAGGTCTGCTGTCACCTCCTCTACTCCTCCTACTCCATCCTCTTCGATAACCTCCTCGACTGAGTCCTCTTCTGCTGCTGCGTCTTGCTCCACATCAACTGCACCCCCCCAGCTTCCCAGGGGCTATTCCACATCTCGGATACGACAGTGTCATGCCGACTTGGGGTTGACTTGCCTGAAAGCAGAGAGTCACACCGGACCAGCACTCCTGTCCGCCCTGAACGCACAGGTGGATCAGTGGCTGACTCAGCACCAACTGGAGATCGGCAAAGTGGTGTGTGACAACAGAAGCAATTTGTTGGCGGCATTGAATTTGGTCAAGTTGACACATGTCCCGTGCATGGCACATGTGATGAATCTGATTGTACAACGCTTTGTGCATAAGTACCCAGACTTACAGGAC
The DNA here is from genome assembly GCF_905171775.1 of Rana temporaria. Classification (NCBI taxonomy): domain Eukaryota; kingdom Metazoa; phylum Chordata; class Amphibia; order Anura; family Ranidae; genus Rana; species Rana temporaria. The sequence goes on from NC_053494.1 coordinate 72,124,397, forward strand.
GTCCTCAAGCAGGCCAGGAAGGTGTGTGGCCATTTCAGGCATTCCTACACGGCCATGGCGCACTTTTCAGATATCCAGCGGCGAAACAACATGCCAGTGAGGCGCTTGATTTGCGACAGCCCGACACGTTGGAATTCAACACTCCTAATGTTCGACCACCTGCTCCAACAAGAAAAAGCAGTCAACGAGTATTTGTATGACCGGGGTGCTAGGACAGCCTCTGCGCAGCTGGGAATTTTTTTGCCACGTTACTGGATGCTCATGCGCAATGCCTGTAGGCTCATGCGTCCTTTTGAGGAGGTGACAAACCTAGTCAGTTGCACTGAAGGCAGCATCAGCGACATCATCCCATTTGTTTTCTTCCTGGAACGTGCCCTGCGAAGTGTGCTGGATCAGGCTGTAGATGAGCGAGAGCGAGAGGAAGAGGTAGAGTTGTGGTCACCATCACCACCAGAAACAACCTTATCAGCATCACTTGCTGGACCTGCAGAAACGCTGGAAGAGGAGTGTGAGGAAGAGGAGTCAGAGGAGGAATGTGGCTTTGAGGAGGAGGAAGACCAACCACAGCAGGCATCCCAGGGTGCTCGTTGTCACCTATCTGGTACCCGTGGTGTTGTACGTGGCTGGGAGGAAGAACAGACCTTCAGTGAGATCAGTGAGGACGAGGAACGGGACATGAGTAGCTCGGCATCCAACCTTGTGCAAATGGGGTCTTTCATGCTGTCGTGCCTGTTGAGGGGCCCTCGTATAAAAAGGCTGAAGGAGAACGACCTGTACTGGGTGGCCACGCTACTAGACCCCCGGTATAAGCAGAAAGTGCCTGAAATGTTACCAAATTACCGGAAGTCGGAAAAGATGCAGCAGTTCCAAAATAAATTAAAAAGTATGCTTTACACAGCATACAAGGGTGATGTCACAGCACAACGGGAATCTAACAGTGGAAGAGGTGAAAGTAATCCTCCTCCTACCATGACCACGCCGGCAAGGACAGGACACTTTACAGACGTGTTGTTGATGGAGGACATGCAGAGCTTTTTCAGTCCTACGCATCGCCACAGCCCTTCGGGGTCCACCCTCAGAGAACGACTTGACCGACAGGTAGCAGACTACCTCGCCTTAACTGCAGATATCGACACTCTGAGGAGCGATGAACCCCTTTACTGGGTGTGCAGGCTTGACCTGTGGCCTGAGCTATCCCAATTTGCGATAGAACTTCTGGCCTGTCCCGCTTCAAGTGTCCTTTCAGAAAGGACCTTCAGTGCAGCAGGAGGTATTGTCACTGAGAAGAGAAGTCGCCTAGGTCAAAAAAGTCTAGATTGCCTCACCTTTATTAAGATGAATGAGGCATGGATCCTGAAAGGAATGACAGTGGGCGATACATTTGACTAAAGGCCTGATGAGATGAGCTTCCTTGGGCTACAAATGGTCCACACGCTGCTGTATTTTATCTCTGCATGCCGGATAACTTGCGTGAATTATCCGCCACCAAATAGGGTTCAAGCCGCAATGTTTTAGTGCACTTTCTGTCTGGAAAACATAAATTTTTCTGGCCGCTGCTACAGCAGCAGTTGCAACAATACCTACTTTTTCAGGCATGTGTACATGCCTAATTTTTCTGGCCTCTGGTAATGCACTGTGGCTGCAAAAACAAAACAAAAAAAAGGCACATACATGTGTCAATTCCCCTTTGTGATCGTTACCTTGTTGTGGTGAAGGGGCTTGCGTATCACAATTAGTGTTGCTCACGAATATTCGTATTGCGAATATTCGGCTAGAATATGGCATATTCGAGTATTCGCGAATATCTCGAATTTCGCGGCCAATATTCGCTATTCCGAATATAAAAAAAAATTGCGATATTTCGCTAATGCGAATTTATTGCGAACATTTTGCGAATTTTTATTTTTTTTTTCTGATTGGCTCTGATGCAAAAGAAGGGCGGAGAAAGTATTCTCGAATATTCGGAAATCGAATATTCGGAATATTTTATCAAAAAAAAAATGTTGTGAAATATTTTGACAACTGTGGTAGGAGAACTCTGATTGGCTCTGATGCAAAAGAAGGGCGGAGAAAGTATTCACGAATATTCGGAAATCGAAATATTGGTGATATTTTATCGAAATTTCGCTAATGCGAATGCGAAATTGATTGCGAGATTTTGACAACTCTGATTGGCTCTGATGCAAAAGAAGGGCGGAGAAAGTATTCACGAATATTCGGAAATCGAATATTGGTGATATTTTATCGAAATTTCGCTAATGCGAATGCGAAATTGATTGCGAGATTTTGACAACTCTGATTGGCTCTGATGCAAAAAAAGGGTGGAGAAAGTATTCACGAATATTCGATTTCCGAATATTCGCAAATACTTTCTCCACCCTTTATTTGCATCAGAGCCAATCAGAGTTCTCCTACCACAGTTGTCAAAATATTTCACAACATTTTTTTTTTTGATAAAATATTCCGAATATTCGATTTCCGAATATTCGAGAATACTTTCTCCGCCCTTCTTTTGCATCAGAGCCAATCAGAAAAAAAAAAAAAAAATTCGCAAAATGTTCGCAATATATTCGCATTAGCGAAATTTCGCAATTTTTTTTTTTTTTAAATATCACGAATATTCGATTTTAGCGAATATTTCACGAATATTCGGCTATATATTCGTGATATATCGCGAAATCGAATATGGCGTATTCCGCTCAACACTAATCACAATGAAGTGACCACCTCTATGAGTGTGTTGGCAATGGCAATGTTGGCACATCCCATGCAGATGATAAGGTCGTTGCTTCACTGTGAACAGACCAAAAGCGATCGGCTGGATAATTTTGCATAGAAAAAACATTCATTTTCTTTGAGATAATCTAAGATGATCATTAAAGCCTACTAGGCCAACAATGGGCCCACACTGCAGAATCATTGTTTTCTGGGTCACTTAACTGTCACTGAACTACCTCAGCACGACCATAGGCTTTGAAAAACCCCCCATCGCCTGCAATCTCCAAAACGTTCATTGATGTCAGTGAGGACAAGGAACGGGACATGGCTAGCTTGGTATCCAACCTTGTGTAAATGGGGAAATTGTGGTTGTGCAAATGGACTGTTTGCAGGTGTTTGTGGTGCGTTAAATGGGGAGTTTGGTCTGTCAGAGTTTGGTCTGTCACAATGAACCCTAACCCTATTACAGACAGGGTTAGGGTTACAGATAGGGTTAAGGTTAGGGTTACAGATAGGGTTAGGGTTACAGATAAGGTGATGGTTACAGATAGGGTTAGGGTTACAGATAGGGTTAGGGTTACAGATAGAGTTAGGGTTAGGGTTACAGACAGGGTTAGGGTTACAGACTGTAACCCTAACCCTATCTGTAACCCTAACCCTGTCTGTAACCCTAACCCTAACCCTGTTACCCTAACCCTAACCCTGTCTGTAACCCTAACCCTAACCCTATCTTTTACCCTAACCCTAACCCTGTCTGTAACCCTAACCCTAACCCTATCTGTAACCCTATTCCTAACCCTAACCCTTACACTACCTGATCGATACAACATCATACCTGATGTTTTAAAGCACATTTTTCCAAACAATTTATGAATGTTAGGTGATTTATGCCCTTTATAGATTAAAAACGGACTCTGCGACAACTGCGTAATTTTCCATGGGAGTTTTGCCATGGATCCCCCTCCGGCATGCCACAGTCCAGGTGTTAGTCCCCTTGAAACAACTTTTCCATCACTATTGTGGCCAGAAAGAGTCCCTGTGGGTTTTAAAATTCGCCTGTCCATTGAAGCCTATGGCGGATCGCTCCGGTACCCCTGTTCGCGAACATTTGCGGAAGTTCGCAAACGGAAAATTTTAGGTTTGCGACATCACTCCTCCTAATGTATAGATGGGGCGGCGGGCGCTATCGCCGCTGGGCACACGCGATCGCTCGTTACGGAGCGAGGACCGGGAGCTGTGTGTGTAAACACACAGCTCCCGGTCCTGTCAGGGAGAGAAATGCTGATCTTCTGTTCATACAATGTATGAACAGAAGATCAGTAATTTCCCCATGTCAGTCCACCCCCCCTACAGTTAGAACACACCCAGGGAACATACTTTTTTTTTTTTTTAAACGGTTACAGGAGATAACATTGCATAGAAATGACAAGTAATCACAAAAAAATTGTCAGAAAATTAAAGGAGATATAAAATTCCCCCACCATACATTTCCATAACCGTCAAAATGACAGAGAACAATCCTAACATGGATTCTCCTAAAGTGCATACAGCATTTTACCAACTTAGAACCAGTTATTCTAAATTCGCACTCCTGTCTAAAAGATTCTAAACAGTATAATTGGACCATATCATGTAAGGTAGATCCAGAGCACCATGCCCAACATAGAACAAACTCAAAAAAATAAAAACAACAAAAAACTAGGGCATACAAATAAACATAGAAAACTCCCTCTCATGTGTTGTGTGTCGTTGCCTCCCCAGCCCCCACAGTTGTCATTACCATAAGTGCACAATACGTCTCATACAGTACATTCTAGAACAACAGTCCCTTATAAGTCTCCAGGGTTGGTGTCCATGGAGTCTACCCATCTACCCCAAACATTACGAAATTTCTTCCTGCTGCCCCTTGCCTCATAGGTCATTTTGTACATTGTGACATTAGTATTGACCAGCCCCTTCCAAGCAGACATAGTGAGATAATCCCTCTTTACCCAATTCAAGACAATCAGCTTTTTGACATAATAGAAGAGTAGTCTTAAAAAAATTTGCATATTATTACTCATGACTTCATCCTCTATAATGCCCAGGAGACATAAGAGTGGACTACATATATTCGGAAGGTCAAAAGTATCTGCAATAAACTGCGTAACCTGCGACCACACCGGACGAATCCTATTACATTCCCACACCATATGAATAAAGGTGCCCTCTTCCACTAAGCACTTATGACAAACAGGGTTCTCTCTTCTGCCCATCCTATATAATCTGTGTGGTGTGTAATACATTTGGTGCAGGTATCGCAGTTGTATTAGTTTGTCCCTAGCAGAGATCACCGTAGGGAGATAGGACACCAGAACCTCCTCCCAGTGGGGTTCAGTCAGTTCGGGTATTATCGCAGTCCATCTAAGTCTCGTCTTTTCTTCCCTTGGTCGTTTCCTACCCATGAGCATAGCATAATAGGTAGAGACCAATTTAGTATGTTCAGGATCCAATAGCAATGATTCTAGCTTAGTGTTTTCCAAAACCACTATACCTGTACCAAACTGCGCATGAGCGGCATGCATCAATCTCGTGTATTGGAATCTCCATGTCTCGGGCACCCCTAGTTCACCCTTCAGTTGAGCAAATGTCTTCAACTCCCCCTTATCAAACAGTTGGTGTAGATAGACAAGGCCAAATTTGGCCCACCTATGTCCATCCTCCAGCAAAGAGAGGTTGGCCAGTCTGGGATTAAACCACAACGGAGCATTAGGGGACAAGTGCAGGGGAGTATCCCGAGCATGTCTCCTACAGATCTCAAGCACCGTCCTGGCCGATCGAAGGATCACCATTCCACCTGCCGTTGGGACCTCCCCCCTATGAAAAAAGTTCAGCAATGTCTCATAGGAGGTTGCCGCAGCCGCCTCTACTGCAACAGCAGGATTGTTCAGCTGGGGAAACATACGCCAATGAGCCTGAACCAGCTGTAATGCCAGGTAGTATAGACGGAGGTCAGGAATCGCCAGACCTCCCCTCCCCACCGGCAATTGCAGCACAGCCAACGCCACCCGAACAGCCCCACTACCCCACAAAAAGGAGGTCAGCAGGGAGTCGATGTATCTAAAGGTCTTTCTGGGGATGCCTAAGGGGGCGTTAGAGAGAATGTACAGGAACTTTGGGAGAAATATAATTTTAAATAGATTTGCCCTCCCCAGCAATGTAAGCGGGAGGTATTTCCACTTTTTCACCCTGTCTTTAAAGTCCCGGATGACTGGCCATAAATTTGTCTCTGAAAACTTGTCTATAGGCAATTCTACAGTTATTCCTAGATACTTAAAACAGTCCGTCACCCGGAGAGGAAACTGAGCGGGAAGAACCAAATCTGGCTGTGGATCCAGAGGGAAGAGTGTTGATTTGGACCAGTTGATCCGGAATCCAGAGAAATCACCGAACTCCCGGACCAAGGAAAATGCAGTTGCCAGGGAATCATTCGGATCTCCCAAGTATAGGAGCATATCATCCGCATATAATGACACACGTTCCTCCAGATCCCCAACCAGCAGCCCAGTAATGTCAGCCTGATCTCTTAGTTTAACCGCCAGGGGTTTTATGGCCAATGCGAATAAAAGTGGTGACAGGGGGCAACCCTGTCTAGTTCCCCTCCTGATCAGAAATGATTTTGATATGAGACCATTAACCCTAATACTAGCCCTCGGTTCATTATAAAGCAGTCTGACCCAGTTCACAAACCTTGGTCCCAGACCTAATTTTAGAAGCAAGGGAAAAAGATAATTCCATTCGACAGAGTCTAATGCTTTTTTCGTATCAAGTGATGCCACCACCCTCTGACCACAATTGGCATGGGACAATTGTAAATTGACATATAGCCTCCGTAGATTCATCTGGGTGCATCTCCCCGGTATAAAGCCGGTTTGATCAGAATGAATCAATTTAAGTATCACCGACTGCAATCTACTAGCCAAAATCTTTGCCAGCACTTTAACGTCAGTGTTGATCAGAGATATTGGCCTATACGATTCGCACTCCAGTGGATCCTTACCCGGTTTAGGAATCACCACAATCAATGCCTCGCGCATGGACTTTGGTAATATGCCCTCTTTTTCTGCAGTCATAAACACTTTTTGGAGGCTGGGGATCAAGCTCTCCTTATGCAGCTGATACCATTCGGCCGGGAAGCCATCCAATCCCGGCGACTTCCCTGGTTTAAAAGAGGCAATGGCACCAGCCACCTCCTCAGGTGTGATGGGCTGGTCAAGAGCAGCGCTGTCACCTTGCGTCAAAGATGGGAGAGTCATGCCGTATGCCAGATAGGAAGAGATGTCCTGATCCGCACAGCTGGACTGGGACTGGTAGAGGGTATCATAAAAGTCCAGGAATGTGGACAGGATGTCCTGGGAGTCACTCACTAAGTCACCCGTCGGGCGTTTAATCTGCAGTATCGACGTAGGGGCATATAAAGGTCTCGCTAAAAAGGCCAGTAAGCGGCCACTCTTGTCACCAAACTCAAAAATTTACCTACTCTGTTTCAGTTGTAGTTTCATAGTCTGATCAGTTAGTAGTAGTTTATACTGTCTCGTTAGGTCCTGCCATGAGCTGTAAGTATCCGGGGGATGGGGTCTGCACATATAGATGTTCAGCAGCTACAGTAGCCTGTTCAGCTTGCTTCACATCCGAATTTAGGGCCTTCGCAAAGTCCTTAGTCTCCTTGGCAAACACCCCCCTCAAAGTTGCCTTAAAAGCGTCCCATTGGATCGGCACTGAGGTCCATAGCTGTTTTACATTTGATCGTTACATATTCTTCCTCCAACCACTGCGTTTTCATACGCCATATCCGTCTCCCAGCAGGCACACCTAAAGTCAGTGTGACCTCCATAGGAGAGGGATCAGATAAGGCCCTGGGAAGGTACCTAACTCCCGAGACAAGGGGCAGCGCATCCACTGAGGACAGCACCATATCTATCCTAGACAGTGTCCTGTGCGCCCCCGAGTGGCATGAGTATGCTCTGACCCCAGGGTTGCGACACCGCCACACATCAGTGAGGGCATAACTGTCCAACCAAGTGGAAAGAGTAGGGCGTGGACCAGTCGCACACCCATGCCTGTCGAGCGACCCATCCGACACCGCATTAAAATCCCCTAATAGGAGTAGCGCACCCTGGGCCACCTGTACTGCTGCATTAAGAATTTCTTCCAGGACCTGAAAGGAAAAGGGAGGAGGGACATATACACACACCATTGTCATACAGATCCCGAACATCTGGCATACAAGAATAGCATATCTCCCTTTTGGGTCTATTTTAACCTGCAAAATATGTACAGCCGCCTTCTTAGTGACCAAAATGGCCACCCCTCTAGAATAGGTAGAATACTCAGCGTGTATAACCCTCATAACATTAGCCTTTTTTAACGCTAGTACCTTGGAACCTTGGAGATGTGTCTCCTGCAGCATAATAATATGGGGTTTATACCTCTTTATAAAGTCAAAGACAAGGGAACGCTTAATTTTTGAATTCATGCCCCGGACATTCCAGGACAGTACAGTTATCTTACCCGCCATCCGGTGGATTGACGTACCGCAGATACGCATATAGGAACTCCCCAGTCGACCATATTGCGATCAACCACATCAACCTGTGGGGATTTAAAAAGAGAGACAACGACACATGACCCTAACCTACAGAGAGAAACATACCCCCGCCCCCCACCCTGCACACAGCCCCAACATGCCGAGTGCCTGCATCCCATAACTACTAGGGATGAGCCGAACATACCCGGGTTCGGTTCGCACCAGAACGGTCGAACAGACCGCGGTTTCGCACGAACATTTAGAACCCCATTGAAGTCTATGGGACTCGAACGTTCGAATTCAAAAGTGCTCATTTTAAAGTCTAATATGCAAGTTATTGATGGAAAACGTCTTTGAGAACCCGGGGTCTTGTCCCAGGGAACATGTATCAATGGAAAAAAAAGTTTTAAAAACTGTCGTTTTTTCTTGAGCAGCGATTTTAATGATGCTTAAAGTGAAAAAAAAATCCTTTTAAATATGGTACCTGCTGGGTGTCTATAGTAGTGGCACGTGTTTAGAAATGTCCCTGCACAACATGAGATTACTCTCAGAAAAAAGTAATTTAATACTGCTTGTGGCTTTAATGTAATGGTTGGTCCCTGCAATATGGATAAAAATCATTGAAAAAAATAGCATGAGTTTCCCCGCCACCACTCCCCCCAGGTCATTACAAGACCCAGTGCCGATCATGACCTCCCTGGGGCCCTAAGCAAAATGACATGGCACATTAAAAATGAGAATCGGGGGGTGGCGCTGATGACAGTGACATGTCACATTAAAGAAAGTTGAGAAGGGGGGGGAGGGGGTGTTCTGCTGTCGGAAATTACTCAGCCAGCGAGTTTAGAAGCGGGGTGAGGGGGCGAAAATGACTTCTCACCAGGCGGGGACTCTAGTAATTTGGGGGGCCCTTTGCAGCTTTGCGGGACCCTAAGCGGCTTGCATAGTGAGCCTATAGCGAGGATCGGCCCTGACAAGACCGTTTGGCCCTATATACTTTGAACAGCAGTATACAGGCATTGCAAACAAGATAAGGACGGTAGGTTTCTTAAGTAGAATCAGAACCATGTCATACTTTGCTCCTGCATATTGCACAATTTCCTAAAGAGACCCTCAACAAACTACATGACACTTGTGCCTGATGAGGCCACTGATGTTCCAGTGGTGGTGGCCCGTGAGACTGTCCATACAGGCTTGGCCCCCCAAAGTGCACATGCTGTGTGGCATCAATATGTCAATTATTTTAGGGGTGGGTGGGGGGGGGGGGGCCATTACAATGCCAGATCTTGGCTCAATAAATTATTTTTTTGGGAAAGTAAAATTCTAGAAAAAAGGGGGGTTGCCATCCTGGGCCCCCTTTGAATAAATTCTTTGAAGAACTCCTGTTCTCTGAAGGCCTCCATTATTTCTGCAAGTCAAAATTTTGCAAAAAAAACTAATGTCAGTGAAGCCTTAGCTTTCTCCCCATATCTAACCCACAAACTCATCCATTGATCATAAAGTCCAAAAATCAAGATTCGTATCGTCGTATTCGATCGTAAGATTCGATCGTTTCTCCGACGTTTTCTACTGACCATGAACGACGTTCTCATTCACGCAATATCCCTTTATGTGTGCGCATGTGAGAAGCTCCGCACGTTGCCACGCCAATGACGATCGTTCGAGTGATTGACACGCCCCTTTTCAGTCGTTCAATGCAAGAGTCAGAAGAAATGATGGAGGGAAGACAGCAAGCTGCAACCAGGCAGGGGAGAGGCCAGGCACACACCAGGAGGAGCAGGAATTACAAAGCCACCAACATGAGCTTCGAAGAGATGGTAGAGATGGTGGCTGTTCTTAAAAAGGAGGACTACGACGGCAAAAAAGGGCCTTACAAGAACCCCAATAAAAAGAAGGCCCAGATCATGGAGAAGGTGCAGAGGACTCTCCATGCAAAATTTGGGGTGTAGAGGTCCAGGGAGCAGCTGCGGAAGCGATGGTCTGATTTGAAAATCAGAGAGCAGGACCAGATGGGGAGAATTAGAAGAGTTCTCAGAAGACGTAAGTAAATTTCATGTGTACTCTGAATATTTGTTTTAATTATTTTGCGTCATTTGGTTTTCTTTCAGGTTGTGTATATAGACAGCCCAAGAATAGATGTTTCAAGGTTCCTGTTTGTGGGCATAATACTTGGTTGTTTTTTTATTTTTTCTTTTAAAGTGTATTTTGTGCGTGTACTCGAGAGAGGAGCCGGACTGCAGGAGTTGGGAGTAGGCAGGCCTCCCCCAGAGGCAATTTGCCACCTTTCTCCATGCCCCGGGTGGCAATGGTGGGTGTGTGAGGGGGCCCTCCCACACAGCCCGCCCTACCTGCTCTGCTTTGAAGCCCAACGGGGCAGAGGGACTCCCTATAAGGGAGTGAGAGGATCTAGCCCGCTCAACCAGCCCCGTTAGTCCTTCACCTCTCTTTTTAGAGACCGCATGGTCAAAGTGCGTGCATGTTAACCCAATTTCGAGTGCGTGTAAGTGTGGTGGTTTTTGTGGGAGGGGGGGTGGGCGTACTAAGCGCAAGCTTACCTCGCATAGCACACCCACCGGGAGCCGGGCTGAGACCACCAAACTCAATTCACATGTAGATGAGAGCGGGATCCGAACCTCTAGCTGCAGAGGTGAATGGCTTGTCAGCGCAGTGCCAATCGCGTCGTGCCACCGCAGCTCCCCAATACTTGGTTGTTCATTGTATTTAAGATCTTCTTATGTGAGACCAATTTTTTATTGAATGTAGATGTGTTATTAACTAGATTTAAATAATCCGACTTAAAGCGGGGGTTCACCCTATAACCAAGAAAAAATAAAAAAATGTTTCTTCTAGCATAAAATTAGGCATAGTAGCGCGAGCTACAGTATGCCTGTCTTGATTTTTTTAGCCCGGTACTCACAGTGCAATCATACATTGAAGATACCGACTCCCCGCGGGGAATGGGTGTTCCTATCCAGAAGGAGGATGATTGACGGCCGGCTCTGGCACGTCACGCTTCTCCAGAAATAGCCAAAATAGGCTTGGCTCTTCACGGTGCCTGCGCATAGTCTGTGCACAGGTGCCGTATAGCGCCGTGAAGAGCCGAGACCTACTCCTGGTGTCTTCGGGGAGCGTGACGTGCCAGAGCCGGCCGTCAATCATCCTCCGTCTGGATAGGAACGCCCATTCCCTGCGGGGAGTCGGAATCTTCAATGTACGATTGCACTGTGAGTACCGGACTAAAAAAATCAAGACAGGCATACTGTAGCTTGCGCTACTATGCCTAATTTTATGCTAAAATGTTGCTATGGAGGGTGAACCACCGCTTTAAGTCATTATACAGTAAAAGGAGAGTATGCTCAGCGCAGAAGTTGATTACACATATGGACTCAGTAGCACAATGGTTGGCATGGCCGATCCGCCCTATAGGCTCGCTATGCAAGCCGCTTAGGGCCCTGCAAATCTGCGAAGGGCCCCCCAAATAACTAGAGGCCCCGTCTAGTAAGAAGTCATTTTCGCCCCCTCACCCTGCTTCTCAACTTGCTGACTGCATGGGAGAAGAGGCAAGAAGTCAGCACCCCTTGCTTCTCAATGTAATGTAAGATGTCATTTCCGACAGCACAACACCCCCTCCCCCCACTTCTCAACTTTCTTTAATGTGACATGTCACTGTTGTCGGCGCCCCCCGCTTCTCATTTTTAATGTGCCATGTCATTTAGCTTCGAGCCCCAGGGAGGTCATGATCGGCACTGAGTGTTGGTCACAACAACAACCTAGTTAGCGTGTCACACAGAGGTGATCCAGTGTATACTTGTTGTTTTTCCATGTACGAAACTTGTCCAAAGATAGAGAAATGCAGCAGCTTCGGTAATGGATAAAATCCAGTGTTAAGCTTAGAAGGATTTTAAAGGCAGACAATTGTACTACACTTTTTAAAAAGGATGATTGATATTCCACTTTCAGGCCTCTAATCTTTTTGATTCATCTATCCCTTTTTTTTACAATCTCATAGGCCGCAATCAAGCTGCAGCAATGGAGCAGACCAACCCCACACACAGCCAAGCCCCACCCTCGCCGGATGTACAGGAAGTGCAAAATGCCACCACATCAGGTCAGTGTCATACAGCACAGCTTCAGGTAATACATGTAGGCCTGCATAATTTTAATACATGTTTTTTCACAAATTTCAGGTGTACGAGCTGTTGGTGGTGGCTTAGACAGTGACAGTGCCCAGGTGCTCATTGGGGAGATAATGTCCTGCAGGGCACAAATAGAGGACACAAACATCGCCCTGGAGAAGATCGTAAGGAACAATAAGAAGGTGGACCAAGACCTCAAGAATATTCTTGATGTTCTGGGGAGGGTTTAAAAAGAAAAGAAAGTAAAGAAATAAAATATATATATATATATATATATATATATATATATATATATATATATATATATATATATATATATATATATATATATAAAGATATAAAAAATAAATAAAAAATGACACATTTTAAGTGTGATACAATAAATATTTTTGGATACTCAACAATGTCTGGCTTCTTATTATATCAATGCTGCCTAAAAGAACAAATCTAGATTTGTGGTGTTTCCATTGACAATAATGAGTATTTAGTAAAGGAAAATAAACATGACACTATGAGAACGTAGGAGAAAGCTAGAATGAACTCAAATTAGAAAAGAAGCAAACCAAGAAAATTACTAGAACATGGGCAGAAAAATTGGGCCTTAGTCACTGGTGGCGGTGTCACAATACTGCAACCCCTCACAGATACTGTAATTGGAGCTCAGCAAAGAGACACATGCTAATTATTGCATTAAAAATTGTTATTAGACGCCCCTGTTAAACAGTGGCAGAAACATTGGGCCTTAGGCACACACCAAAACACTGCAACCCCTCAGATACTGTAATTGGAGCGCAGAAAAGAGACACATGCATAGTATTGCATTAAAAATTGTTGTTAGACGCCCCTGTTCAACAGGGGCAGAAACATTGGGCCTTAGTCACATCACAACACTGCAACCCCTCAGATTCTGTAATTGGAGCGCAGAAAAGAGACACATGCAAAGTATTGCATTAAAAATTGTTATTAAACACCCCTGTTAAACAGGGGCAGGAACATTGGGCCTTAGGCACTGGTGGCGGAGCCCAGAACCAAAAATGTTCTTAATAGCTATGAGCAAGATCAGTGAGGAGGAAAAGGATATTTAATCAGCAGCATAACAGGACAGTCACTCAGCATCAGTCTTGACCACTGGGCACTTAAACCCCCTTCCTAACCATATCAATTTTCAGCTTTCCGTGCTCTCACAATTTGAATGACAATCACTGAGTCATACAACATTGTACCCGTCTGAAATTTTAGTAATTTTTTTCACACAAATAGAGCTTTCTTTTGGTGGTATTTGATCACCTCTGCGGTTTTTATTTTTTGCGCTATAAATGAAAAAAGACTGAAAATTCTGTAAACCAAAAAAAAATATTCTAGTTTATGTCATATTAGCGGGTTATTTCTCACACACAGCCTATGCATACTACAAATTACACCCCAAAACACATTCTACTATTCCTCCCGAGTATGGCGATACCACACATGTGAGACTTTTACACAGCGTGGCCACATAGAGAGGCCCAACATGCAGGGAACACCATCAGGCGTTCTGGAGCACCCAGGCCAATTCTGACATTTCTCTCCTACATGTAAAAAAGAAAAATCAGTAAAGTTAGCCCAATGTTTTTGCATAGTATGAAAGATGAAGTTACGCTGAGTAAATAGATACCTAACATGTCACCCTTCAAAATTGCACACGCTCGTGGAATTGCGCAAAACTTCGCTACTTCAAAATCACTATAGGTGACGTATTGCAAGGTATTGGAGTATTGGGGTATTGTGGAGTATTGGGGTATTGTGGAGTATTGAGGTTATTGCAGATTATGGGGGGTATTGCACAATATGGGGGGTATTGCAGAGTGTGGGGGGTATTGCAGAGTGTGGGGGGGTATTTCAGAGTGTGCGGGGGTATTGCAGAATGTGGGGGGTATTGCAGAGTGTGGGGGGGGGGGGGGTATTGCAGAGTGTAGGGGGTATTGCAGACAGTATGGGGGGATTGCAGAGTGTGGTGGGGTATTGTAGGGGGTATTGCAGACAGTATGGGGGGGGGATTGCAGAAGGTGGGGGGTATTGCAGAGTGTGGGGGGGTATTGCAAAGTGTAGGGGGTATTGCAGACAGTATGGGGGGTATTGCAGAGTATGGGGGGTAATATTGCAGAGTATGGGGGGTAATATTGCAGAGTATGGGGGTTAATATTGCAGAGTATGGGGGTTAATATTGCAGAGTATGGGGGGTAATATTGCAGAGTATTGCACAGGGAGGGATGGCTGGATCTGTGACTGCATTTGTCACAGATCCAGCCCACAGTGCTGGATCATTACACAAGACCCAGTGGCGATCCTTACCTCCCTGGGGCCGCCCCAAGCAAAATGACATGGCACATTAAAAATGAGACGCGGGGGGGGGGGCGCTGACGACAGTGACAGGTCACATTAAAGAAAGTTGAGAAGCAGGGGGAGGGGGTGTTCTGCTGTCGGAAATTACTCAGCCAGCGAGTTTAGAAGCGGGGTGAGGGGGCGAAAATGACTTCTTACCAGGCGGGGACTCTAGTACTTTGGGGGCCCTTCACGTCTTTGCGGGGCCCTAAGCGGCTTGCATAGTGAGCCTATAGTGAGGATTGGCCCTGACAAGACCCTTTTCCCCTATATACTTTGAACAGCAGTGTGACGGTATCGGTATGATATCCCCGTCAACGTTCCCTTCTTCCCATAACGAAAATCACCCCAATATTCCACGTGGAGGGATATCCCTGGAATCGCCCAGAAAGCCACACATGAGACCAGCTTACTGCTTGAACAACACAGAGTTTTAATAGTAAAAAACCAGAGTTTATATGTGGTTACAACTGTTACAATGACAAATCTCCGCCCCCCCTCACACAGTGGGGGGTCTTCAATACAGCTCCTTTGAAATAAAGATATTTCTTTGAACTACTCAGTAGCTAGCCGGCTCGGCACCGCATATAGAGAGATAATTATCACAAGGAAGCAATCAGCATAATTAACACAAGCCACTTATCTAATCACAGTAACCAGTAAACACAGGGCTAGAACAATTAACATTTGAAACAGGGCTAGCTGCAGAAGAGTAATTACAATTAACAGCCTTAAACAAGCAGGGAGGATTAAACTGACATATAGGTAAAAAGTCCATCACAATGGCCCCCCTTCTTCTCCCTGCTCCGGAAAAGCCTGTTGGACCTTTCCTGGTCCAGTAGGGTTGACGGGTTCAGAGCTTTTAGTCCGAGGTTAACTCCGTTTGGCGTGACAATCCATCAGCATTCCCGTTTTGCTTGCCTGGGCGGTAATGAATCGTAAAGTCATAGGGCTGTAAGGCCAAGCTCCAGCGTAGCAAACGTGCGTTGTCCCCTGAAACCCGGTTAAGCCACACCAAGGGGTTGTGATCGGTGATGAGAGTGAAAGCCCGGCCATAACGGTAAGGTGTGAGCTTTTTGAGTGCCCATACCAAGGCCAAACACTCTTTTTCAATGGTGGCGTAACTGACCTCCCTTGGCAACAGCTTCCGACTCAGGTATGCCACCGGGTCGTCAGATCACACGCCGGTCAGTCCCCAAGTCTTTGTGCGATCTGCAAAGTCACCAGAAGTCAGTGTGAAGACAGCGAATGGGTCTGTGCGCCGCCGTCTAGGTGTCCCGCTATGGGAGGGGGCAGGTTATGGCTCTGAAGTGACAATCCCAGGAGATTCATAAAAAGAAAAAGTTATATTTGTTGAAATGCTGTAGCACTGGTGCTCAGAGTCCGGGGGGGGGAGGGGAATCATAGCCCCATAAGGTCAGCCACCCCCTGCTCCCTCCGCAGCCGCCGGTTCTCCTCTTGGAGCTTCTCCAGCTCCATCTCCAGTTCATGCTGCTGTGACCTCAGGTGGTTGTTCTCCTCCTCCATGCGGCTTATGCACTCCTCCAGCTCTATGTACTCACGGATCAGCTCCTGCTTGCTCATGTCCTGCAGGCTCTCCACATGGTCCTTCATCATCAGGAACTGGGTGGTGGTGTAAGGGGCCACCGGTGGGCCCTTGGCGAACATCTCGGCACGCATCTGGGACGCCCGCTGCGACTCCCTCTCCTCCAGTCGCTTCTTCTCCTCCCAGGTCAGCTTGTTATACGGCTTCCAGGACCTCTTCTTCTTGAAGGGTGGCCGGCGGTGCCTCTTTCTGCCCAGCTCCCTCCAGGGCCCCTCCGGCTCAGGGCTGTCGCCCATGACCAGCTGACAATGGTGTTCCCTGTTGTCCGTAATAACAGATTGTACCATGAGGGCTTCGTAAGGGGTGCCCAATGGTTCTTCCTGACCCAGCTCCTTTGGATCCCAAGCCGAGTCTACACAATGGGCTGCTGCTGGTGGGCGGTACCCAGGTTGAGACCAATTTGACCTGGTGTTGTCATTCATGGGGCAATTCTGCTTGAAGTGACCCAGCTGTTTGCACCGGAAGCAGCGTTGTTCGTTGCCCTCCTGGCGATGATAGCGAGGGCTAGATGTCACCGGTCTGTTAGGAGGTTGGTATCTAGCGGTTGGTGGGTGTGAGGGCACCGTTTGTGGTGGAGGTTGTTCCTGTGGTGTGACCTGGTTCGTCTTGCGAGTATCTGCATATTCATCCGCCAACTTCGCGGCCTCTGGTAGAGTCATGGGCCTGCGATCTCTCACCCAATCTTTGACATCCGTCTGGATGTGATTGTAAAATTGCTCCAGGAGCATTAGTTGCAAAATGTCCTCTGCGGTGGTGGCCTGGCTGCTGTTAGCCCAGTTAGAGGCCGACCGGGACAATTGGCATGCCCATTCCGCATAAGAGTCTTTCGTGGTTTTGCGTGAGTCCCTGAACTTCTGTCGGTGGGACTCTGGGGTTACTGCATAACGAGCCAGGAGCACTTCTTTAACCCTGGCGTAGCTATGGATATCCTGATCTGGCACGGTCCGGAAAGCATCAGAAGCTTTGCCTGACAGTTTGCCTGACAATATTGCAACCCAGTCTCCTCTAGCTATTCGGTGCAGGTTACATTGTCGCTCAAAATCCGCCAGGAAGTTATCAATCTCACAGTCCTTTTCATCAAAAGCTTTAAAAGCGCTAAACGGAATCTTCCTTGCGTCTGCTGTGCTGTACTCACTGTTTGGAGAATGTGCGGCTGCTTGTTGGACTGCTGCCAGTTTTAACTGTAGTTCTGCGTCCCTTATTTGTTTATCCTTCTGTAGTTCTGCGTCCCTTATTTCTTTAGCCTCCTTCGCTAACAGGTCCATCACTTTCAGTACCACATCTGGCGTTGGGTTCGGGCCGAACCACGCTAGCTTCTCTCTCATTAGCTTGTTGGCTGGCGATTCCTCCTCCTGAATCACTGGTGTCTCCATCTCTTGTACTGCTGGCGTTGCTGCAATCACGTCCTCCTGGTCTAGCTCCATTGATTCTGCTATGATGACCCGCTTGGTTTTGTTGCTAGCAATCCTTCCACGAACTTCCAGTAGTTCTTCCAGTGTCTGCTTGGAATCCGGGTGTGAAGGGGAATAGAAGGGAAAAATCCCACTGCTACCAACCAATTGTGACGGTATCGGTATGATATCCCCGTCAACGTTCCCTTCTTCCCATAACGAAAATCACCCCAATATTCCACGTGGAGGGATATCCCTGGAATCGCCCAGAAAGCCACACATGAGACCAGCTTACTGCTTGAACAACACAGAGTTTTAATAGTAAAAAACCAGAGTTTATATGTGGTTACAACTGTTACAATGACAAATCTCCGCCCCCCCCTCACACAGTGGGGGGTCTTCAATACAGCTCCTTTGAAATAAAGATATTTCTTTGAACTACTCAGTAGCTAGCCGGCTCGGCACCGCATATAGAGAGATAATTATCACAAGGAAGCAATCAGCATAATTAACACAAGCCACTTATCTAATCACAGTAACCAGTAAACACAGGGCTAGAACAATTAACATTTGAAACAGGGCTAGCTGCAGAAGAGTAATTACAATTAACAGCCTTAAACAAGCAGGGAGGATTAAACTGACATATAGGTAAAAAGTCCATCACAAGCAGTATACAGGTGGTGCAAACAAGATAGGGACTGTAGGTTTCTTAAGTAGAATCAGAACCATGTCATACTTTGCTCCTGCATATTGCACAATTTCCTAAAGAGACCCTCCACAAACTACATGACACTTGTGCCTGATGAGGCCACTGATGTTCCAGTGGTGGTGGCCCGTGAGACTGTCCATACAGGCTTTGCCCCCCAAAGTGCACGTGCTGTGTGGCAACAATATGTCGATTATTTTAGGGGTGGGTGGGGCCATTACAATGCCAGATCTTGGCACAATAAATTATTTTTTGGGGAACGTAAAATTATCGAGAAAAGGGGGGTTGACATCCGTGGCCTCCTTTTAACAAATACTGTGAAGAACTCCTGTTCTATGAAGGCCTCCATTATTTCTGCAAGTCAAAATTTAGCCAAAAACAATAATGTCAGTCAAGCCTTAGCTTTCTACCCATATCTAACCCACAAAATCATCCACTAATCATAAAGTACAGAAATCAAGTTTCGTTTCGTCGTACTGCAAAATCGTTCGCCCGACGTATTCTACCGACTGTGAACGACGTTCTAACTCACGCAATATCCCTTTATACACTGCGCATGCGGGAAGCTCCGCATGTATCCCCACCTATGACGATCGTTCTAGTAATTGGCACGCCCCTTTTCGGTCGTTCAATGCACTTTACTGTAGAAATGATGGAGGACACTCAGAGCCAGGAAGCTGCAACCTCAAGTGAGGAGAGAGGCCATGCAGACACCAGCAGAAGGAGGAGTAAACCAGCCACCAGACTGTACTTTGAGGAGATGGTGGAGATGGTTTCAATTCTTGAGGAGTATGACTATGATGGCCAACTAGGGCCTTACAGCCAACCTAAGAAGGTAAAGGGCCAGATTTTGGAGAAGGTGCGGAGGACTCTCCATGAGAAATTCAGGGTGCAGAGGTCAACGGAACAGTTAGGAAAGAAATGGTGTGACATGAAAAGGAGAAATCCAGAGCTGCTGGAGAGAATTCAAAAAGTCCTCATAAAACGTAAGTAATTTTCATGTGTACTCTGAGTATTTATTTTTATTATTTTGCGGCATTTGTGGTTTTTAATTCAGGTTGTGTATATATACGGTTCAAAAATAGACGTTTCAAGGTTCATGTTTGTGGGCATAATATTTGGTTGGTCATTCCATTTAAGTTCTTTTTATGTGACAACAATTTTTTATTGAATGTACAGTTGTATTCGAAATTATTCAACCCCCTCTGAAATTGATTGTTTTGCCCAGTTTGACATTGATTTTGATCATTCAGTCATCCTGCTTACAATTAAATCAAAGAGGCACGTGTAGGTCAGACAAATATAACATAACATTTATAATGAAATAACCACAAATGTCTTTTCTGTGCTCACATCATTATCAGTTTTATTCAACCCCCAGTTGACATTCAATCTTAGTACTTAGTACAACATCCTTTTACAGTAATAACAGCTTTTAAACTTGAAGCATAGCTTGACACAAGTGTCTTGCAGCCAGGCCCGGATTTACTCCCTTTGCCGCCCCAAGGCCGGGTCCTTCAATGCCGCCCCCCCCCCCCCATTAAAGGGGGCGACGTGCGGGGGTAAGCGATTTTTCCCAGACAATGACTGGTGTTAGTGCTTCAATCATCCCGGCACCATGGTTGTTATGGTGTCAGGATGATTGAAATGCATTATTTCTATCATTACATTGTAATATAAAATGAAATAGTTAAACTCTGCCACGCTGCCTGCCACCAGATGGGGATGTCACTTGCCACACTGCCTTCCACCAGATGGGAATGTCACTTGCCACACTGCCTGCTACCAGATGGAGATACCACGCTGCCTGCTACCAGATGGGGATGTCACTTGCCACGCTGCCTGCCACCAGATGGGAATATCACTTGCCACAACTGCCTGCCACGAGATGGGGATGTCACTTGCCACACTGCCTGCTAGCAGAATAGGAATTGCCACAGTTACCTGGCTGCCACTCAAAAAGTATCAGTTTGTCACTAATTCCATGTAAAATCAAGCCCCCTCCAGCATTGCAGAGTACTTGCAGCCAGGTACAATGCTGTCAGCCTCTCCTCTCCCACGCGGGGAAACTAGCTGCAGGTTAACCGTGAAACAGAGGCACATGAGACTCGAGTGAGAGATGAGAGTGAGGGCGGGAGCGGTGAGAGATGACGTAATTGTCTCTCTTCTGTGTCACGCAGCCTGTAAGTAAGGGTGGAAGTTGGAACAGCAGTGCGAACAATGAGAGAAGATGTAATCTCTCTCCGCCACCGCACGGCCCGCACCGCTGAAAAAATTCCATGTCTCCTCCGCCGCGCGGTGCCGCCCCTGCACACAGTGCCGCCCAGAGGCCCGGCCTTGTTGGCCTTGTGGGAAATCCGGCCCTGCTTGCAGCGATCTACAGGTATCTTGGCCCATTCGTCATGGGCAAAAGCCTCCAGTTCAGTCACATTCTTAGGCTTGCGCACTGCAACTGCTTTCTTTAAGTCCCACCAGAGGTTCTCAATCGGATTTAAGTCTGGTGACTGCGATGGCCACTCCAAAATGTTACAGCCTTTAATCTGCAACCATGCTCTAGTGGACTTGGAGGTATGCTTGGGATCATTGTCCTGTTGAAAGGTCCAACGTCTCCCAAGCCTCAGGTTTGTGACGGACTGCATCACATTGTTATCCACTATCTCCTGTTACTGAAGTGAATTCATGGTACCTTGCAGACACTGAAGCTTCCCTGTACCTGCAGAACCAAAACAGCCCCAAAGCATGATTGACCCCCCGCCATGCTTCAAAGTAGGCAAGGTGTTCTTTTCATCATAGGCCTTGTTCTTCCTCCTCCAAATATAGCGTTGATCCATGGGCCCAAACACTTCTAATTTTGTTTCATCAGTCCACAGAACACAATCCCAAATCTTCTGTGGTTTGTCCACATGATTTTTGCATACTGCAGTCGACTCTTCTTATTCTTTGGAGACAGCAAGGAGGTGCGCCTGGGAGTTCTGGCATGGAGGCCTTCATTACGCAGTGTGAGCCGTATTGTCTTAGCAGAAACTTCAGTACCCACATCTGACAAATCTTTTCTCAGTTCCTCAGCAGTCACAAGGGGACTTTTCTCCACTCTACGCTTCCGGTAGCGCACAGCAGTCGAAGTCAGCATCTTCTTTCTGCCATGACCAGGTAGTGTTTCAACAGTGCCCTTTGCCTTGAATTTAAGAATGATGCTTCCTATGGTGTCTCTTGGTATGTTTAAAATCTTCGCAATCTTCTTATAGCCATTGCCCTTCCTGTGAAGAGTAATCACCTCCTCTCTTGTCTTCCCGGACCATTCTCTTGACTTCACCAAGTTGTTTGTAACCACAAACATGGTTACATGGTTTGGTAATGGATAAAATCCAGTGTTAAGCTTAGAAGGATTGTAAAAACAGACAATTGTACCAAACTTTTGAAAAAGAATGATTGATATTCCTCTTTTAGGCCTCTAATCTTTTTGATTTATGTATCCCTTTTTTTACAATCTCATAGGCCGCAATGAAGCTGCTGCAGTCGACCCACCGAAGCCAACACACAGAGAAGCCCCACCCTCGACGAATGTGCAGGAATTGCAGAATCCCACCACATCAGGTCAGTGTCATACAGCACAGCTTCAGGTAATACATGTAGGCCTACATAATTATAATACATGTTTTTTTCCCCAAATTTCAGGAGGTGTCGGAGGTGTTGGGGGCACAGTGGACACCAACAGTGCCAATGTCCTACTTGGGGAGATAAGCTCATGTATCTCCGAAATAGAGGAAACAAACCTCATCCTTGAAAATGTTCTAAAGAAAAAAAGAAATTTGGAACAACAATTGAAGAGTCTTGTAGATGAGCTGGGGAGGGATTTAAATAAAACCTAAAAAAGAAAAAAAAATACATGTTTAAAAGTCTTGCAAATCAAAATAATATGTCTTGAACACAAAAAAAAAAATTAGATTATGATATATTTTGAACAAATAAAAATAAACACTTTTTAAGTGTGAGACAATAAATATTTTTGGATACTGAACAATGTCTGGCTTCTTATTATATCTGTTATATCCTCTGTGTTGTGAGGGACACAAGACTCTGGTCTGGAACAATGGATGTTTATTTCAGTACAGGCTGTACACTGTAAAATGCATCTCAGGACATTACAGGTTATCTGCTTCCTACATGTGCTCTCTCTAAGATGGCTACTATGCCCCTTGACCCTTGTCATCACTGCTGGGTGGAGCCAGCCTTAAAGTGCCAGTACATGTGGAACCCTTCAGGTATAACAATATCAATGCTGTCTAAAATAAGAAATCTATGTTTGTGGTGTTTACATTGACAATGATGAGTATTTAGTAAAGGGAAATAAACATGACACTATGATAACGTAGGAGAAAGCTAGAATGAACTCAAATGATAAAAGAATCCAACCAAGAAAATTACTGGAACAGGGCCATACAATTTGGGCCTTAGGCACTGGTGGCGGTGTCACAACACTGCAACCCCGCACAGATACTATAATTGGACCGCAGAAAAGAGCCACATGTAAAGTATTTCATTAAAAATTGTTAGTAGATGCCCCTGTTACACAGGGGCAGAAAAATTAGGCCTTAGGCACAACACAACACTGCAACCCCTCCCTATATCTTTAATTTGAGCGCAACAAAGAGCCACGTGCAAAGTATTGCATCAAAAATTTGTATCAGACGCCCCTTTTTTTCACAGGGGCAGAAACATTAGGCCTTAGGCACAACACAACACTGCAACCCCTCCCACTATCTTTAATTGGAGCACAACAAGGAGGGACGTGCAAAGTATTGCATCAAAAATAGGTATCAGACGCCCCTGTTACACAGGGGCAGAAACATTAGGCCTTAGGCGCAACACAACACTGCAACCCCTCCCAATATCTTTAATTGGAGCACAACAAGGAGGGACGTGCAAAGTATTTAATCAAAAATTGTTATTAGGCGCCCCTGATAAACAGGGGCAGACAAATGAGGCCTTAGGCACTGGTGGCGGAGCCCAGAAATACAACATTTCTTACTAGATATCAGGAAGAAAAGTAAGAAGGAGAAGGATATTCCATCAGCAGCATAACAGGATAGTCACTCAGCATCAGCATACGCAGTCTCCAAGGGATCTGACATTTCAACAAAAAATTATTATTCAGTAACATCAGCATCAGGTGCTTGGTAGCTGGTGTTGATCCAAGCCTGATTCATTTTGATGAAGGTCAGTCGATCAACAGAGTCGGTGGAGAGGCGCACCCTGTGATCGGTCACAAAGCCTCCAGCAGCACTGAATGTGCGTTCTGAAAGAACACTGGATGCAGGGCAAGCCAGTAGCTCAATTGCATACTGTGCAAGCTCTGGCCAGTGATCCATCCTCAAGACCCAGTAAGCCAGAGGATTTTTGGTGGGGAAGGTGTCCAAGTCGGATCTTGCCCCTAGGTATTCCCGGACCATGTAAACCAGACGCTGGCGATGGTTGCTGGAACCGGTCAGACCTTGGGGCTGCGGACTAAAAAATTGTTTGAACGCATCGGTCAGACGGCCACCTTCTCCACCGCTCCTTCTCTGACTCACGGAAGCCTCAGCAAGACGTTGTCCAGGGCCAGGTTTTGTTAATCCCCCCGGTTCTGGGAACGCATTGCACAGAGCCTTCTCCAAGGCCTCCCGCAGAAGTTTCATCTTCTGCTCCCTCTGCGATGGCAACATAAGGTCCGCTACCTTACTCTTGTAACGTGGATCAAGGAGAGTTGCCAGCCAGTAATGATTCCTCTCCTTGATAGCACGTACACGAGGATCCTTACACAGGCTTTGCAGGATCAGGGAGGCCATGCAGCGTAGGTTTGCAGAGGCATTCGGGGCACAGTCCTCTGGGTCACTGAGGACGACAGGATCGGCAGCCACCTCATCCCAGCCACGTAAAAGTCCACGTGTTACTTGGGACTGTAAATGATCCCTTGAAGACTGCTGCTGTTGATGCTGAGTGCTAGGCTCCACCTCCATGCTGCTGATACAATCCTCCTCCTCCTCCTCTTCCTGTGTTCTAGGTGGGCAAGCAGGAACAGTGTCTGGATAAAGGGGGCCTTGAGAGGTAAGGAAGTCCTCCTCTTCCTCCCTCTGTTCTGCCTCAAGGGCACTGTCCATTATTCCACGTAGGGTGTGCTCCAACATGTGAATAAGCGGGACAGTCTCACTGATGCATGCACTGTCACTGCTCACCATACTCGTGGCCTCCTCAAATGGTGACAGGACAGTGCATGCATCCCTGATCAAGGCTCACTGGCGTGGTGAAAAAAACCCAAGCTCCCCTGAGCCAGTTCTGCTGCCATATTGGCACAGGTACTCATTGATGGCCCTCTGCTGCGTGTGCAGCCGCTGCAGCATGGCCAACGTAGAGTTCCATCTGGTGGGCATGTCACAGATTAGGCGGTTCTTGGGCAGGTTGTATTCCCTCTGGAGGTCTGTCAGCCGAGCAGTGGCATTATATGACCTCCGGAAATGCACACAGACTTTCCTGGCCTGCTTCAGGACATCCTGTAAGCCTGGGTACCTGCCCAAGAACCGCTGCACCACCAAATTGAGAACATGCGCAAAACAGGGAACATGGGTGTGTTTTCCCTGTCGCAGGGCAGAGAGGAGGTTGGTGCCATTATCGCTGACCACCATTCCAGGCTTCAGCTGGCGTGGCGTCAACCACCTCTGAGCCTGCCCCTGCAGAGCTGAAAGAACCTCTTCCCCAGTGTGGCTCCTGTCTCCCAAGCACACCAGCTCTAGCACCGCATGGCATCTCTTGGCCTGCATTCCTGCGTAGCCCCTCGTATGCCTACGGAGAACGGCTGGTTCTGAGCAAAAATCACCACAGGAACAGGCCACAGAGGAAGAAGAAGAGGAGGGGGTGGAGGAGAGAGGTGTGTCAAAAGCAGTAGTAGTGTTTTGGAGGCGTGGTGGCGGAACAACCTCCAAAACTACTGTACCTTGCCCTGCGTCCTTCCCAGCTGCCAGCAGAGTCACCCAATGGGCCATAAAAGACAGGTAACGTCCCTGTCCATGCCTGCTGGACCATGAGTCAGCGGTAAGATGCACCTTACCACTGACCGCCCTGTCCAGCGAGGCTTAGACATTGCCTTCCACATGCCGGTAGAGAGCCGGAATCGCCTTCCGGGAGAAAAAGTGGCGTTTGGGTACTTGCCACTGAGGTACTGCACATTCCACAAACTCATGGAAGGGGGCAGAATCTACCAACTGAAAAGCTATCAGTTAAAGCTGGGCATGTGGATGACTGGGAGCGCACTTCTTTCGGCGCTGCAGCAGCTGGGGCAGGGAAATTTGTCTGTTACTATCATTAGATTGCCCGCATGTACTACACACCTATTTCTACACCTTCGGTGCAGGCTTTAGAGAGGATTGGTGGTCTAGTGGGGTTGGAGGTCACAGAAGGGCAAGGGGAGGTCCGCTTCGGTCTTTGGTGTGGGTCTTTCTGGTATGCTTGCCATCGAGCTGCATAGCAGCTCGACATATGTCTGGACAAACATGTGGTGCCCAAGCGGGTGATGTTTTGGCCACGCGAGATACGCTTGAGACATATGTTGCAAACAGCAAAGGTACGATCTGATGGACATGTTTAAAAAAAGGCCCACACCAAAGAACTTTTGCTGTACCGTTGAGACACAGCAGCGCCACGTAATGCAGTTGGTGTGCTGCCCTTAAGCTGACCCCTGGAGGGCTTCCTGCCTCTTTGGAGATGTGCCTGTGCCTCGTCCTCCTCCTCCTCCTCTTCCTCCTCCTCTCTCCTGTCAGGCACCCAGGTAGAGTCAATGACCTCATCATCCCCTCCCTCCTCATCATCACTGTCGAAAACCTGGCAGTATGCTCCAGCTGGGGGAACATCACTCCCAGATTGTTGTCCCTCTCGGCCACCCCCTCTCCCTGGGCTCACATCAATGCCTTCCTCTATCTGTGTTCCGTCATGGGAGTCTTCAAAACACTGCGCATCTTCATGTAGCATGTACCCAACACTGTGTTGAAACAGTTCGGGGGACTCCTCAGGAGGACACGGAGGGACTAGGGAAGGATTGTGTGATGGCATTGTGCAGAGGGAAGAGGACGCCTTGGCAGCTGCTTTGCCAGACAAACTATGATCAGTCTGTGTGAGAGAGGATGAGGAGGATGAGGACGGCTTGGTCATCCACTCCACTAATTTCTCTGCATGTTGAGGCTCAACACGGCCAGCTCCCGAAAAGAAGGACGAGCGGCCACGGCCACGTGCTGAAGAGGATAAACCACATCCACCACCAGCGTTACCTCTAGATGCAGAGCCTGCTTGCCCTCGTGACTCTCTGCTTCTCTTTGTCCTTCCAGCCATATTTATGCGTTCAGGTGCTATGTAACAAAACAGGCGCAATCACACCGACTGCGTTCAGGTGTTAGTAAACTGCACACACGCAGTAAGAGCGACTGCGTTCAGGTGCTATGTAACAAAATAGTCGCAGTCACACCAACTGCGTTCAGGTGGTATTAAACAGCACCCGCACAGTAAGAGCGACTGCGCTCAAGTGTTATGTAACAAAATAGTCGCAGTTACACCAACTGCGTTCAGGTGGTATTAAACAGCACCCGCACAGTAAGAGCGACTGCGCTCAAGTGTTATGTAACAAAATAGTCGCAGTCACACCAACTGCGTTCAGGTGGTATTAAACAGCAACCGCACAGTAAGAACGACTGCGGTCAAGTGTTATGTATCAAATAGTCGCAGTTACACCAACTGCGTTCAGGTGGTATTAAACAGCAACCGCACAGTAAGAGCGACTGCGCTCAAGTGCTATGTAACAAAATAGTCGCAGTCACACCAACTGCGTTCAGGTGGTATTAAACAGCAACCGCACAGTAAGAGCGACTGCGCTCAAGTGTTATGTAACAAAATAGTCGCAGTCACACCAACTGCGTTCAGGTGGTATTAAACAGCAACCGCACAGTAAGAGCGACTGCGCTCAAGTGCTATGTAACAAAATACTCGCAGTCACACCAACTGCGTTTAGGTGGTATTAAACAGCAACCGCACAGTAAGAGCGACTGCGCTCAAGTGTTATGTAACAAAATAGTCGCAGTCACACCAACTGCGTTCAAGTGGTATTAAACAGCAACCGCACAGTAAGAGCGACTGCGCTCAAGTGCTATGTAACAAAATAGTCGCAGTCACACCAACTGCGTTCAGGTGGTATTAAACAGCAACCGCACAGTAAGAGCGACTGCGCTCAAGTGTTATGTAACAAAATAGTCGCAGTCACACCAACTGCGTTCAGGTGGTATTAAACAGCAAACGCACAGTAAGAGCGACTGCGCTCAAGTGCTATGTAACAAAATAGTCGCAGTCACACCAACTGCGTTCAGGTGGTATTAAACAGCAACCGCACAGTAAGAGCAACTGCGCTCAAGTGTTATGTAACAAAATAGTCGCAGTCACGGGGGGGCGTGGCTACCGGGCTTCTGCATGGACGCCTAAGCAGAGAGCTCCATGCCAATCGTAGGGGAAACAACGCACCGAGGCACCAACTACGACTCTAACCTTTCAGGATCGCTCCACCGGATCGCCCAGCCTCCCGGGATGGCCCAAAAAAGAAAAACGGCTCCTCAGGTACAAAAATTATCCCACTTCTTCTCCCCGACGTCCCACGGCCTAGTCCAAGATGGCGCCGGCGGCACCTCGCCGTCCTCCTCCAGCGGCTCCAGCTCAGCCCCAACAAGTCCTAACCCGCTGCCAGGTGAGGCACATAGGTCCCCTGAGGCCTCCACATCGCTGGTGCGCAGCCCAGCAAAGTCTAAGCCGCGGCTTTCCCTTGAATGCTCCGGCGGGAAGGCAGTCACATTGCAGGACTCATTAAATGACACCAGGGAGCTGGCGGCGGCCATTAACTCTTTCCCCACTGCTGACAAGCCGCTCTCAGACACCATGTTGAAGGACATGCTGGTGTCCCTCCGCAGCTCCCTCCACGCTGATATGATGGAGTGCATGAGGGATTTTAAAGCTGATGTTCAGGAGTTGGGGGGCAGAGTGGATCATGTAGAGCAGAAGATGGGGGAGTTTGCCTCTTCTTTTAACTCACTGGTGGATGGCCATAACGACCAGGAGGATGAACTGACTTGGCTTAAAGCAAAGGTCTCGGACCTGGAGGACAGATCCAGAAGGAACAACGTCAAGATCCGTGGTGTCCCTGAATCTGTCCTCCCCCACCAATTGCAACAATATGCTCAGGACCTTATGAAATTGCTGGTCCCTGATCTGTCAGACGCAGATCTGGCAATTGACAGAATACACCGCCTGCCTAAGCCATCTCACCTCCCTGAGAACATTCCCAGAGATGTTTTAATGCGGGTACATTTCTTCAAAATAAAGGAGCGCTTCATGATGTCCTTCAGGAAGAACAAAAATCTGCTTGCCCAATATGAATCTATTCAATTATTTGCCGACCTCTCCCAAGTAACCACTCAGGATTCATGGCACATGGTGACCCACAAGAAGAAGGGCAAGAAACGACCCTCTTAAGTGCCTTGGTTACATCTACAGATTGATACTACCTATCACCCTACTAACTTTGATGTTTTTCCCCTCCGTGTTAAATGAGCAGACCTTCTGCTCCCAGGTTCTCAAAAGGATCTCCCTTTTTACTGTTCGAACTGGTTCTGATCGAACTGTTTTGTTGTCTAAAGACCACTAACCCATGTGGCATTGTTTTGTTTTTCTTTTCTTTTCTTTTTTTTGTTCTTCCTCACCCCCTGCTGAGAGATGGACCTCACTCCATAGACCAGGACTTGTCAAGACCTCCGCTTCCGGAAACGACGCCTTGGCTTTCATCTTTGCTACGCCAGTTTCTTCAACCTGAGGTACTGTTACATCATCACCCCACATTGCCATGGTGCTTAACGTAGTTCCTTTAATGTGCATGGGTTGAATCACCCTGCTAAAAGAACTGCACTGTGGAAAGAAGCTCAGAAACTACAGGCGGACATCTTGAGTTTACAGGAATCCCACTTCCTATCCTCTAACCCCCCTTGCCTCAAACATAAGAACTACCCCCATGTGTTTTGCGCCTCTGCCCCCAACAAGAAGCATAGAGGGGTTGTCACGGTCATAAGAGACTCTGTTTCGTTCAAGCTAGGGGAGGCGATTTCTGACCCAGCGGGTCGGTTTGTGATTCTTGTGGGGGAGTTTAACAATCACACCTACGCAAACCTTTACGCCTCAAATGCCAATCAGGTCAGGTTTGTCAACAAAGTCTTTAAGAAAATACTCGCTGTTAAGAAAGGTAATGTTATTATATGTGGTGACTATAACATGACGGTTGACTACAGTGTTGACACTACCTCTAAATCCAAACGCCCCCTCCCTTCCCTACACCCTGCTCTTCTCAGAGAGGATTACTACGATGTTGTCTAGTGAACGGGACTACTCCTTCCACTCGACCAGGCACAATACTTACTCCCGTATTGACATGGTACTTGTTGACAAGGCTCTGCTTCGGGCGGTCACCTCCTCCGCCATCCACGACATCTCGTGGTCAGACCACGCACCTGTCTCCATTTCGCTGGCGGAGGAGATGGCCCCCAGCCCTGCTTACATATGGAGAGCTAATGCAGGGGTGTTCCAAACTCAGTCTCAAGTGAATGCTATAACCAAACAATTGAAAGAATTCTTTGAGTTAAATGAAGGTTCAGTATTTGACCCGTCGGTCTTGTGGTGCGCCCACAAGGCCTTCATTAGAGGTGTTCTCCTCCAAATTAGCTCAAGACTAAAACGCCAGAGAACTCTGAAGATAGACCTTCTCCTGAAGGAAATCAGATCTCTGGAGGTGCAAAATAAGGCCTCGCCAGCTCTAGCTCTGTCAAACAAATTGGTCGGCCTTAGGTGCGACCTTCGGCGATTACTCTTAGGCCCCGTACTCACGACCAAACATGTCTGCTGAAACTGGTCCGCGGGCCAGTTTCAGCAGACATGTTCGGTCGTGTGTAGTTACGAGCGTACAGAATTTCACCGTACATTTGCCTGCCGGGCCGTTTTTCAGCAGACATTTATTTCCAAACTTGTTTTAAAACCGTCCGCTGAAATCCTGTCCGAACGTACATGTTTGGTGGTTAGTACACAAAAGCAACGTACAAAAACCCCGCGCATGCTCAGACTAAATGAGGCCACGGGAGCGCTCGTTCAGGTAAAACTCACGTTTGTTTGGGATATGGCACATTCGTCAATAGAAAGATTAATTCTAGCAATAGAACACTGAAGCA
This sequence comes from Rana temporaria, assembly GCF_905171775.1. Classification (NCBI taxonomy): domain Eukaryota; kingdom Metazoa; phylum Chordata; class Amphibia; order Anura; family Ranidae; genus Rana; species Rana temporaria. Next base: position 72,155,147 of record NC_053494.1, read on the forward strand.
AACGACACAATAAACAACAGTTGATGCCGTCGTTTTATTCATTCTTCTCTTGCTAGAAATAACCTGTTATTTAGCTCATGTTATTTCAACTGAGTTGTTCCATACTGAAAAGTGACATTTGTTGCCTGGGATGTAGTAAGATTTTAGCAATCTTTTATAGGCCCGACGTATCATATTTTTTGGGGTCCTCCACATGTATATATTTATAATTTTTTGGTTTAATGTTTATCTTTGGCACTTTTTTTATGTGTTTATAGTTATGTCACCATTTAGATTTTTTTGTTACCTAATTTTTTAGATTTTGCTTTTGTTTGTATATTTTACTTGATTATTTTTAAGGTTGTTTCAATTGTCTACCATGTTGGCACACCAAATGCCCCCCCCCCCAACATGACTTAGTGAATTTTTTATATGAAACATTTGATTTGTTTGGAATGTTTGATGCCTAAAATAATCCCCACAGTATTCCAAACAATAGGCACGTTTTTAAATTAAACAAAAAGCCATTTATTTTGGCAAATGTTAAAAAGGAAATAAAACAGAATGGCAGCACTTGAACAGCTAGCAAAATACATGCAAACTTGCATTTCAAACATGGTGAAGGATAAACTAGCAAACCTCAGGAGGCACACAAACAAAAAGTAGAAGCAGCAGCACATAACCAAAGGAACCCAAGCTGTGGTAGTCCAAACAAGATGCCATTTGTGGGGGATCACATGGAAGGCAGGGAATCAACGTCTCCTCTTCCTTGCAACCTTCCTTCCAGGCTGCCTTCCAGCGGGTCTTCCCTGGCCCCTTGCAGGTGGGGATGATGTGGCAGCAGGAGTATGGTGTTCAGCAAGCCGGGCCGGGTCACATAGCCCAGTGTCTGGGGTCAGCAGCTCCCTCTCCATCCACCAAAGGGCCTGGTTGATCACGCCCTTTGCCAGCTGCTTCTGCTCCTCCGTGCCTTTGTTCAGATCATGTGCCAGGGAGGCACTGTAGGCCTCAGTGGGGTTGAGGGGGGCCCTCATGATGGCACTCGCCTCCCTAATCATTTGGAGGCTGGCTTCCTCCACTGCCCCCAATTTCTTCTTTCGGCCTGGTGGCCTAATATGGAGGGGAGGAGCCTGGCTGGTGGTGGTTGTCCTGGGGAGCTGCTGAACGCCACTGGGCCCGGCCTCCTCCTGGCTGCCACTGACCCCTTCGGCCTGGCTGTCAGTGAGGAGAGGATCTGCCACCTCCTGGCTGGTCTCTTCTTCCTGTGTAAAAAAAAGGGACATGTTGTAATATATTTATAAATATAATCACTCACATTTTCTTGCTTGAATGTCCTTTTTTGGGGCTAATTTAAACTTGAAAACAGACTCTCCCTCTGACCCCTGCAGTTGTCATCCCTGACACCTATAGACCCACGACTTTAGATTTTTTATTCCCAGCTTGTCTTTTATTTAACAATATCAAGTCAAGAATCAAACAATAATTAATATTATTCCATAAATAGTTATGAAACTACTATACCTCATCATCGTAGAGGCGCAGATCTGCCTCTCTGTCAGCCAGGCCCTCTTCATCCGACTCTGCAGGGCTGTTGTGATCTGGGGAAGTCCCGCTGGAAGGTAGCGTGGAGGGAAGGCTGGGAGTCAGACTTGACATAGATGGCCTGCCTTCCAGTTGATCCCGCAAAAAAGACATCTGGTTGAAATACCATAGCTTGGGTTCCTTTGGTGGTCTTGCTGCTGCTCCAGATCTTAGCTGCTTTTGGTGAGCTTTGTACGCTCTCCTATATGTGCCCCTGAGGTTGGCAAGTTTATCCTTCACCATGTTGGCACTGCATTCTGGCACCCATGTTCTCATGTATGCTGCTAGCTGTTCAAGTGCTGCCGCTCGTATGTCCTTGTTGTGGTAATTGTCCTGCTTGGAATCCCACAGGATGGGCATTTCTCTAAATTTATCCAGCAAGTGCTGGATAATGTCTTGGGTCTGCAGTAGATCCATAGTAAAATTTTTAGTGTTGTAATTTTAGTCTAGATTACAAAAAGAAAAAGAAACCAAAAACATGATTTAAAAAAGGCTCAGCGTTTACATTGATAGAATATGTTCCGAAAAAAGTAGGACCTATATAGAAATACAAACACATGGGGGCTGATTTACCAAGCCTTTACTCCATGACTCATGGAGTAAAAGCAGGAGTAGCAGCCGTTTGGCCATTTACTAAAGAAATACGCTGCTAGTGCAGTGTATTTCCCTAGTTACTAATGTGCTCCGTGCGCCCAGGAGAGGGTGCATTGTGCACCAGTACAGACCTGGCGCACGGCACATTGAAATGTAAATTGCGGGGGTTTGGGCGGGAGTTTATTAGGGGGGAGGTGGGGGGATGCAGGGGAAGTGAAGTGACATGTGTTTGAATGTGTTTGGCGGGCCGAATTGAAAGGGAAAGTGTTTTTTGAAAACAGATCCCCGTACGCTTGCACAGTGCGCCTGAACCTCGGGAGGTTCATTTGCATACTGGGCATGCGCAGAGAGAAATTTTGGCGCTTCCCGTGCGCCTTGTCAGTACGCCGTGAAAATCTTGGTAAATACCAAGCGGCGTACCCGTGAATGCGCTGCGTGACGCGGCGCACGGGAATCTCCGAGCTGTTTTCAGCCATGAAGGGGAACTCCGCGCCAAATTTCAAACTTGAAATCGGCGCGGGTCCCCCTCCAGTGCTACATTAGGCTCTTAGGCTTGGTCCGGAACGTGAGGGGTTAAACCCGCGCCGATTCGGAGCGGGGGTCCCCCCCAGATCCAAACCAAGCCCTCATCCCAAGCATGCAGTCTGGCCCGGACAGGAATGGGGGCGGGGACGAGCGAGCGCCCCCCCCTCCTGAGCCGTACCAGACCGCATGCCCTCAACATGGGGGAGTGTGTGCTGTGGGGGAGGGGGGCACTGCCCCCCCACCCCACAGCACTCTTGTCCCCATGTCGATAGGGACAAGAGCCTCTTCCCGACAACCCTTGCCATTGGTTGTCGGGGTATGCGGGCGGGGCTAATCGGAATCTGCGAGCTCCCTTTAATAAGGAGGCCCCCAGATGCCGGCCCCCCACCCTATGTGAATGAGTATGGGGTACATCGTACCTCTACCCATTCACATGGGGGAAATGTAAAGTAAAATAAAACACCACTCAGAATAAAATATTTTATTAATCTGCTCCGGAGCCCCCCTTTCTTCTTTAGCTCTCTTACAAGGGGGGGTTTCTTCTCTCCCGATCTTCCGCCGGGACCCTGGGCTTCGGTGATTTCTGCCGGGGGAGGGCGCCATCCCTCGGTCCTCTCCGGAGCCTTCCGCCGGATGCCCCCACCCCATTTAAGCTCTTTTTCATTAGGGAGGGGCCTTCTGCCGGGGGATGGCGGAGGGGCCTTCTGCCGGGGGATGGCGCCTATCCCCCGGTCTTTCCGGTGCCTTCCGCCAGGGTTCCGGTCTTCCTGGTCTTCTGCCGGGGGTGCGCCAACTCCCCGGTCTTTTCTCTGCTCCCTCTTCTGCCTGGCTCCCCCGCAGAGCCAGGGCTTTCTTCCGTCTTCTTTCTTCTCTCTTCCTTCTTCTGCCTGTCTCCTCCGGGAGCCCAGGGCTTGTCTCCGCTGTCTTCTTCCTTCTCTTCCATTGGATGTTGACACGACGAGGTTCCGCGCTGACATGCAGTGTCAGCGGCGGGCATGGACTTATATAGGGTAATGCCACCATGTGACCTCAACCCATGTGACATCACATTCCCTGGGCATGATGGGAATGTGATGTCACATGGGTTGAGGTCACATGGTGGCATTGCCCTATATAAGTCCATGCCCAATGCTCAGACGGCATTCCAGCGCCGGACCTCGTCGTGTCAACATCGAATGGAAGAGAAGGGAGAAGACAGCGGAGACAAGCCCTGTGCTCCACGGAGGAGACAGGCAGAAGCGGAAGGCATCGCAGAAGCCCGCGGGTGTCGCCCCCCGGCAGAAGACACCGTACAAGCCCGGGACCCTCCCCCAAAGGCAGGAGCCTCACTGGTGAAGGGGGTCCCGGTGAATTACATCGCTGAAGACGGGGGTGGGGTGCCAGTGCACCCCCCCCGCGCAGAAACCGTCGTAGAAGCCCGGGACCCTCCCCCAAAGGCAGGAGCCTCACTGGTGAAGGGGGTCCCGGTGAATTACGTCGCTGAAGACGGGGGTGGGGTGCCAGTGCACCCCCCCTGCAGAAACCGTCGTAGAAGCCCGGGACCCTCCCCCAAAGGCAGGAGCCTCACTGGTGAAGGGGGTCCCGGTGAAAGACGGCGAAGCCCGGGGCCTAATGGGATGGTGGTGGGGGGCCCCGGCAGAAGACCCCCGGCAGACTAATAAATTAATTTATTCATGTGTGGTGTTTTATTTCTTTACATTTTTTTCCCCAGGTGAATGGGTAGGGGTACGATGTACCCCCATACTCCTTCACATAGGGAGGGGCCGGAATCTGGGGGCCACCTTATTAAAGGGGCCTCTCAGATTCTGATAAGCCCCCCGCCCGCATACCCCGACAACCAACGGCCAGGGTTGTCGGGAAGAGGCTCTTGTCCCTATCGACATGGGGACAAGAGTGCTTTGGGGTGGGGGGAAGTGCCCCCCTCCCCCACAGCACACACTCCCCCATGTTGAGGGCATGCGGTCCGGTACGGCTCAGGAGGGGGGGCGGGGGCGCTCGCTCGTCCCCGCCCCCATTCCTGTCCTGCCAGACTGCGTGCCTGGAATGAGGGCTTGGTTTGGATCTTGGGGGGAACCCCACGCTGGTTTTCGGCGCGGGTTTAACCCCTTATGTTCCAGACCAAGCCTAAGAGCCTGGTATGCACCTGAAGGGGAACCCACATTTTTTTTTTTTGGTCTGGAGTTCCCCTTCATGAACAGCGATCTGTCATTTACCCATGTCAGTCCCCCCCCCTTCAGTTAGAACACACCCAGGGAACATATTTAACCCCTCCCTCGCACCTAGTGTTAACCCCTTCCCTGCCAGTGGCATTTTTAGAGTAAGCAATGCATTTTTAGAGCACTAGAAAAATGCCAATGGTTCCAAAAAAGCGTCCGATGTGTCCGCCATCATGTCGCAGTACCGATAAAAATCGCTGATCGCCGCAATAACTAGTTAAAACAAAAAAAAGCCATATTTTGTAGACGCTATAACTTTTGCCAAAACCAAACACTAAACGCTATTTGCGATTTTTTGGAACCAAAAAGATGTAGAATACGTATCGGCCTAAACTGAGGGTTTTTTTATTTTTTAGAATATATATTTTTGGGGATATTTATTATAGCAAAAAGTAAAAATAATTTTTACATATGTGGGCGGGACTTACGCAAGTCCCGCCCACATATATAAACATCGTTCAAACCACACATGTGAGGTATTGACGCGTGCGTTAGAGCGAGAGCAATACTTTTACCACTAGACCTTCTTTGTAACTATAAACTGGTAACCTGGAAAAAAAAGAAAAAGGTCGCCTATGGGGATATTCACGGAATTAATTTTGGCCCCATTGCAGGAGTGTTTCCAATAGTAAAGCGTGACATGTAAGGTATCTATTTACTCGGTGTAACATCATCTTTCACATTATCCCCAAAAATTGGGCTCACTTTTGTGTTTTGTTAATTTTTAACCACTTGAGCCCGGACCATATTTCTGGTCAATGACCGGGCAAGTTTTTGTGATTCGGCACGGCGTCGCTTTAACTGACAACTGCGCAGTCGTGCGACGTGGCTCCCAAACAAAATTGGCAACCTTTTTTTTCCCACAAATAGATTATTAAATGTGCGTGTTTACTTCTGTCTTTAACACCTCCCCTTCAGGCTGGAAAGCATCAGATCAGGGGAAACAAAAAAAAAAAAAAGCTCTCATTCCATTGCAGCTTGGTTCCTACATGTGTGATGAACTTAGCATGCTCAAACACTTAGAAAAAAATTATCCTTTCTTTTTAAAAGGTGAAAAACACTACTTGGATGCTCATAGAGCGTGGTTTGGGTTAATTGCAGGTGTGCCCAATTACAAGCTCACCCAAACTAGAGACTGCAATTTGTTCATGTGATTTCAATTGCTTCATTACTAGCACTGTTATAAAAAGCAGGGATCGATCAGTCCTCAGCTGCCCTCAGAAGGGGCAGGCTGGCAGAAATGCTGTTGCTAAACACAAATGTGGTTTGTTGCATGGGTTTTGTTTTATTTTGCCAATGGGTTTGGTTTATTTTTAAATGATGTTCACTTTGATGTATTTGTCTATGTGGCCTTATTTTATGAAAAATGTGTGAAGCTATGGTTATTTAGAATTTTGAAATGTATTTTTGTTTGTGTTTGTTTGTTTGTCTTTTTTTGCTTTCCTTGTTTTGTTGACCAATAAAAATTACTTTAAAATTTTAAAGTTTGTCTTTTGTTACTTTTTCATGCTACATATGTTGACAGCTGCAGCTGAAATCGGTTTGGGCCTAACAAATTATGTGTGATTTTTGTCTAAGCTTCTTTCCTGGTGTGTAATCATGAAATGTTTGCCATGTTTATTCTCCATGACTTTAAAGACAAAACTGGTAAGTATTTTCTTTTTTCTGCAGTGGTCCTCAGCCCTCAAGTACCCCAGACAGGACATGTTTTGTGGATTTCTCTTATCAAGAATTGCTGTCCAGACTGTCTTTTAAAGCACATGTGCAAGATGAAGGAAAACCTGCAAACATGGCCTGTGTGGGGGGGGTTTGCTATTGGTGGACAGGCTTGACGTGCTGATTTACAGCACTGTGCTTAAATCTAGCGCAAGGCAATCCTATTCAAATTGTGGGTGTTTGAGGGAAGCCAAGTGAGTGTTAGAACCCCTGCTTTATGTTTTTTTATTTTTGTTGAGCTTTGTGTCCCTTTTCTTAAAATTGGCTTCACTTCCTGTCACACAGCTGAACAGGAAGTGAGGTTAAAACCCTACCAGTGTCATTTCTTGGGGACACAGGTCAATCTAACTAGTGTCCCCATTAAGCAAATTGCACTCCAGCACTGCTGTGTACACCCCAAATCATGGGTCTTCAAACTACGGCCCTCCAGTTGTTCAGGAACTACAATTCCCATCATGCCTAGTCATGTCTGTGAATGTCAGTGCATTACAAGGCCTCATGGGATGTGTAGTTCTACAACAGCTGGAGGGCCGTAGTTTGAGGATCCCTGCCCCAAATGATTATTTAGTTTGGGGTTTAGTAAAGGCAAAGCCACTCATCCAATCCTGTAGAAGCAAAGTTGTTTTGTTTTCTTTCTTCCTTGTAGTGCAAAGTGGATTTGCCTTTAGTAAATGGACCCCAAAGTCCAAGATCCCTAATAATTTGGGGTGTACTGTACACAGCAAAATGCTAGAGTGCAATTTACATAATGGGAAACTATTTAGATTGATCTCTGTGTCCCCAAGAAAAGATATTAGTAAGGTTTTACCCTCACTTCCTGTTTGGCTATGTGACAGGAAGTGAATGAATTAGAAAGGGTGAAGACACCTCACAAATGTTGTCACTATCAGGGGTGCAGACATCCCCAAAAAAATGAGCAGATAATACTTATTTGCAAATTAATAATTTTTTAGTTAACATTGGGTGGGGTGCTCTAACACACACATTCCTACATATTAGCAACGCTGTATCCTGGCCTATTGGCATGGTTATATTTTCTTAGGGCTCTCAATAACTCTATGAAATTTGTGCTTAAACTAGAACCAGGGGCGGACTGACAACTCATGGGGCCCCCGGGCAATAGAAGAGTATGGGGCCCCTCTGGCTTACAGATGGCCACCACGCCAGAAGGTAGTGCAGAGGCGGGCAGCTAAAATCTTGGGATATTCACATTAAAAGCATGTCATTTTCGGACATATCAGGGACAGATCTAAAAAAAACACAGATTTTTACATACTGTCCCTGGTTTTACTGAGCCTGGCAACCCGGATGGGGCCCCCTAGTGGCATGGGGCCCTCGGGCAGTGCCCGAGTGACTCAATGGTCAGTCCGCCAAGAACTATAATCAACAAGTTTTATTTTCTTTAATTTTGGATAGAGTGAGGGCGGGTTATAGGCCCTGTCAGTTTATTTTGTATTATCTGTGTCCAATTGGGGAGATTTGCCTTCACTTCCTGCCCCATAGCCAAACAGGAAGTGAGAGAAAAACTATGCAAATTAACCACTTCCCGCCCAGCCTATGGCCGATTTACGTCCGGGAAGTGGTTACACAATCCTGACAGGACGTCCTGCAGGATTTCATGCCGCGCGCGCCTGTGGGGGCACGCAGCGCGGCGATCGGTGATGCGGGGTGTCAGTCTGACACCCTGCATCTCCGATCTCGGTAAAGAGTCTCTCACGGAGACGGAGACTCTTTACCACGTGATCAGCCGTGTCCAATCACGGCTGATCACGATGTAAACAGGAAGAGCCATCGATGGCCATCTGACAGACGCGAGTATAGGAGAGCCGATCAGCGGCTCGCCTGACAGGGGGCGTTCGCGCTGATTGTTTATCAGCGCAGCCCCCCCTCGGATCACCACACTGGACCACCAGGGATGCCCACCCTGGACCACCAGGGTGTGCAAAAAAAAAAAATATTGAAAAAAAAAAAAGCATTAAAAAAAAAAGAAAAAAGATGCCAATCAGTGCCCACAAATGGGCACTGACTGGCAACCTGGGAAAATCAGTGCCACCCCACAGTGTCCATCAGTGCCACCCCACAGTGTCCATCAGTGCCACCCCACAGTGCCCATCCATGCACAGTGCCCACCTATCAGTGCCCACCTGTGCCACCCATAAGTATCCATCAGTGCCACCCATAAGTGCCGCCCATAAGTATCCATCAGTGCCACCCATAAGTGCCGCCCATGAGTGCCCATCTGTGCCGCCCATGAGTGCCCATCAGTGCCGCCTATGAGTGCCCATCAGTGCCGCATACCAGCGCCGCCAATCAATGCCACCTCATCTGTGCCCGTCAGTACTACCTCATCGATGTCCATCAGTGCCATCTCATCGGTGCCCATCAGTGCCGCCATATCAGTGCCCGTAATTGAAAGAGAAAAACTTATTTACCAAAAAATTAACCTAAAAAAATAAAAACGTTTTTTTGTTTCAAAATTTGCAGTCTTTTTTTAGTTGTTGCGCAAAAAAAAATCGCAGAGGTGATCAAATAACAACAAAAGAAAGCTCTATTTGTGGGGGAAAAGGACGCCAATTTTGTTTGGGTACAGTGTTGTATGACCGCGCAATTGCCATTCAAAGTGCGACAGTGTTGAAAGCTGAAAATTGGCTTGGGCGGGAAGGTGCGTAAGTGCCTGGTATGGAAGTGGTTAAGGGAATCCAGTGCCCCCCCAGAACTAGTGTGTGGGTCCCCTGAAAATTCCTGGGCGGGTCATACAAAAACAGGGTGTGACCTTGACAGGAAGGGGTGGGTCATTTTTCTATTAGGAGGTGCAGATATGTAGTCAGGCCTAGGGCAGAACAAAACCTAAATATACTACTGCATATTAGGGCTTATTTAGACCGGATCCGATTTACAGCGTGTTTTTATATTGTGGGAGGAAACCCACGCAGGCACAGGGAGAACATGCAAACTCCATGCAGATGCTGTCACGGGCGGGATTCGAACCAACGACTCTTTTGCTGCTAGGTCAAAGTGCTATACACTACACCACTGTGCTGAACGAACATGATTGCAGCTGAAAGCATGAGAACTTTTTTTTTTTTTTTCAATACCATGCTTTCCAGCCTTATTGACCCCGCCTCTCTCCATAAAGAGGACCTGTCACACACTAGTCCTATTACAAGGGATGTTTACATTCCTTGTAATAGGAAGAAAAGTGATCCAAAATCAAAAAAAGTGTCAAAAAAGTGCAAGAATAAAAATATGAGGTAAAAAAAAGAAACAAAAAAATAAAATAACGCCCCTGTCCCTAGAAGCTCGCACTCAGAAGCAAATATGCATGTAAGTCCCGCCCACATATGTAAACACCATTCAAACCACACATGTGAGGTATTGACGGGTGCGTTAGAGCGAGGGTAATAATTCTAGCCCTAGACCTCCTCTGTAATTCTGAACTGGTCACCTGTAAAAAAAAAACAAGCATCGCCTATGGATATTTTTATGTCCCGAAGTTTGGCGCCATTCCATGAGTGTGTACAATATTAAAGCATGACAAGTTAGGTATCTATTTACTCGGTGTAACATCATCTTTAACATTATCCATAAAAATTGGGCTAACTTTACTGTTTTTTTTTTTTTAATTCATGAACCGTGTTTTTTTTTTGGGCCAAAAAAAAGCCGATAGAAAAATTATTGCGCAAATACCGTTGGAAATCAAATAAAAAATGACCGCTAACTTTATTCCCTAGGGTGTCTGCTAAAAAATTATATATAATGTTTGGGGGTCCTGATTAATTTCCCAGGAACAAAATATAATTTTTACATGAAGGAGAGAAGTGCCAGAATAGGCGCGGTATGGAAGTGGTTAAAGTGAAATAATAAAAGTGAAATATTCCTTTAAATTTCATACAGGGGGGGAGGGGGGGTACACGCATGTTTCCCGTGCTTAGAACTGTCCCTGTACAAGATGTCATTTCTGAAGTGAAACAAAAAAAAGGAAGTTTAAAGTAAAGTAAAAAAGGGGGTCCCTCCAAATTAAATTACCAGGCCCTTCAGGTCTGGAATGGATATTAAGTGGAACCCCGCCGTAAAAACCCCCCCAAAAAATGGCGTGGGGTCCCCCCAAATATCCATACCAGACCCTTCAGGTCTGGTGTGGATTTTAAGGGGAACTCCACCCCAAATTGAAAAAAAATGGCGTGGAGTCCCCCTAAAAATCCACACCAGACCCTTATCCGAGCACGTTGACCTGGCCGGCCGCAGAAAAGAGGGGGGGACAGAGTTCGGCCCCCCCCTCTCCTGAACCGCACCAGGCCACATGCCCTCAACATGGGGAGGATGTCCCCATGTTGATGGGGACAAGGGCCTCATCCCCACAACCCTTGCCCGGTGGTTGTGGGGGTCTGCGGGCGGGGGGCTTATCAGAATCTGGAAGACCCCTTTAACAAAGGGGACCCCCAGATCCTGGCCCCCCCTATGTGAAATGGTAATGGGGTACATTGTACCTCTACCATTTCACCCCAAAAAAAATGTCAAAGTGTTAAAAATGACTAGCCGGTTTTTGACAAATCTTTTAATAAAATCTTCTTTTCTTCTTTCCTTCGGGTTTCTTCCGCTGCTTCTTTCTTGGGTCTTCTCGTCCACATCTTGCCCGACGTCTTCTTCTATCTTCTCCGTCCGTCCTTCAGCCTTCTGGTCCCGCATCTTGCCCGACGTCTTCTCCTGTCTTCTTCTCCGTCCGTCCGCCAGCCTCCTCGTCCGCATCTTGTGTCTTCTCCGGTCTTCTTTTCGGTCCGCCAGCCTTCTCGTCCACATTTTTTTCTTCCCGGACCCAGCGTTTGAATTTGATTTGGCCGCCGTGTTCCCGCTCCTGGGACCCGCCCCCCTCTGACGCCACAAGTAAACTCATATAAAAGTCCGCGTGTGGCATGTGTGCGTCAGAGGGGGGCGGGGTCACATGAGTGTGACAAGGCGGGAACTTCTTCTCCGGGCAGCACGCTTGAAATTGAATTCCCCCGCTGTGTGACGCTCTGTGACCCCGCCCCCCTCTGACGCACATGACCTTCTAAGGAGTTTACTTGTGGCGTCAGAGGGGGGCGGGTCCCAGGAGCGCAACACGGCGGCCAAATCAAATTCAAACGCTGGGTCCGGGAAGAAAAAGATGTGGACGAGAAGGCTGGCGGACCGAGAAGAAGACCGGAGAAAACACAAGATGCGGATGAGGAGGCTGGCGGACGGACGGAGAAGAAGACAGGAGAAGACGTCGGGCAAGATGCGGGACCAGAAGGCTGAAGGACGGACGGAGAAGATAGAAGAAGACGTCGGGCAAGATGTGGACGAGAAGACCCAAGAAAGAAGCAGCGGAAGAAACCCGAAGGAAAGAAGAAAAGAAGATTTTATTAAAAGATTTGTCAAAAACCGGCTACTGTCATTTTTAACACTTTGACATTTTTTTGGGGGTGAAATGGTAGAGGTACAATGTACCCCATTACCATTTCACATAGGGGGGGGCCAGGATCTGGGGGTCCCCTTTGTTAAAGGGGTCTTCCAGATTCTGATAAGCCCCCCGCCTGCAGACCCCCACAACCACCGGGCAAGGGTTGTGGGGATGAGGCCCTTGTCCCCATCAACATGGGGACATCCTCCCCATGTTGAGGGCATGTGGCCTGGTGCGGTTCAGGAGAGGGGGGGGGGCGCACTCTGTCCCCCCCTCTTTTCTGCGGCCGGCCAGGTCAACGTGCTCGGATAAGGGTCTGGTGTGGATTTTTAGGGGGACTCCACGCCATTTTTTTTCAATTTGGGGTGGAGTTCCCCTTAAAATCCACACCAGACCTGAAGGGCCTGGAATGGATATTTGCCGGGAACCGCACGTCTTTTTTTTTTTGTTTTTTACGGCGGGGTTCCCCTTAATATCCATTCCAGACCTGAAGGGCCTGGTAATTTAATTTGGGGGAACCCCTACACATTTTTTGTTTTTGTTTTATGAATGAATCCCTTTAGAATTGTCAGAGCCGACAATTCATTATAGCCGCGTGTGAATTTTTAAATGACTTTTTTCCTTCTGAATGTCATTTTGTGCAGGGGCAGTCCTAAGTGCGGGAAAAATTCGCTATTTCACATGCTGACATTACACCCCCCCTAGGTACGAAATTTAAAGGAATATTTCACTTTTATTGTTTCACTTTAAGAATTATTAATTTCACTGCTCCCGAAAAAACGGCTGTTTTAAAAAATAAAAAAAACATTGATACATGTTCCCTGGGGCAGGACTGAGGTCCCCAAACACTTTTTAGGACAAAACTAGCAGATTAGCCTTTAAAATGAACACTTTTGATTTCTCCCATAGACTTCTATAGGGAGTTCGGCGCGGCTTTACATATTACTTTCAATGCGCCGGGTGCTACGCTGGTTCATGCGCCCAATTAAGCCTCCACCCGGCGCACTAATTAAGGCATGAACCAGCGCAGCGCACAGAGCATAGTAAATCAGGCCCAGTGTCTCTTGTTTACAAAATGCTGGCCAGCTCTGCCCCATTGGTTGTAGCTAACATTGTTTTTATACATGCCGCCCCTTTGGTTCCATTGCAGGAACTAATAGAAATCTAGAACCATACCCAATTCTTACAAATGAAAGCATTCATCAAGGCACTATTGCATGTGTAGATATCCTGCCCCTCAGCATTGATTACATGAAAGACACTTCCTAATGACCTCTGTCCAACCAACACAGAACAATATTTGACCTGATCTGAATACACCCTACATAAATTGGAATGAGGTAGAGCATTTTTCACACCTATATTTTGTGATGTCTACAAAAGCATCTGGCTACTAAAATCACATTCTGGGATACAAGAGACATAATAGCTTAATAAAACTGTACAACCAACAGACCAAACCCCCATCCCATGGCTCTCCATTTTTTTGCCCGCTGCTGATCCCATGTTTAAATTTCTTATCTTCCTCTCTCAAATTCCTTGTTTGTCACGCTCGATGAATTACCGCGTAACCTACGTAATCACGTTGTGCGCCTTTTATCCACTCCGCGTATGTATGAAACGCCGCCCTCGTCACCTTTGCCATGCCCCTAATCAATTGAAAATGTAAATTTGGCGTTAACTGTGCAGGTTCTGGAATCGCGCGAATATTCTCCGCGTAACCTACATCAACACGTTGTTTGCATTCGTGACACTCCGCATATGCATGAATCCCCGCCCTCATCTCCGCCCATGACGGGACATTTCCTCGTTTCCACGCCCCTAAGCTCTGTGGGAAGGAAAGATGGCGATGTCACACGAGCGGGCACGGAGCTCTCATGGCGCAAGTGAAGGGACAGAGGCAGGACCGTCCCGATCCAGGCCAAAAATATATAAAGCCACTAATATGGCGTTCAAAGAAATGGTGGAGTTGGTTTACATCATGAGGAGGAAGGATTATGATGGTGAATTTGGGCCCTACAAAACACCTAACCGCAGAAAGTCACACATTATGGACAAGGTGGCAAGGAGAATGAGGAGAATGTTTGGTGTCACCAGGTCCAAGGAGCAACTCAGGAAGCGTTGGTCCGACTTGAAATTGAGGGAGCCACATCACATGAAGAAGATTCTCAAAATTCTGCGGAAAAGTAAGTCCATATTATTTAAGGGAGGGGGTTGGGGAATGTCTGCAAGAATGTGTTGACATGTAGTTTTTGACATCTGCCTCCTTGGCCTGCTTGTACTTTTGAACACGTGTAGATACTGTATTGTGTTTATGTCAAATAACAACCTTTACCAAATATTGTGAAATAGTAACATGCGTAATATGACATTGTTTCGCAGAAATGTGAGGTTAGTCCAGGAACAACACACCTGGACATGGCTGACTGGCCCCAAACTTTGTTTGCAAACATTGTTGAAAAGCAAAATCACAGAAATAAAATTGAGTGAATGTGACAGGCAAACAAGATTTATTCTCAAAAATGCGAATAAAGCATATGTTTTAACATCTGGAAATGCAAAGCACCTGTGTCTCAACAATCCAAGGAGATTTATTTGGAGGCTCGACGAGAATTAATGTTTTGGGGGGACATCCATGTGTGTCACTTCTTATCAAAAAAGGGGCAGGATCAGAGCTTGGCCTAGAACTCCGCCAAAAATGTAGGATTGCTGAAAGAAGAAACAAACAAAAATCCAGAAAAATGTCTCGTCTATGCAATGTGTGCGATTTCTGCTATACAATATCTGTGTGCTGATGAGTATACCTTTTGTTTTTTATTATTTCTTATAGGGGAAAGAAGACGCCAGCAATTGGAGGAGGCAGAGAGGGCCAGACAACCCCAAAATCAAACACCTCCACATGTGGAGGAGGAGGAGGATGTGGAAGGAAGATAGGAGGATGTGGAAGGAAGAGAGGAGGATGTGGAAGGAAGAGAGGAGGATGTGGAAGGAAGAGAGGAGGATGTGGAAGGAAGAGAGGAGGAAGGAAGAGAGGAGGAAGACTTAAATTTGGAGTTAGAATTCGGTGAAGATGAGGCGGAACTGGACGAAGCAGAATTGAGTGATTTTGAAGGGGTATTGAAGGATAAAGAAGGAGTTCTGGAAGAAGATGGAGGAGTCGTGGATGATGAGGGGGAGGTGGTGGAAGAAGGAGGAGTCATAGAAGATGGCGAAATTGAGGATGTTGAAATGATCAGGCCATCAGGTCAGTGTCACCCCAACATTAATAAGGCCAAAGATATGCAGATAGGCCGGAAACTCTGTACATATTTTGAATGCCAATTTGTTTGTTTTTAGGGGATGAAGATGGTGTAGCACATTTTTCATGTGCAAGTGCTTCAATAATTGTACAGCAGGTAATGGAGTGCAGCATGGAAATGGACAATATGCGGGAAAGGATGGTCGTCATGGAGCAGAATGTTCGAAATGTCATTTCAGAGTGCAGCACGGAAATGGACAACATGCGCCAAAGGATGATAGTCATCAAACAGAATTTCAAAAATATCATTGACATGATGGGCCGTGTCAAAGACTGAATCACCCCCCGCCCATCCCCCGCCCCCCAAACCATTTTTAATTTTTGTACTTTACAATACGCCAAAATTTCAAGATGCACACACAGTGTGCCAATATGTGCTATCTGCCATCACAGAATATCTATTGTCTGTGCTTTGTGGGTACAAACCCCTCCTCGATCCTCAAGTAGTTGAGAGGAAGAAGGGTTTGCTCCCACAAAACACAGACATTGATCACCCATGATGTCAGATAGCACATGTGGCCATTTGTCTGTTTAACCAATGACATTTGGCGAATTCACACTGAATGTGTGCATCTTGAAATTTTGGCGTGTTCCAGTGTGAAAGCACACCATCCATGACTGACTGCTGTTTTGAAAAGATATTTTTTTTGGGTGTTGATCTTGTTTTGGTTGTAAATGTTTACAGTTTCAGATCCCAAAACGAACAATAAATATCACAAAAAAAAAACGTGAAATAAATGTCAGAAAATTAGGAAAATGTATTCTTACCTGAAATTTTCTTTTCCTGTAGTCCGTAGGCGGCACACAATGGGTTAAGCTTTCCATCTAACCCCTGGAGGAAGAAAACTTAAACAAGCAGTGAGACAAGTTTAAATTGATTAATTGAACACAGCAAGACTACCTGTCCTGCCCCTATAAATTCCCCCCAAGAACACACACAGACGTATCTTATGCAGCAATATAGTAATTTTAATGGGAGGGAAAACCTGTGCCGCCTACGGACTACAGGAAAAGAAAATTTCAGGTAAGAATAAATTTTCCTATTCCTGGTCGTCCTACGGCGGCACACAATGGGATTTGCAAAGCAGTGCAAGAAAGAAAGGGAGGGACATCAATGTTTTAAGGCACCCTGAAGCACTCTCGAGCCAAAGGCCGATCCCTCGGACGATACTACATCGATTCTGTAGTGTTTTATGAACGTGTTCGGTGAAGCCCACGTAGCCGCCTTACAGATCTGGTCCATTGGAACATGATACCTCTCAGCCCAAGACGCAGCTGTAGACCTTGTGGAGTGAGCTTTCAAAAGAAGAGGGGATTCTTTGTCTTCCAGAAAATAACAATGTTTGATGGTGTCTCTTATCCATCTTGCTAGCGAAGATTTACTCGCTTTTTTCCCCTTGTTTGGCCCTTGGAACTGTAGGAACAGGGCCTCAGACTGTCTGAACTCCGAGGTTCTCTGTAAGTAAGTAGATATGGTTCTCTTTACATCCAAAAGGTGTAGGTCATCCTCAGAATCCTCTTCAAATACAGGCAAAACAATTTCCTGATTGACATTCGTGGACGTGGAGACCTTGGGAAGGAAACCTGGCATAGTTCTTAGAACAACTGCATCCGAAAGCAACCTGAGATAGGGTTCTTTGGATGACAGGGCCTGAAGCTCACTTATTCTTCTGGCGGATGTAATTGCTACCAGAAAGATACATTTGAAAGTGAGGAACCTTATGGATGAACTCTCCAGAGGCTCAAAGGGAGGTGATGTTAGCCTTTTTAGCACTAAAGGTAAGCTCCAAGCTGGTAATGGCTTATGGAAGGATGGTCGTAATTTAATAATTGCTCTGAAAAACCTGCTGACGAGAGGTGTTTTTGAAAATATTCCGTTCAGGCAGGAGTTAATGGCGGTCAGCTGTACCCTCAGAGTGTTCGGCTTCAGACCCTTTTGGAAGCCCTCTTGTAAGAACTGCAAGAGAGATGCCACTTGCTCAGGAGAAGATGAATTCCTGGCGCACCAGGCCGAGTAGAGGGTCCACACTCTATTGTAGACCTTCAGGGTAGAAGGCTTCCTAGAGGCTAGAAGGGTAGCTATAACCTCCTGAGATAGGCCTTGAGCCGTCAAGGCTCTGAGTTCAAATTCCATGCCGCAAGCTGGAGTTTCCCGAGGTCTGGATGGAGCATCTCCGATTGAAGAAGAAGGTCCTTTTGGATGGGTAATTTCCAGACCTGCTTCTTTGCCATATTCAAGGCTAGCAGGAACCATGCCCTCCTGGGCCAAAATGGCAGGATTGCTATTGCCCTCACCTTCTCGTCCCGAATTTTCTGCAGCACTTTCGGGATCATCGGAATCGGGGGAAAGATATAGACGAAAAACTTCTTCCAGTTTATTGACAGAGCGTCTATCGCTAGCGGGTTCCCCACTCTGGATAGGGAGCAGAACTGGAGAAGCTTCTTGTTCCGAGAGTTGGCCATCGCATCCAAATCTGGCAGACCCCACATGGACGTGATCTTCCTGAAGACCAGAGGGTTCAGCTCCCACTCTCCCGGGCAGATCGAATTCCTGCTGAGCCAATCCGCTCTCACATTGTCCACTCCTCTGATGTGGATGGCCGATAGGGAAAGGAGGTTCTCCTCCGCCCAGCGCATGATGAGGGCACATTCCTTCTGCATGGAGGGGCTTCGTGTGCCCCCCTGTTTGTTCAGGTAGAACACTGCAGCTAAGTTGTCTGATTGTACCTGAACAGCCTTGTGGAGAACCTTGGACTTGAAATGGATGAGCGCTTTCCTGATGGCCGTGAGCTCTTTCAAATTCGATGACATTTGAAGCTCCTTCTGTGACCAGGCTTCTTGTACCCAATGATCCTCTACATGGGCACCCCAGGCTGAGCCTGAGGCATCCGAGGTGAGGACCGTCTGAATCTGAGTTTTGAGAGATCTGCCCTGTAGGAAGCGTTGAGGGTGCAACCACCACAGGAGATCTTTCTTCACTGGAAGAGAAATGTTGATATTCCTCTCCAAAGAGTCTCGGCTCTTGTCCCACTGGGTCAAAATGCAGTTTTGTAGCATCCTGAAATGAGCCCTGGCCCATGGAACGGCTTCTAAGGATGATGTCATCATTCCTAGTATTCTCATCGCTTTCCTCACTGAGCAGTGATCGGTTTGCAGGAGACCTTGCACCGCCCGTTGGAGATTGGTAGTCCTCTGATCTGAGAGGGACAACTTCATTAGAAAGGTGTCTATCGTGAACCCGAGGTAGGAAATGACTGGAGTAGGGTCCAGAGAAGACTTTTTCAGGTTCACTAAGAACCCGTGGGTATCTAGCATTTGAAGAGTCTTGTGAAGATGTTGCTTCAAGACGGCTTCTGAGGGGCCCCTGATTAGCCAGTCGTCTAGATAGGGAGTAACACATATCCCCTGTAACCGCAGAGCCGCAGTCAGGACCACCACCACTTTCGTAAAAACTCGAGGCGCCGAGGTGATGCCAAATGGAAGGCATGTGAATTGAAAATGGAGAATCTGGTGATCGAGGAGGAGAGCGATCCGAAGATATTTCCTGTGTGCTCTGAGGATAGGGATATGCAAGTATGCATCCTGAAGGTCGACTGACGCTAGGAAGTCTCCTCTTTCCACGTTCGCGATGGCAGACCGAATTGACTCCATTCTGAATTTGTGTTTGACAAAAACTGATTTAGATAAGACAGGTCTATTACTAGCCTCCATCCTCCCGAGGCTTTGGGTACCGGAAATATCGGGGAGTAGAGACCTTGGAATTTCTCTTGATCTGGAACTCTTTCTAGAGCGTGCTTTCTTATGAAGTCTTCTACTAACTCTAGAACTACTGGATTGGAGGGTTTGTTGAGCATGAACTTCTGAGGTGGGAAAGAACTCAGCTCCAGAGAGTACCCTCTTGTGATGATGTCCGTCACCCAGGAGTCCGATGACGTCTTTTGCCAGACCTGAGAAAAAAACCTCAGCCTGCCCCCCACTGGAGGAGAGGTGCTGATGGCGTCAAGATTCCTTGGGTTTATTAAAGGGCTGCTTCTTGGCTGTCGCCGGATCCTGCCTTTTTTTATAGTAGGATCTTCTGCCCCGAAAGGAATAGTTTCTTCTTGGGGAGTATCTGGATCTCCCAAAAAATGGCTTATTAGACTTTTTCTTCTCTAAGGGAAAAGCAGCGTCTTTTTCCTCATTGTAAGATTTGAGAATATCTTTTAGATGAGGACCAAACATAGAAGAAGGATGAAAAGGCATGTTAATGAAACTAAACTTGGATGGCATGTCACCCGTCCACTGCTTTATCCAAAGCGCTCTCCTGGTTGCGTTGGACAAAGCGAGGGATCTGGACGAAAACTTCAAAATATCCACAGGTGCATCACACAAAAATTCCGCAGCAGACTTCATCATGTCAACCCCTTTCAGCAAAGAGTCCCTGGACACTCCCTCTTCTATATCCAGAGATAATTGGCTTAGCCAGATCCTAAGAGCTCTAGCTACAGGAACTGAGGATGCCGCTACCTTGGAAGCGGAAGCTGCGGCTAGGTAGTTCTTTTTAGCCAGGCCATCTGCCTTGCGCTCTAATGGGTCGGACAATTTGGAGGATTCGTCTGAGGGAAATAGAGATTTTTTAACCATCCGGGCAGCCGCCAGATCAAGCTTAGGTGGATTCTCCCATTCGGATGAACATTTGGGGTCCAACCTATATGTAGTTTTAAAGCGGGCCCCCACATCAGACCTTCTATCAGGGTTGGCCCAGTCCTTCTTAAACCAGTCATTTAAAATAGGGTGAGAAGGCAATCTCATATCCGGGATCTGTGGAAAGTAGTACAACTGATCCTTCTTTGGTCTGGCTGACACGTCTTTAGAAGACTCTATAGTGTCCTTTACTGCAGAGAGTAATTTGGGAAACTTATCCCTGGGCAATAAGTATAAATCATCATCCAAATCGTCAAATAATACTTCCGGACTGGATGAAGAGGCAGAAGATTCCCCAGAAGTGTTGGATGCAGCAGGGGACACATCTCTGGGAACCCTCTTTCTTTTCCTTTGCCCCAGGGAGTCTTTAAGTTCTTTAAAGGTATTACACATCTCATCTTTAAACCAGGCTAGGAAGGCATTGGTCTGCCCTCTATCTGATTGATTCAAGCAAGTTTCACAGGTGTCTCTAGTATATGATTCTGGCAAAGGTTGTTCACATTTGCTGCACATATTATGTCTAGACTTCCTTGTAGCTTTACCAGAGGGAGCCATCTGGAAAAACAAACAGAGAAAGGCCCCCACTTCTGTAATACAATTGCAGAAAAAGAACACAGAGAGACAAACCTCAGACAGTGTCTTACCTCTGACCGGCCAAGGGATCTGCTGCCTAGGCTGAGTGCAGCGATTGCAGATCCCACCAGTCAGAAAAGGCCCCAAAACAGGAAATGACACGGATAGAGGGAAGGCCCTGGGATCCCACACAAACAATTCCGGCTGCCCGTACATCAAACTATCAGTGGAAGTAAAATTGTAATTTACCTTGCAGCCATGTTCCTCCGCTTGTGGTCCCCATTGCTGACGCGAACTCCGGCACTCCCGGAAGTGCGTCATAACACTGCGCCGACCTTTCCGGAGACTTCCGGTACTGCGGCGTGTATACACCCTCGGTGTCCATCTCGTACCGGTCTTTTCGACGGGAAAACATGGCGGCTTCCAATACCGGACCGAGGGATGTCGGGGTGCAGGCTGAGGGACCGGAGATAGCATCCGGTATACGGCCGCCCCTACGCTCAGCAACCCAGAAGCACCGGGTGTGAGCACTTGCCTCACGAATTCTTCATCTGTAGGTAGAAGAAAAATAAAATACGTCTGTGTGTGTTCTTGGGGGGAATTTATAGGGGCAGGACAGGTAGTCTTGCTGTGTTCAATTAATCAATTTAAACTTGTCTCACTGCTTGTTTAAGTTTTCTTCCTCCAGGGGTTAGATGGAAAGCTTAACCCATTGTGTGCCGCCGTAGGACGACCAGGAAAAATAAATTATTTTGCTTAAAAATTTTAAATAAGGACCCCAAAAAATATATATAAATAGCTCTATTTTTAGAAAGAAAACCAAAAAATATGAGAAAAATAATACATCTTGGTTACTGAAAACCAAACAAAATAAAACCTTGATTTTGATGCCAAAAAAAAAAAAAGGACGTTTTGAAGTGTGTATATATCTATATATCTATATATCTATATATATATATATATATATATATATATATATATAGATAGATAGATAGATAGATAGATAGATAGATAGATAGATAGAGACAAGCCAGCAAATTCTTAGGTAGATTTTCCTAAAAATAATTATTACATTGTGTTTCTATCAGTATTCTTGCTAATCACTGTAAAAAAAATTAAAAAAAGTAAAAAAAAAATTTACAAAAAAATTTAGACCACAAAATTACTAAAAAATGTTGGAATCCAAAAATGCATCATTTTTTTTGGAGTAAGGAATAAAATAAAAAAAAATTTGGTGACATCAAAAGCTGAAAAATGAGTGGCTTCTTATTTCTAGACTGAATACCCAGTTTGTAGATGAGTGAATAATGTGCAAATGTGGTTAGTTAATAAATCTGAGTAAGTAAAATTGGCACTAGAAGTGCACTATTTTTGGTGATAACCAGGAAGACAGAAAAAAAGAGAAAAAGCAGTAATGACAAACAACTGTATAAAGTCCAATGGTCTAATTATTTATTAGTTCTGAGAATATTCCTTTCTTTTGGGGACCGAATTAGAAAGAAATATGATCTGGCATAGCAATGGCCCCCCCACCCATGAAGTACTCAACATATTTGTCGCATACCTCACGAGCAGATTGGGGGGGCAAGCCAGTGCGACCAGTGTCCAGCCCAGGAATGTTATCTGAGGGTAGTCCTGCCTCAGAGCCCATGGGGGTTAGGTACGACTGGGAGTGCCTGCGTAGAAAATTGTGCAAAATGCAGCAGGCAAATACAATGGTGTTCAATTTATATTCCGCCAAATGTATCGATGTCAGGAACAGGCGGAACCGGTTGGTGAGGATCCCAAAGGCATTCTCGACTACCCTCCGAGCCCTGGACAACCGAAAATTGAACACCTTCCTCTCTAAGGTGAGGGTCCTCTGGGGAAAAGGCCGCATTAGGTGAGGTCCAAGCCCGAAAGCCTCGTCCGCTAGGAACACAAACGGAAGTCCTTCCACTTTATCTTCATCTGGTGGCAATGCCAGACCACCAGTTTGGAGACGATCATAGAAATCAGTCCGTGAGAACACTCCCCCATCTGACATCCGGCCGTTCTTCCCCACGTCCACATATAGAAACTCATACTGTGCCGACACCACCGCCATCAACACAATACTATGATAACCCTTGTAGTTATAATAGAAGGACCCCGAGTGGGGTGGGGGCACAATGCGGACGTGTTTCCCATCTATTGCTCCACCGCAGTTAGGAAAATCCCACCGCTGGGCAAATTGGGAAGCCACAGACTGCCATTCCTGTGGTGTGGAGGGTAGCTGTGGGGACAAACAAAAAAAGAGATTTAGTACTTTGGCACATAAACATTGCAAACATAATCCTACAAGCATCCTTGTGCAACTTCACATTTTTTAAATAGCATTTTCAAATTGTGAAGGGAGAATTTAGGGGCACAAATAGATAGGCCCACTTAATTAATAAGAGACTCCACAGCCCTCTGATGGGGACCAAAACACTTTTAAGGGGGGTGGGGGGAGTTTAAACTGTTTAAAAATCCAAAATATTTAATTAAAAGAGGCAAGGTGGGGGTTGGCCCTAAGATAGCATGCTGGACAGGTTAATATTGGGTAAGGTCCAAATATGCAGGTAGGCCAAAATACAAATTACATGGAAAGCTTATATCAACATGCATAGGGAGAAAAGGGAACGTTAGTTAAAAACACAGCATATCTGGGAAATAAAATAAAAAGTTAGTTTGCCACATTATTAAAGACACATTGTGAGGTTAAAATGAGGGAACTTACCTTAATATACTCCTCCTGCAGAACTTTGATGATGGCAGCACACGTGTCCGGTATGATGACCCCAAGCGCCTGCGGAGAGATGCCTGTCGAGAACTTGAGGTCCTGCAGGCTCCTCCCAGTCGCCAGGTACCTCAACGTGGCAATAAGCCTCTGCTCGGCCGTGATGGCTTGGCGCATCACAGTGTCCTGCCTCGTGATATAGGGGCACAGAAGATCCAACAGACTGTTGAATATGGGGTCCGTCATGCGGAGAAAGTTCCTATAGTCATTAGGATTATTCTCCTGGATTTCCCTAAGCAGAGGCATATGTGAGAACTGGTCACGCTGGCGCAACCAATTCTTGGTCCAGAAACGCCTCCGCCCCCTGTTTCTGGCCAAAGTACTGGAATAATGAACATATCCAGCAGCCATCCCATAAACAGCACCAACTCGCGAAAATTGCCGCTGCTGCTCCATCATGGCTTCAAACCGGCCGGCTGGTCAGTCAAGAACACACTCCAACAGAAAGCAAAATCAAATCCAGCGGTACCTGCAAAGAACGCACGACACACAGATACGATCGCACAGTACGAAGCTGCAAAGCAGAACGAACTGCACGCCTGTACCCGAATGCCAACTACGTACCCACAAGCACACGCACTGAACCAGAAAATACTACCTGCTAAAGCACGGAGACCGAGAAGCGCGAATCAGCTCTAACCAAACCTTCACTAACACGAGCAAAGCCGTAACTAGCAAAAGCGGAACAGAGGGCGTTGCCATTGACTTTGGCCTTTCCCTTTATAGTGACGTCAAACGTGGTTTACGTGCACGCGTTCTGGTCCGCCGGGAAATATGGTCCGCTGGTGTGTACAAGCCAGCGGGCCAAAAGACAAAACAGCCTTGTACGCCGGAAACAGCCCGTCGGACACTTTCCAGCGAACATGTTTGGTCGTGAGTACCCGGCCTTAGAATCACACAACAAATTTGTTAACGCCCTGAAGCTAACGTACTACTCCTCTGGAAACAAGGCTGGAAAATTTTTGGCACGTCGCCTGAAGGCCCAGAGAACTCGTACGAAAATTCCCTTCATCCGCAGTCCACTTAACAATAGCAAACTGTACGACCCGAGAGATATTGCCAACTCTTTCGCAGATTATTACTCTGCCCTGTACAACATTAAAAAGGATAGTTCCACCCCCACAGCCCTCAGATCAAGACATACAGAACTTTCTAGCTGACATATCCCTCCCTACCCTGTCGCCTACACAACTAAACGCCTTAAACGCCCCCATCACAGCTGCGGAAATCCAGAAAATTATATCTAAGATGCCCCTAGGCAAATCCCCTGGCCCCGATGGCCTACCTAAGTATTATAGAACGTTTGGTGGGATTCTTGCACCCTCACTGTGCTCAGTTTTTTCACAAGCCATGGTTTCTGCAAGTTTCCCTCCAGAGATGCTTTCCGCCTATATTGTCACAATCCCTAAACCTGGTAAACCTCCTGATGTTCCCTCGAACTTCCGCCCCATCTCACTTTTAAATACAGACGTTAAGTTATATGCCAAAATTCTAGCCCAGAGACTTCTGACTGTTATACCATCCTTAGTTAATCCTGACCAGTCCGGCTTCACTGCTGGCAGACAGGCATCAGACGCCACCCGCAGGATCATTGGAGTTGTGCAATATGCTTGGGCCTCTCGGACGCCTTCTCTGCTCCTCTCTTTGGATGCGGAGAAGGCGTTCGACAGGGTTCACTGGACATATATGTCCCATACCCTAACTAAATTCGGGTTCCATGGCCCTATTATGTCAGCTATTCTGGCCCTCTACTCGCACCCCTCAGCCCAGGTCTTTACCTCCAACTGCCTCTCAAGACCCTTCCATATATCCAACGGGACGCGTCAGGGATGCCCTCTCTCTCCCTCCATATTCAACCTCCTAATTGAGCCTTTGGCCGAAAAGATCAGGGCCCATCCCCGCATCACGGGGTTCTCTATCCGAGGTATATCCCATAAAATTAATTTGTTTGCTGATGATATTATCTTGTCCCTAACATCCCCGACTTCAGCAATATTTCCTACTATATAGTGAACGCCTCCAAATCATCTATCCTGCCTATGCACCTTCCAACCCCTGCCCAGGTTTATCTAGAAAGAACTTTCCCCTATACATGGGCCAAAAAAAGTATATCATACCTAGGTCTTCAGATCACAGCAGACCCTTATGGACTAGCTGATGCCAACTATCCAGCGCTAATAGCGAAACTCAATAAGGAGTCATTGCGCCTTTCCAAAGTAGAACTCTCCTGGGCTGGTCGTCTTGCTTCCTTTAAGATGCTGCTACTTCCCCAGATCCTGTACATTTTTCGCACGCTCCCTATTCTTTTGAAACCCCCCCATCTCCGATCATTAAATTCTATCCTTAGGTCCCATGTCTGGAGCTCACGTAAGCCTAGATGCTCTAAGCTACTGTTAACTAGACATAGATCTGTGGGCATGCCTCACGGACATAAGAGTCTACTACCGTGCCTACCTTCTAAATCAGGATGTGGTTCACAGATCCTCAGGTGACCCCCTGGTGTAGTATTGAGAGATCAAGTGTAACAGCACACACAGTGACACCAACTGCGTTTAGGTGGTATTAAACAGCACCCGCACAGTAATAGCGACTGCGCTCAAGTGCTATTTAACAGTAGTTTAGTTGCTATTAAACAGCACACACGCAGTAAGAATGACTGTGTTTCTGTGCAATTCAATAGCCCAGTTGCATTAACAGCGACTGCATATGTGTAAATAAGTTGCACACATGCAGTAATAGGTAATGCGTGTATGTGCAATTAACTAGCACACGTTGAAAAACACAGACTAATATTTTAAAGCTAATCCCTAATGCAGGCAATGCAACACGTTAGAGCACTGCATGTAGAACAAACTCCTGCCTGACAGATACTAATAGCAGATCTAGCTGAGCTATACAGTTTATAAATATATTGACAACTCCTAGGGATGTGAATATATTCTCTACAAACTGTAGATTAAACTATACTGACTAGCCTTCCTGCTCTATCTATCAATCTATCTATCTATCTATCTATCTATCTATCTATCTATCTATCTATCTATCTATCTATCTATCTATCTATCTATCTATCTATCAGAAAAGACACTGTGTCTCTATCTATCTCTCTCTCTCAAACTGTCTGACTGCTCTGCTCTGTAACAAAGCCAGAACACACTACACGAGGCCGTGTGGGGCGTGTACTAATCCCCCTGAACCATAATTGGCCAAAGCCACCCTGGCTTTGGCCAATTATGGCTCTTCGTTTTTGGCGCGCTGTGATTGGCCAAGCATGCGGGACATACAGCATGCTTGGCCAATCATCAGTGAATTATGGGACGAATTATGGGACGTTTTACGTCACTCGAATTTGGCGCGAACGACCCGTTTTGTTCGGGTTTCATCGAATGACCAATGTTCGAGTCGAACATATGTTCGTATCGAACGCGAAGCTCATCCCTAATAACTACAAAAAACAAGTTGTCAGGGGGTTATAAAGGCTTTACCCCCTGTCCACAGACTCCCACTAAGGAGTCTACGCTGCTAATTCACAGTGCTGTTGGCACGGAGTCATTGAGTCCCAGTTCTAGATAAAAAAAAAAAACACCCAAAAAAAAAGGGGGGGGGGAGGGGGAGTAAAAATGGGATAGAAAAAAAAAGGGGGGGGAGCAAAAAGACTGGGGAAGAGAGAAAACCCCCTGGGGGGGGACAAATGGGGGGGGGGAGGATGGGGAAGGGAGGGGGCAGTGGGAAAGTTCGGTCGTGAATCGAGCAGCAACAGTCCGACCAGATCAACAGAGAGAGAAAAAAAAAAACAGGAACCAATAAAGACAGGATGCTGGTGATTCCGGACAAGGCATGGCTCAGGAAAGCTAAGGCGTCAGAGCAGATATCACAGTGGGTCGGACCCCCACCAGTCTCAGTGTCAGACAGTACAGAGGTAGAAACAAACAGCGCAGATTGGAGGCTAAGCCTATAAAGAGCAGTTAGTGGTCATTTCTTTGGCTAGGGCACCCTCTAGTGTCCAACCAACGTGAAGCCTCTATAGGAGAGTTGAAAAAAAACACTTTACCCTCATCAACCACTCTAAGCTTCGCTGGGTACATCATACTGTAGGCCATATGCACATCTCTCAGCCTCTTCTTAACATGCAGGAAGCTGGCCCTCTGTTTCTGCGTAGCTGCAGAGAAGTCAGGATAAATAGAAATTCTATTCCCATTGAATTGAAGATCCCCCACAGTGCGAGCTGCCCGGAGAATATTTCCACGATCTCTAAAATGCAGGATAGGAGCAATCATAGGGCGCGGGTGGGAGCCCGGGGGAGGGGGTTTTGATGGTATTCGATGGGCTCGTTCAATAGCAAATAAACGGGAGAAAGTAGTGTCAGCCATATTATCTTTCAGCCATAGCTCAAGGAAGTCCTCAGGCGGCTTGCCCTCCACCTTCTCAGGGAAGCCCACTAGGCGTATGTTATTCCTCCTTTGGCGGTCTTCCATGTCCCATAACTTATCAGTATGAGCCCCCACCTCACAGTGGACATTTTGCAGTTTATTCTCCAAGGGGCGCACCACATCCTCCAGGTCACTAATCCTTTGCTCAGCCTCCCCAGCTCATTCCCTGATGGTCTGCACATCATGTTTAAGGAATGACATTTCAGTTTTTATGCCATCTATGTGTTCAGTCAAAGTGGCCTGGCAGTTACATATGGCCTCCATGATCTGCTTCAGGGAGGGCTCCCCTCCTCCTGCCTCAGAGGCCCCATCTCCCTCCTCCTGTGGCTGTGGTCCGGCCTGTTGTGTACCCCGTTTCTGCCCCTTAGTTCTGGGGGGTAGCTGGCTCACCTGGGTGTCAGACAGTGGGGGCCATTCGTCACCCGTTGTCCGCGCCGCGCTGGGGCCTTGTTCCTCCGCCTCATGGCCGCCGCCATCTTGAGATCCCCAGGCAAATTGAGCCAGGCGCTTACCGGGTGTTTCCATCGGTGCTCGGCCGTATTTGACCATCCCCTCGCGGGCAGCACAGGTCCAGGAGTCGGGGGGTGTCTCTTTCAGCGGTGTTTGGCTGCTCTGACGCCCAGGATGGTTACAGGATCACTCAGCCTTGCACGGAGCTCCGGACCAGCGCTTCTCACATGTCGGCCGTTGGCTCCGCCCCCCAAACTTGATCCCAGGGAACATACTTAACCCCTTCCCTGCCCCCTAGTGTTAACCACTTCACTGCCAGTGGCATTTTTATAGTAATCCAATGCATTTTTATAGCACTGATCGCTATAAAAATGCCAATGGTCCCAAAAATGTGTCAAAAGTGTCCGTAGTGTCCGCCATAATGTTGCAGTACCGAAAAAAAATCGCTGATCGCAAACCATTACTAGTAAAAAAAAATATGAATAAAAATGCCATAAAAATACCCCCTATTTTGTAAACGCTATAACTTATGTGCAAACCAATCAATAAACGCAATTTTTTTTATGAAAAATATGTAGAAGAATACGTATCGGCCTAAACTGAGGAAAAAAAAAGTTTTTTTTTATATATTTTTGGGGGATATTTATTATAGCAAAAAGTAAAATATATAAATTTTTTCAAAATTGTTGCTCTATTTTTGTTTATAGCGCAAAAACTAAAAACCGCAGAGGTGATCAAATACCACCAAAAGAAAGCTCTATTTGTGGGGAAAAAAGGATGCCAATTTTGTTTGGGAGCCACGTCGCACGACTGCGCAATTGTCAGTTAAAGCAACTCAGTGCCGAATCGCAAAAAGTGCTCTGGTCTTTGACCAACAATATGGTCCGGGGGTTGGGTGGTTAAATCTGGCTTTATTAATACTATCCTGCTGCTTGGGATTACTTACAGGTGGATTCAGGTACAGTTACGCCGGCGTATCAGTAGATACGCCGTCGTAACTCTGAATCTACGCCGTCATAAATCTAAGCGTATTCTGGAAACCAGATACGCTTAAATTAGGCTAAGATACGAGCGGCGTAAGTCTCCGACAACGTCGTATCTTAGGGTGCATATTTACGCTGGCCGCTAGGTGGCGCTTCCGTTGAGATTGGCGTAGAATATGCAAATGACTAGATACGTCGATTCACGAACGTACGTGCGCCCGTTGCAATTAGTTACGCCGTTTACGTTAGAGATACGCCGGCATAAAGATAAAGCTGGTCTCTAGGTGGCCCATCCCATGCAAAGTATGGATGTCGGAACAAGCGTATCTTTTTACATCGTTTGCGTAAGTCGTACGCGAATAGGGCTCTGCGTAAATTACGTTTACATCACAGGCATTGAGCAGGCGTATCTTTGGGCGTAAATACAACGTGATACTGAGCATGCGCCGTTCGTTCGGCCATGCATCTACATGGGGTCAAGCCTCATTTAAATACAACATGCCCCCTACAGCCTACTTTGAATTATGCACGCTTACGCCGGCCCATTTACGCTACGCCGCCGTAACTTAAGAGGCAAGTGCTTTGTGAATACAGCACTTGCTTCTCTAAGTTGCGGCGGTGTAGCGTAAATATGGTACGCTACGCCCGCGCAGCGTAGATCGGCCGTACGTGAATCTAGGCCTTAGTATGCCTTTAGCTGACAGCTGTGGAATATCTTAAAGGGACATACACTCTCAGATCATTTAAGCTAAAGTTGCCTCTCTCAAGTAATTGCTAATTGCATACAGTATTTTCATATGCTACGTGCTTGACATTCGTTATTACTTGTATACGGGCTACCACCCTAAAATACTGAACATGTTCGCTGTATCTTTTTTGGGCTAAGGATTGAAGGTATGTTATACCTTCCCCCTTAGTAGCTCAATGCATTCCTCTATGTGAGTGATATGATGTAGAGAACCCCCAAACTCTTTTTCTCTGATTAGAGTGATGCCTGGGGTCCAGTACTGATAATCACTTTACATAGAGAAGTGCATTGAAATCTTTAATGTAGTTGTGCTTTACTCACGTTTATCGTAACCTTTTATGGCTAGGGGTTGAAGGTATGTGGTTATACCTCCACCCTTAGTAGCTCAACGCATTCTTGTATGTGAGAGAGATGATTTTGTGAACCCCCAAACTCCTATTCTCTGATTGGAGTGACGCCTGGGGCCAGTACTGAAATTTACATTGCATAGAGAGATGCATTGAAATCTTTCCTAACCCGCCATTGTGGTTCACTTTCGTTCACCGTAGTTTGTGACTGAATAATATAATCTTATCATGAACCCAGCGGAACTTGCTAACCATGTTGTCGCCCTTACTCAAAAGGTAGACGCTCTTGCTCAAACTGTACAATACCATCAATTGTAGAATCTAACTCTGCAAGATTTAGTTGCTCAGAATCCAAATGTGGCTCGTATTACTCCAGAACCTAAGGTCAATCCTCCTGTACCCTTCACTGGTGATCGAAAGACCTACAGAGAATTCATTAATGCATGTAAATTAATGTTTGAATTACGCCCTTGCACTTTCCCCAATGATAGGGTTAAGGTGCTTACCCTTATATCCTATTTAAGTGGAGAACCACATGCTTGGGCAAATACCTATCTAGAAAAAGAGGATCCAATCCTAAATTCTTGTCCACAATTTTTGGCAACTATGTCCTTGCTCTATGATGACTTCAACTCACTGCTGAAAATGCTATTAGGAATCTCAAACAAGGTAGACGACCAGTTGATTACTTCATAGCGGAATTTCAGAGGTGGGCCCTCGAGACTGAGTGGAACAATGTTACTCTCCATAACCAATTTTGCCTTGGTCTTTCCGAACCACTCAAGAATGAGTTGGCTAGAGCAGATCTCCCCCAATCTCTTAATGACATCATACAACGTTCTATCACTATAGATGGTAGGTTAAGAGATAGACGAGCTGAATGTTAATCAAGTTCCACAGCACCTGTCCCTACACCTCAAAAATTGAGTTTGACCTCTTTTGATGAAAAAATAGACATTGGGACTGTGCGTGCTCCACTTACCTCATCCGAGAGGGCCCGTCGACGCTCATTGAATCTTTGCCTTTATTGTGCTTCATCGGACCATACAATCTCCTCTTGTAAAAAAGAAAAAGGATGAACGTAAGCCAATTCACCTTTGCAAATTGACACGCTTTGTTTCCAAGCACACCCTTTACATTTTTCTATTTCTTATTTTACAGTGGGACCATGTTAGAATTCCTGTTAAAGCTATGTTGGATACAGGTGCTTGTGGTAATTTTATTGATTCAGGCCTGAAGAAATCATCTCCTCTTTCTGTGAGTTTTATTGATGGAACAACTTCTGCATCAGGGCCTATCTTATACCAAACTCAACCTTTATTTACAACTTGTGGAGATAATCACAGTGGGGTAGATTCAGGTAGATTTGCGCATTCTCACGCATGCGCAGAGCAGCTCAATTGCGCTACGCCGGCGCAATCGTGTGAGGTTGCCACCTGATTCAGGATGCCTTTTCGCGTAAATTTGCGCCTGCGTAAGGTAAATTTGAGGGCGCAAGTGAAAGTGGGTGTGCCCCTATGCAAATGATGGGCTGACCGTTCAGCAGTGGCTTACGCCCGGCGTATCTTCGACGGAGCATGCGCAGATCGAACGCTTCCATGTGCGCATGCCTGCAACTGCGCCTGTCCTACTTCCTGGGCTATGCCGGCCCACCTGCTTACGCAGAGCAAATAAATAGGGGCAGACATGCGCACGTCCTGCGCAAAATTACATCCTGCTTTTTTCACCCCCCCCCCCCTGAGCAAGGTAATTTTGCCCCAAATTTACGATGGCACCTCCTCAGAGGGTAAAAAAGAGGAAGAATAATTTTAATTCCTCAGAGATGGAGGTCATGCTGGCGGCACTCACTAAGCATAATGCTGCCCTGTATGGTGCCCAGTGGAAAAACACCAGCATAGCCCAAAGGAGGGCTATCTATGAAGCCATCACCCTGGACAGAAATGCGATTGGGAATGAGGAGAGGACATGGGAGGAGATTCAGAAGAAACTGAACGACATGCGGCATCGGGTCCGTGACAAACTTGTCCTAATCCGCAAACATGCCAGGGGCACGGGAGGAGGACCAGCCTGCCCATTGCGTTTGACTGCGGAGGAGGAGGTTATCGCGCAAAGTTTGTCGCAGGAGCAGGTGGAGGGAGTCCCAGGCTATGACTCCACTGTTGGGGACTTGGGGACAGGTAAGTGTGTTTTATCTCCTATTTGGTGTGTATCATGGGAGGGGGTAGAAGGGAACATGTGAGGGGGTAGAAGGGAACATGTGACAAGTGTGTGGCTCCACCAACATGTGTTTATTTGTGTCATCCACAGATGTTGAGGATGAAGCTGGGCCGTCGTCAGCTGCAGGGCGACCCATGCCATCCCCACATCATCATGGGGTCCAGTCAGCCCCCATGGAGATCCTGGCCATGTTGGTGGATTAGGAGAGCGCCCATAGGCCATCTATGGAGGAGGAAGTGGTGGAGGAGTCTATTGACCTCCACCAGGAGGACTCCATCTACCTCCAGGAGGATCCCACCAGCCCTGACCTCCCCACCACCTCCCCGACCATCACGTCATCCCCCTCCAGTGTCCCTCCCACCATTGTCGCCCCCTCCAGTGTCCCTCCCACCATTGTCGCTGTGAAGGACTTTTATGCAATTGCCTATATGCTTCAGTTTAATTCTCTCCCTGCTATTTTAATGTCTGTGTGTTATGTGTAAAAGGTGACTTTTTGTATTCTAAAGTGTTTTATGTCTTTTTTGTTTACCAAAGTTTATTGTAAGTATAACTGTGGACAAGTGTACATACATTATAAACATATGAATAGTACATGGTTCAAAATAGTATCTTAGACAGATAAGTATATCAAGCATTGTGTGATAACATTGTAAAACCTGTGAATTAGAGATCAGATACGTTGCTTAGTACTGTGACTCAAATTATGTTATCTTGAAGTTATCTAGTAGCAAAGGGTAAAGGGTAAGGAAAAAAAAAGAGGGTAACCCTAGGTGTCATTATTAACTGGAGGACCAACTGGACCACTTAGAATTATATACTTGTAAGCTATCATTTAGGGTGTGGTATACTCTCTCCGAGAGTTTGATAATTTCCATTCGGTCTAACACCTGTTGCCAGGAAATGGTACTGGTTCTCCAGTTCAGTGCAACCATCCACTGAACTGAGCTACACAAGGAGTGTAGTAGTCCAATGTATGGTGTGGGAATATCAGGTATCCCGGCATAGAGGATGCAAATTTGAAGGGAGAGGGAGATTATGTGACCTGAGGCAGTCTCAAACTGTGCTGCAGCAGATTTCCACACTTGATTCAGAAGTGGGCAGCTCCAAAATATGTGTAGCAGAGTGCCCTGTTCAGTGCAACCTCTGAAACAATTTGGAGAGATCGATGGATAAAAGGTATGCAGCTTGGAGGGTGTGAAGTACCACCGAGAGAATATTTTAATTGGTGTTTCTCTAAAAGAGATAGCTTTATTGCATTTCCTGAGATTTTCCGCCATAGAGTACCAGGATTCCGGAGGAATTGTCACTCCTAAGTCCTTTTCCCAATGTAACATCTGGGAGGATTTCTCTTCCAGTTTGAGATTATTAAGGTAGCTATATATCAGGGAGATCATCCCTCTGTCACGTGAGGAGGAGAGGCATATTTTTTCAAATAGTGTCTTGGTAGGGAGGGTGGAAAGTGAAAAATAGTTTGCAAAAAAGGATTTTATAAGCCTATAATTTTCTATCTCTGCGTAAGGGAGACCATGGTCTCTTTGTATCATTGTAAACGTTTTAAATTTCCATTTATATTGTAGTGAGGATAGAGTAGATAAGTTTTTGTCTATCCATAGAGAGAAATGTCTCCTGTTGGTGTATGCCTGGTTGAGTCTGGTGTCGCCCAGGAATGAGGTAAGAGGGGATATGGGTGAGGAGAGAAGATAAGTGTCATTTATTTTCATCCATAATTGAAAGAGGTGAGCCACTACTAAATTAAGTTTAGAGAGTTTCCTATAAAGTACATTTTTGGACCATAATATGCCCTGGAGATGGTATGGGAAGATAGAAGCAGTTTCAAACCTCTTCCATGGTATATTTTGCAGCGGGGAGAACCATTGTGACAACTGGGAGAGTTTTGTGGCCAGATAATAGTGCCAAAGGTTGGGAAGGCCTAGGCCGCCTTTTGATTGAGGACGGTGTAGGAGAGCATAGCTATATCTGGGTTTTTTACCCAGATACATTTGTTGATAGTTCTCTGGATGCCCTCAATCTTGGTTTTGGGAACCAGTATGGGAAGGGAGCGAAAATAGTACAATAATTTAGGGATAATACTCATCTTAATTGCACAAACTCTGCCCAGAAATGAGATGTGATAAGAGGACCAAGAGTTCATAAGATAGTTAATGCGTGCAATGATTGGGGGGTAGTTAACTTTGTATAATTGTGCATATGAATGGGTAATATTGACTCCCAGGTATCTGAATGAGTCTGTGCACCAGATGAACTGGAAGTTGTTGCTTAATCTAGACTGTAAATCGGGGGGTAGGTAAATTGATAGTGCTGAACATTTAGCAGGATTAATTTTAAGCCCTGAGACAGCATGGAAAGTGTCTAATGTGTCTAAGAGCACTGGGATGGAAAGGAGGGGTTCCGTAAGGAACACTAGTGCGTCGTCAGCGTATAGGCTAATCTTAAACTCCGAGTCTCCCTTTGTGTATCCACGTATGTCTGTGTTATGTCTGATGGTTTGAGCAAGGGGCTCAATGGCCAGCGCAAAAAGGAGGGGGGGAAGGGGACAGCCTTGTCTGGTTCCTCTACCCAGCCCGAAAAACTCCGAATTATTACCAGGGATTTTGATACGTGTCTGAGGGGCATGGTAAAGGGCATTAAAACCTTGTAGAAAATTGCCTGTGATTCCAAATTTAGGGAGAAGTTTGTTCAAATAGGACCAGCTCACGCTATCAAAGGCTTTGTGCTAAACTCAAAAGGCAGGCCTGTTTGGAGTTCAGGTTAGCATCCTGGATAACATTTGTCACCAATCTTATGTTGTCCACTATCTGTCTTCCTGGGATAAAGCCTGATTGGTCGTAGTGGATTAGGGGGGAAATAACTGTGGCCAATCTGTCTGCGAGGATTCTACCAAATATTTAATACCGATATGGGCCGAAAATTTTGAGGGAGAGTGTGATCCTTATCTGGTTTAGGGATCAAGGAGAGGTTTGCCAAAAGCATCTCCTCTGGGAATTGATTACCTTCCAGGACATGGTTGAAAAGTTTCATAAGATTAGGGGCTAATAGGGGGGAGAATTTTTTATAGTAGGATGTTGTAAAACCATCCGGGCCCGGGGCCGTGGATACTTTGAGGGATTTAATTACCTGGGAGATTTCCTCTGTGGTACAGGGTCTATTTAGGGATTCAGTCTGGTGAAGGTCTAAAGATGGGAGTCGTAGATTTTTTAACCAGGAGTTTGCCAATGTATCTGAGTTCGCACCTGGGTCAGACAGTAGTTTTTTGTAAAAGTCTGTGAAAATATTAAGAACTTCTCGTGGATGTGTGACTAGATTACCCTGAGTGTCCCGAAGCTTGTAAATATGAGTGGGATTAATGTCTTGATTCAGCTTCCTGGCGAACATTGCCAATGGGGAGTTACTGTGTATTAAAAATTTGGCCCTTGAGAACCTCAAAGACCTTTCTGTGTTGGCTGATAAAATAAGATCCAGAGCACTACGTTTGGATTGGATCTGTTGTGTTATTTCCTGTGAAGTTGAATGTTGTAGTTTATTGTATAATTGATTTAAATCATTTGTCAGACTTTTGATATTGGCCAGTCTTTCTCTGTTTTCGTTTGCTGCTATTTGTATGATCTGACCTCTCAGGACCGCCTTATGGGCTACCCAAATTGTGGTAGGAGGAGTGTCTTCATTGATGTTGTCTTCAAAATAATTGTTGATATGGGTAGCAATGGAGTCTTTATTTACTGAGTCTGCCAGAAAGGCATCGTTAAGTCGCCAATTAAATGTTGAAGGGGAAAGGCCTATGTGAGATGTATCGAAAGATATGATGTTGTGGTCTGACCATGGGCATGGATGTATATGAGCGTGGGACGAGTTGGCTAACAGAACAGGGGTACAAAAGATGTAGTCCAACCTAGCGTAACAGTCGTGTGGGTGAGAGTAGTGTGTAAAGGCTTTGATTCCTACGTTGTGAGCCCTCCGGGAGTCTATTAGTTGATTTTTGTTAATGTGTCTATTAATTGTTTTAGAGAACGATTTTGAGGAGGATGATATTTTACTTCTATCTAGGGCTGGGTGAGCAGTCAGGTTAAAATCACCACCCAGGATCATATGGGGGGAGTGATATCTATCAAGAATATTAAAGAAGTTTGAGAAGAAAGTCGTTTGTGATTCATTTGGTGCATACACAGATGGTATGGTGATCCCTTTGTTGTTGACAGTACCCTTTAGGATTATAAAACGGCTATCTGGGTCTTTAAAAATATGTTGTATGTCGAAAATGACTGAGTTACGAATAAAAATTGCTACCCCACGTGTTAGAGAATGTGGTGTAGTGGTGCTGACCATATGTTCTATCAAAAAAGGTGGGGTGTTTGGCGGTAGCAAAATGCGTCTCTTGGAGTAAGACAATGTCTGCTCCAATTCTCTTGTAATGTTGGAATGCTTTCTTACGTTTGTGGGGTGAGTTAAATCCCTGTGTGTTATGGGAAATTATTCTAAGACCCATGAGTAAACAATATATGGACTATCAACAGAGCAAAATCTATCAGGACGTACAACCACAAGGTTTGGTTCAGGCAACAATACACAAATACAATTGTAGTAACTATCATCTCTAGCCAGAGTATAGCTGTGGGGATCACGTGAAACAGGCTTTCACATTTAATGTGGAGCATTGAAACCATAAAGAGTACCATGCTTGAGCAATAAGACACTAAAAAGGTTCTCATCAGGCATCTGTCATTGGATGAATTTAACCATGGAGAGAAGGCCTTATTGGCCCATACCATAAACCATAAAATTATCAAAACAGTAAAACAGATTTTGGGGACAGGAAAAAGCCTGTCCAACATTTTACAACTGCTAGTTGTAAGAGGTGGGACAAAAATGTCCCTGAACCACAAACCGCCCGAGTGGTGCCCCATCCGAGAACGGAGCAGCAGTCGAGAACAGTCGTGGAAGTGGGGTCAATCTAGCGACGACGGATGCTCTAGGCATCTTGAAAAAGAGAAAAAAGAAAAAGATAAACATAGTAATAGTACTGATTAACCTGTGCAGGAAAAAAAGATAAAAAAAATGTGCATAGGGTGGGAGCCCCCACCCAAATGACTTGTGTTATGAAGCGGAAAAGTTGCCCCAGGGTGTATGGAGTGGGATCAAAACGATTTGGGGCAGAGGTATAGTCCCAAAAAAAAACTAGAATCAGTCGAGCTCTCGTTAGTCGGTGTTGGAGCAAGGGTGTGGTCTCAACGAAGGTGTGTGGACCTACTTCATCATAGCATCTCAGCTGGTAGTTATTCAGAAGCAGTTCTAAAGAGCGAGTTCAGGGTGAGTATTTGAAAAATGGGATGATGAGTAATTATTTTTTGGAGTCAAACGCTGAAATATATGAGAAAAAAGAATAACCAAAAACCAAGAAGTAACAGTGCTTCAAAAAAGAGGAGACCTCTCAGGATCTGAAGAAGTTAATTCTGAAAAGCTTGGATTAATCTTCTTTGGTCTCGTTGGCTGCGTCTGGAGGACGGGGTTGACCAAATCGGTGAAGGTCTGGGGGTGGCAGGGGGTCTACTAGGAGGGGCTTGGTTAAGCAATCCCAATTTCACCAGCAGTTCCTTTCCCTCTATGACATTGTAGACCGTGTAAGTAGATCCATTATGTGGGATCGTTAGCTTAAAGCGGAATCCCCAGCGGTACCTGATCCTAGCAGCTTGTAGAACAGTGGTGACTTCCTTCATCCTGCGTCTCCTATCCAGGGTTGCAGGGGATATATCTGGGTAAATCTGGATTCTCTTGCCATCCATGTTGAGATTAGGGGAGTTTCTGGAGGCCCGCATGATATCCTCTTTAATAAGGAAATCCCTCATGCACATCACAATGTCCCTGGGTGGACCATCAGGGGGAGGTTTGGGACGGAGTGCTCTGTGGATTCTGTCACAGATAAAGGCAGATGGAGGTTTATCTGGTAAAAGGTCGTGAAAAAACTTAGATACTGCAGGCATCAGATTAATGACAGTTTCAGGGACCCCACGCAGTCTAATATTATGGCGGTGGTTTCGATTGTCAAGGTCCTCGACCTGCGACTGCATAAATGCAAAGTTGTCTGCTAAATTTTCAAAATCCTTTCTGAGATCATTGTGAGCCAGGGAGAGCTCATCGTGCTTAGTTTCTAGGAGATCAGTGCGGCTGCCAATGCTAGCAATCTCCTGGGACAGAGCCGCTGTGGATTTGTGCACTTCATGCTCAATTTTCTCCACCAGTTTATTAAATACAGCTGTCATCCAAGTCCGCCTTAGATAGAGGGGGATTGTACTCACTGTTATTGTGCTGTGAAGGAGCGGTCATAGGTAAGTGAACGTCCGTGCA
Source organism: Rana temporaria (assembly GCF_905171775.1). Taxonomy (NCBI): domain Eukaryota; kingdom Metazoa; phylum Chordata; class Amphibia; order Anura; family Ranidae; genus Rana; species Rana temporaria. Next base: position 72,194,063 of record NC_053494.1, read on the forward strand.
GGCTTGTGTCCACATGTGCTGGTCGGCGCCATCTTGGGATGCCTTCTTGTTCCTCTGCTCCATTGTAAGGAGAAAGTTTGTTATGGAGTGCCCGGAGCTCCGATTCTGCTTCTTCCTAGTGGATGGCATACACTGTGTGTTCCCACAGGGGTGCTGGGTGAAAACGCCAATTAGGGTGCTAAATTGCCCTGGGAAATCCGCCTAGAAGGCCCGGGTCTCGTGGAGCACGGCTCAGGCGAGTCTGGTCAGCATCGCGCCGCGCATACGCCCCCATTTTATGTCATTTTGCAACCATGTGCTCAATGGAGTCTGCCTCTAGCCCTGGATAATTGGATTACTTTCCCCTTTGTCTCCAGGATAGAGGCCTCTGTAAAACCTGTTTAAACCAGATTGTACAAAAGAGAGGATGTTGCCCCTACAGGGAAACCAAAGAGTGGTGTCCCCTGGGACAACCAAGAGGCTACCAGGGCAGTGACGGACAATAAATGTAGTTAAAATTATGTATTTAATAAATAGTAACAAATTTCATAGTATAATTTATACACCTGGGACAATCGTACAAGAATGACACTATAAGAGCTGGAATAGCTCTAATTTCAACCTGTAATCAATGGCCGGCCAAGAAATGCACGTATGAACCTCGTTCATATAGCGTGCAACAAACAGCACATAAAGGGACACGGACAAATGACAGACATGTAGGACATAAATAGCTATGGCGATCCGGACGCCAAATGGGTCACTTTTGCTGTCAATTCTATTCGGAAATCCGATATGGTTAACTTGGCAATAAGCCTGTGTGAGAAAAAAAGAGAATTGGCAGTAAGAGTGCCCCCGCAGTGGATAACTGAAGTTACCGAACCTGAATTCCCTAGGAATAGTGGTCTTGCATTCATGAACCAAATGGCAAAATCTGATTTAAAGTTCATGTGTAAGAGGCTTGAGCATACACTCTGAGTATAAATACAAAATAGTAGAAAATAGAAAATAGTTCTGTGTGGACTGCCCTGCCTGCAAGAAAGATGTATTGTACAGTTCCTTTTGGGTCTCCAGGGGTTCCGATGTATGAAGCGGTTGGATGCAAAGTGTAATTAGAGAATTTATGCACTACCACCGAAGATATGCATTGTAGACTTCCTGACGTTAGCAGAACATGTGAAAAAATTGGAACGATCTTACCAGTGAGAGGTTCACAGTGATACGGAGTCCGTTGGCTAATTATTGCCTCCTGACTGTTATGTTGTCCAATCGCTGTAGTCGGCGTCTGTAATCAGTCAGATGCACCTGTGTGTGTCAGCGTACGGGGAGGATGATGCGGCCAAACAGTCCGGTCATGTGATTCAGTTCACACAGATCCGCTGAGCTGCCAAGTCCGGCTATGCAATTCAGGAAGTAGGCGATATGTGACTCCGGTGCGCACCAAGTGTTTGGTGCTCTCTAGTGGTATAGAGCATCCGCTCGCTTCATCTCACTCGCGAATTCCCGCGAGTCACCGCTTCAGTTTCCTGCTGCTGTGGGGCATCGAAAGAGTGGCGTCCGGAGCCGTGATGACGTCAACCGCGTTTCGTAGTGTTATACGTAACTTCGTCTGGACGGTGAGAGAGAGGCGTGCCGTCGCTCCTTTATATGCTATCGGCGCACGCCTGTCTCTCATTAATTGAGAAAGTGAAGAAATATAACGGAGTTCCGTTTAATAGACTTAGATGCCATTTCTGTGCTGAATGCCTCCATCCAATCAAACAAAACCCACTAAACCTGTCACATATAACGATACACACATAAAAAATATATAGATAACGAGACAGGGATGCCCCTTATCCCCTCTACTGTTTGTTCTAACTCTTGAGCCACTCCTAAACAGAATCAGATCCAATCAGAACATCAAAGGAATTGAAATTCATAAAAACACTTATAAAATTGCTGCATTCGCTGACGACATGCTTCTAACCCTCGCAGAACCCCACATATCCATACCTAACCTCTTAAAAGACCTAGATCACTTTAAGTTATTGTCCAACTTAAAAATCAACCACTCTAAATCCAATGCCCTAAACATTACACTCCCCTTAAAAGTTGTAGATCTGTGTAAAAAGAATTTCCCGTTCACATGGGCCAAACATAATATAACCTACCTAGGAATAGAAATCCCTTCTAATCTAAATGACCTCTTTAGACTTAACTTTTTACCTATACTAAAAGAAGCGCATGAGGATCTGAAAAGATGGAATACTCTAAACGTCTCTTGGTTTGGTAGAGCCTCCCTAATTAAAATGACAATACTGCCTCGCTTTTTATATGCTATGCAGACAATACCCATCTTTCTACCCTCATCTTTCTTTTCGTCATACCGTAAAGCTTGCACTTCCTTTATTTGGAGAGGCAAATCACCTCGGATTAAACTTAGCAGATTAAACTTACCAAAGAACAAAGGTGGAATAGCACTACCAGATCTTAAAAAATACCATCAGGCGACTCTCCTCACACGGATAGTAGACTGGAATATTCACCAGGCAGTCAAAGATTGGGTTAAATTAGAGCGTATCCAGTTCCCCCAAGACCTGCATATCTTACCATGGATCCACCCTAAATACCACTCGAAGGCTATAAAAGCGCACCCCATGATAGGTCCTACTTTAAAAATCTTTCACAGCACATTCAAACAATCTAATGCGACCCCCTGGCTCAGTCCCCTGACGTCACTGAGAAACAACCCCGAATTCCCCCCCGGGCTTGAGAAAAACTTTCTAAAATTCCATTGGCCCCATGAGCGAATCTTATCCATGCATTTCTATAAAAAAGGGAAAGTATTATCTAGAGAAGACCTAAACGATATCATTAAACCCTTCGTAATACCACACTGGAACTACATACAAATCAGACATTACCTGACCAAAGCCGACAGTACACATCTCTGGACAAAACCACTCACAAAACTGGAAGATCTGTGTACCAAAAAAAAACCCCACAGACACATCATCTCGTATCTATACAGATCCCTGTTTGAGGATGTGTCAGACTTCTCAAGTTCGTCATGTCGAAACTGGGAAAGAGATATAGACTTATCCCTAACAGATGAAAACTGGGAAAAAAAATTTACGTACGCACATAAAGGGTCACTCAACGTAGCCACACAAGAATGCAGTTTTAAAATCATTACCAGATGGTACAGAACACCATCAGTTCTCCACAAATTCTCTCCCCTTATCTCTGACAGATGTTGGAGATGTAAGTCAGAGGAAGGCTCGATGATCCACATTTGGTGGTCCTGCCCATTGATACAAACTTTCTGGAAAACAGTTCATGAGACCATCACTTTAGTCACCTCAGAGAACCTCTGCTATACTCCTGCACAGTATCTCTTACATTTTAACTCTCTTCCAAGAAAACGCTACATGAAATCGCTAGCAATGTTCATGATCAATGCTGCACGACAATGTATTCCCACCCATTGGTGCTCCGATGTGATTCCCTCCAAGACAGAATGGTTCAGGAGAATAAATAACATAGAGAAAATAGAGGAACTTATAAGCATTTCCCAGGAGAAAATAATGAAATTCTCAGAAACATGGCGTGATTGGATGATTTTCAAGAACTCACAGACAACTAGCACAAATATTCATTGAGACTCAAAAGTATCAGCAACAAAACTATAAAAAATGTACACTGAAGTGGAAGGATTATACTTGATAAACACCCTAAGTCAAGCAGATCTGTGTTAAACCCTCTACCCCCCCTTTTTTTTTTTTTTTTTTCTTTCTCTCTATCTCTTCTCCTCCTCTTCTTTCTTCTCTCTTCCTTCCCTTTCCCTTCCTCAACCCCCCTCCCTACCCCTCTTGACCATTAAAGAATTACTACTACTAAAAACCCTATATACTGGTCAAGATGGACATAACAAAAATGTTCTAGGATGAACCCTATGGTTCATAATGCATAATGAATATTGTACAATCTTCTATGTCTTACTTGTATGCCTTTTATATGCCCTCTTCAGATGAGGATTGACGTGCAACACATGATTGTATGCTGAAGTTTAAAAAAAAAAAAAAAAAAAAATGTTTGCAGTAATTTCTGTTCAAAGCCAAAATAAGCTATATTCTCGGTACTTTTTTCTTTTTCTGGATGTATCATTGTACTATCCTGTATGCTCTCATGTTCACCCAAAAAATATATAGATATATAGGTTGATAAAATAGATTGATAAAATAGATGTGAGGCAACTATAATTATCGGGGTGCACAGGGAACTTCATTGATGGGCAATCAAACTTACAGATGAGAACCCCTCATATTTATTGTTTAAACCATAGTGTGACTATAAGGGGAGAAAATGTATTGTTATGGCCCCTACAGAATACATGCTCATAATCAGATCACACTTGGCATGTATAGTACTAGTGCCCCCTGCAGGACCCATACAGTAAGCCAGATACTATAGAAAGACTTGTAGAGACTAGCAGAAGAAAAGGGGAGTAATAAGCAAAAGATTGTTAAATAGAGAGTCTGCATAAGTAGGCAGACACAGACAGATCTAAACACTGACAGTACAGCATGTCAATAGAACTGATCTGGTCACGGATGCTATTGAACAAAAGCCCCTATACTGATGTGTGTATGCATATAACTGTACAAACACACACTCATACATCCTCTGTGGACATGTGGATGCATTTAGGGAAAAAGGGAGAGCAAAAGCACAAGGCATGAGGACAGAAACAAGGCCCCCGCCCCAAAGGGGACACAGTATACAGGCATGAGATTATATAGTTGCTTAAAAAGGATAATTATATGGTTATACTAAGACCGAAGCAAAAAATAAATAAACTCTAATCAGATGGAAATAGATTAGAGATTTAACCAGAAAAAGAGGCTGACAGCCTACTGGTCCAGAAAGGGTTGCATGCTAAGTTCCGTATTCATGCCAAGAGGCATGAGAGTTTTAAGGGTGAAGATCCACCATTTTTCCTTCTGGAGAAGTATTCTGTCTAAATCGCCTCTTCTGGTGGCAAATGCAACGCATATATGCCCTTAATTTTCATGCCATCCGGTTTGCCTTGATGGCATTCTCCGCAAAATGCTGTGCTACCTGGGGCTTTCCCTGTTTAAGTTCCTTGTTTCTGTCTTTCTCTTTCTTATTTCTCGCAAGTGCTCCCCTATTCTGATTCTGAGCTGTCTTTTGGTTTTCCCTATATACATCTTTTTACAGGGGCAGGTTATCATATAGACAACCCGTTCGGTCGAGCAGTTGATGAGATCCCTGATCTCGTACTCTTTGGAGCCAGTAGCATCCATAAAGGTACGTGTTCTGTCAACAAAGGGACAGACTTGACATCTCGTACAGGGGAACATACCCAGGCTGCGTGGGTACTTCTCGGACAGCCATGTTTTATTAGGTTGCCTGACATACTCCGATTGGACCAGAATGTCGCCCAAGTTTTTTCGCTCTGCGGGCCACCATTTTGGGACGCTCACCAACGATGCCTGCTAGGTTTTTATTACTGGTGAGAATGCCCCAGTGTTTTGAAAGTATTTCTCTTACCCGTGTCCCATTGGGAACCATAGGTGGTGATTAACCTCACTGGTCCACTCTCACCTTTCTTGTCAACATTACTGTTGTACGTTTTTTTGAGAAGCAGGCTTTTTCTACTACGTGCGGCTACCTCCGTTTCGCTGTTTAATTTGCCTATGGGAGTACCCCCTTTCTCCCGAAATCTGCATACAATTCTTTGCCTTCCATCTGGAACGTAGAGGTGTCCGAGGCAATTGCGTTTGATCCTGACAAATTCCCCCATTGGGATACCGTTTTTTTGCCACTGTGGATGGTGGCTTTCCGCCTGGAACAAAGTGTTGCGGCGGTGTCCTTCCTGTAAGTACTGTACAGATCCGGCCATCCTTTAGACCTATTTTAAGATCCAAAAAGGAAATTTGAATTTTGTCAAAAGTATAGGTGAGTCTGATGTTCGCTCATTTGCATTAAGCTGTTTGATGAAGTCATGTAGACTCTCGATATCACCTCTCCAGATCACGAAAACGTCGTCGATGTTCGTAGCCATGTATTACATGACTACGATACAATGTGGATATATAGACCTCCTTCTCCTCCCAAAGGCCCAAATGCAAACATGCATAGGCCGGAGCCCAGGCTGCCCCCATGGAGGTACCCTTAATCTGCTGGTAAAAGCATGAAGCAAATTGGAAGTATTGTGATGTAATGCAAATTCTAGAAGGTCTAAAAGGAAATTAATTTTGCTGCCCAATGATGGGAAATGATTCTCCAAAAAGAACCTTACTGCATCGACTCCAACTTGATGAGGGATCGAGGTGTACAACGATTCTACGTCGATTCCGATTAACCACAACCTCTCCCCCTCATCAACTTGTATTTCGGAATCTTGGACAGCACGTCCCGAGTGTCCCTGGGACATATGATTTTAGTCCGTAGACCATCTCCTTTAATAGGGAATCCAAATATCCACCTATTCTGTCCAAAGGACCTCGGATTGCCGAAACAATTTGGGCGTCCGGGGGTTTGTGGAGAGACTTATGCAGTTTGGGATGCAGTAGAAAGTCGGGATGTTGTAATCGTCAACCATAAGGTAGTCAATTCCTGCTTTAGGATAAGACCTGCTTCCACTGCGTCATCCAGCTTGCTGTTCAGTTCTCCAACTACTATTGGGAAGGGATCACATCCCAGTTGCGATACGTTTTTTGGTCCTCCTAACAAACGTTTAACTTCTACTTCGTAGTCTCATTGTTCATTCAAGACCACGTTCCCTCCCTTTATCGCTTTTTTTGATGGTGACTTCCTTGGCGTTTTTTAATTCCATGAGGGCTTTACGTTCCGTTTTAGAGAGATTGTCCTGGTTGTTAATTTGCCACGGCAATCCCTCCAAGTCCCTCTTTACTACTTCTAGAAAAATATTGAGCCAGCGATTCTTATTAAATGGGGGCATTTTGCTAGACTTGATGTTTAAGTTAGCCTTTCTTAATGATGGTGAGCTATTTACAGGGGTGCCTTCCGACTCTTCCAGCAAAGCATTGAGAATTTCCAATGCCTGCTGGTCAGCCGGATCCACTTGTGAATTCGAGATTACAACATCGGTGTCCCCTGATTGATACAAAGATCGAAAAAAGACCTTCCTCAGGAACAGAACCACGTCTTTATACACCGTGAATTCCTCCATATTAGAGGCTGGGGAAAAAGCCTACAGCCTGTGACACCTGACAGGCGCTACTATTTCGCACTATTTTTACACATATCATACTATTATTTAATGGCATTCACGCTTGGGGAAGACATCGACATAGAAATCAGGGAAGCCTTTGATAAAAACATCTCCCAACTTACCAATAAGGACGAGGAGATAAAAAATGGCTTTAAAGAGCACAAAAAACTAGTAACCAAACATCTAAACAGAAAATGGGATATTTCGTTCCTCGAGACATATATTGAACATAAGATTGTGCCTAGAGGCCTAAGGGAAAAAAACATCCCAGCGGAACATCTGCATAACGAGAGGTTTCTTGTTAAGTGGAAAGATCTCTGCATCAGCCATGGCCTAGCGGTCATGGCTTTAATTGTGGGAGGAGAAAAAACCCAACTAATAGAATTACGTACTCTGATTGAAGAAAGCGCTAAGACCTTAGATTCATCAAAGAAGAGGAAGAGTTCAATAGACAAAACGAAAACCTAAAAAAGGAGATAGAAAAAGCACAGAAGAATCTAAAATCACTAAGCAGTCCAAATACAGACGGGACCTTCCTTGACTTCGAAAGTGTCCAGGTATTTGACCTGACCATTCGAAGAGGTAGAAGTGGGTCCATCAAGAAGGAGGGTATGCTCACACTCACGTACAATGTGCGTTCGATACAGTTCCGCACGACAACGGCTCATGTGTAAGGTAAGGTTCTACAGGATTGGATATATCAGTTTGTAAATGGATAGAAAACTGGCTGAAAGACAGAATTCAGAGAGTCGTGGTTAATGATTCTTACTCTGAATGGTCCAATGTTATCAGTGGTGTACCCCAAGGGTTTCAGTGCTGGGACCCTTACTTTTCCTTGTCAAAAGATCTTTTTGTGTAGTTGACATTTGTACAAGCATGTTATCAAACAAAATCGACCTTAGGCGAAAAGAAAGTCCTGCTTTTACAAGTGAATTAACTAATAAAGAGGGTGTCTTTACTTAGCTCATTACATTCTCTAGCATCAATGGGCTTAACTATTAACTAAACAGGGATCAAGAGGGAGACAAACAGTACAGTTTATTGTCCAAAAACGTTCTGGTTATTGTTAGCAATTGTTGCTAGTCTTTGTGGTTCGGTTCTATGCGTCTCATGGAACTTCCATCTTGACCAAGCCTCAGGTCGATCAAAGAGGTATGGCTTATTATTTAGGTACTTAGTGCTATGAGAAAGACTACACAATAAGGTGAAACACATTCGAAAGTATTGTAAGTAACAGAAAACAAATAAGTAAATAAAATAAAAGGGAGAAGGAGAACTGAAAGGGGAGGGAGAGGAGAGGGAAGGGGTGGGGTCAGGGAGTCTGCAGTACTAGATCGGGGACATTTCAGTAGAGCAGAAGTTTCTGACAGGATACCTGTGTAATGGCTGGGCTACCATGGCACAAAACATCACCATTAAACGTTTTTTTTCGTGACATATTCCAACCAGGGCTTCCATGTATCCTCAAACCTGGCGATCGTGTCCACCTCTATCGCAGTTATCTTGGCGTATATCATAGCTGTGTTCATTCTGTTGATAGTTTTCGTTAGATTCACATTTGGGGACTTCCAAGCTTTCGCAATGTTTGTTTTGCTGCTGTTTAAAAGCTGCCTTGTCAAAGTGAATCGAGCATGTGAAATACCGTCTGGCTTAAAATTGAGCAGGGGCCAATTTTGGGGTCCATGGGGATTGTTTTTATTCGTGAGGGACTTTGATTAATTTGAAAATTTCCAGCCAAAACTCGTGCACTTTTGACACGACCACCAGGTATGGAAGTAAGTTCCTTTGTCCTGAGCATTCTCTAAAGCATAAATCAGAATATGTCTGCGAGAATTTTGCCACCCTGGTCGGGACTAAGTACCATCTGGAGAGTACTTTGTAGTTTGTTTCTTGCTGCTATTATATTAGTGATACCGTTTTGGTATTGTTCCATATTTGATCCCTTTCCGTTTGTGCCAGTTCAATGCCTAAATCATCTTCCCATTTACTCATGTAAGACAACTTCCCTGACCTCGGGTGCGTGAGTAGCTGGGAGTATAAGATAGAAATTACTTTCTGGCATGAGGATTACCGTTACAAATAGTTTCAAAGGCGATAATTGGTTTGACACTATTGTCGTGTCGGCTGAGGGTTGAAAGAAGTTTTTTATCTGGAGGTATCGAAAAATTTCCTTCGGGGGGTATGCCATGAGTTTGTGTTAAGGTTGGGAAAGGGGTCACTACTGTTGAGTCGAAGAATTGATATTTTCGTATGCAGCCCTCGATCCGTCCATTCCTTAAAGGAGTTAGGATAGACCCAGGCTGGGTAAAAAGCAGGGTTTTTAATAATAACAGCAGGGGGGCTGAAGGAGACATCAAGCGTGTTTATTTTTAATTTTGTCCCACAGGGAGAGTGAATGTTTCATGATGGGATTAGTTATGTGCTTTCTTGTTTAGGGGTGATCCACAATAGGTTTCGAAATTGAAATTGGGGTCGCATTCCATCGCCTCGATAGACACCCATAATGGTGCCTCTTGCTTAGCATGGTATTTGACTATTGTGGCCATTTGTGCTGCTCGTAATAATTTACGAAGCTAGGATATCCTAGCCCTCCTGCTGACTTAGGCCGATGTATATTTTGGTTTGATCCTTGGCCTGGAGGTACCCCATACGAAGGATGAAACTCTCCTTTGTATTATCCTGAAGTAGTGGGCCGGTATGGATAATAGGGAGCACTCTATAAAGGTATAGGAGCTTGGGGTAGTAGGTCATTTTCACAGCCGCGATTCTTCCAAACCAGGAAAGAGGGAGTAGGGCCCAGGATTTTAATAAAGTCGTCAAATGTTTCAGGAGGACTGGATAGTTCTGCGCATAGAGATCTGAAATGTCTGCAGTCCAAATGTTTTCCCAGGTATGAAATGCTTCTAGTTGGCCAATCAAAAGGGAGGCCCACTTTTGCTGCCAACAGTTCCGTACTAGAAAGAGAAATGTTCAATGCCGAGCATTTCCTGGGGTTTATTGCCAAGCCTGATATGGACGCAAATTGGTGTAAGATTGGGAGTAAGTTTGGACCGTTACTTGTGGAGAGGAGAGGAACAAACAGTATATCGTCAGCATAGAGGCAAAGTTTGTGAGTAACGCCGCCCAACCTCGATACCGAGTACTTTAGGATCCACTCTAATCTTTTGGGCTAAGGGGTTCTATCAGGAGGGCGAATAATAATGGGGAAAGTGGCAGCCTTGTCTTGTTCCCCTCTGTATATTAAAGGTTTCAGATTTGTAGCCTGCATATTTCACGTACGCTCTAGGGTTCTGGTTAATTGCAGGACCCAATTTGTAAAGTTGGGGCCAAAGCCCCATTTCTTCAGCGTAAATTCCATATATGACCATGAACTAAGTCGAAGGCCTGCCCTGACGTCTAGGGAAAGAAAGCAAGCTGGAATTTTCCTCTTTTTAGCTATAATTTGCCTGTAAGCATGCCTTCTGATATTGGTCCCCTGCCTGCCTATTGGGCATGAAGCCCACTTGGTCACGTGTATCAGGGTTCCTATGATTTTGTTCAATCTATTGGCTAAAATCTTACCTAGTAATTTTACGTCTGTGTTTAACATGGATATAGGGCGGTAATTGTCGCAGCAGCAGGTGGAATCGGAGTGCGGTTTGGGAATCATGCAGATAGTGGCCGTGAGAGACTCTTGTCCTAAAGGACCTCCGATTTAGTAGATCATTAAAGGGCTTCCACCAGCATGGGAGAAGAGTAGGTCTTTGTATGATCTATAATAACGGGGCAGTGAACCCGTCCGTACCCGTCTTTTAGTTAATTTTAGTTCAGCGACAGCCTGTAGGACGTCTTCTTGCGTGAATCGTTCATCCATTAGAGCACTTGAGACGTGTTTAGTTGTGGCAAATGTAAATCAGAAAAGAAGTCTTCCGTGTCCTGTTTGCTAAATGTGTTAGTTCTTCTGCGTACAGTTTTTTAAGGTGAGAGCTGAATTTTTGTACTATTTTGACTGGGTTCTAGAGATTATACCGTTGCCGTTTTAAGTTGATAGGCTTATATGCTTTGTTAATGGAGTTGATCGACTTCGCAAGAAGAGTTCCTGATTTATTTGCGTTTTTTGTAAAAAAAGTGCTTGGTCCGGAGGTATCGCCCTGTCCGCCGAGTCCCGAGAGGAATAGGGTCATATTCCGTACGAGCTTTATCTAGTCGGGCTTTTGCTTTAGGTGAGTGATCGAATTGGAAGGCCTCAAAGCAAAATTGTGTTCTTTTTCTAATTTATAGGAAAGTTGCTTTCGTTCTCTTTTAAAAGTCCCAGCGTGCTTCTGTATTTTCCCTCTTAGCACTGCTTGTGGGGCTTCCCAAAGAGTTAACGGGGAGACGTCAGGGGTCTTATTTAATGTTATATATTCACTTAACTCTTGCTCAACTATAGTCCTGTACATGGGGTGTTTGAGAATTTTGTTCTGGTAGATACCATGTTGGGGGGTCCTGTTTTTTGGGGATTATGGAGGCTAATGTAGTGAGAACCGCGTTATGATCCGACCATGGGAATAGGCACGATGTCGGGAATCCAACACCTCCTGCAGCATGCCTATCGTCAGGAGTATGTGGTCTATGCGGCTGGACGACTGATGGGGGCTCGAATAGTACGTGTACTTGCGTTTATGTGGGGTTTGTTTCCCTCCAGGAGTCCACTAAATTATATTTAGCCAGCAAGGTGGATAGGGTTCTTTTGACTTGTTTCGCGGGGGGAGAAGGGTGTTTTATCCAAAAAAGGGAGAAGGACATGATTAGTGTCCCCACTAGTGTTGCTCACGAATATTCGCATTGCGAATATTCGACTCGAATATAGCATATTCGAGAAATCGCGCTATATTTCGAATTTCGCGGTGAATATTCGCATTGCGAATATTCGCATTTTTTCAATTTGATTTTTAAAAACAGTCACATCCTATCGACGTCTAAAAGCATTGCTGGTATGATTAGAGACCCCTGGGCCGAGTAGCTAAGCTGAGGCGATCCTTTTATGTTGCCAAATTGAAAAAAAAAACATTGCGATTTTTCGCTATTGCGAATGCGAAAATGATTGCGAATTTCCGATAACTGTGGTAGGAGAACTCTGATTGTCTCAGATGCAAAAGGGGGGGGCTTTGTGTATGTTTCTGTTATGAATATTTGTATGTTTGATATTATTTTTTTTTGTAAGAAGGAAAAAATTGCGCATACCTTAAAAAAAGGGGAGAATACAGCAGCAACTCAAAAATGTTATACAACATAATTTAATACAAGACAGAAAATGGAGTCGGCTCTACAAGAATAAAAAATAGTCTAGTGACAAGACATGTGGGCAAATTATAAAATAAGCAAGCGCAAATAACTTGTGAAATACACAGTGAAACAAATATATAAAGAAATATAGTCCCAATAATAGAAAAATAATCTTTCATAAAAATGTCTTTGATATGTGAAGTGAAAAAAAGTCCAAAGCATGCAGCATGAACGTGTTCAATCTTCAAGGTGTTTGATTGACAAACGGCTGTGACAGATGGATAGAGTAAAGAATCACCACCAATGCAAAACACTTTTTATTTTGTATTGTAAAATATCAAGAATATTCTGAGCCAATCAGAGTGCTCCTTCTGCATTTGCCGAATATTCGCAATTATTTTGTATTGTAAAATATCAAGAATATTCTGAGCCAAATCAGAGTGCTCCTTCCGCATTTGCCGAATATTCGCAATTATTTGTATTGTAAAATATCAAGAATATTCTGAGCCAATCAGAGTGCTCCTTCCGCATTTGCCGAATATTCGCAATTATTTTGTATTGTAAAATATCACGAATATTCTGAGCCAATCAGAGTGCTCCTACAGCATTTGTCGAAATTTGCGCAGTAAATATCGCATTCGCATGTTGCGATATTTCGATAAAATATCACGAATATTCTGAGCCAATCAGAGCGCTCCTCCAGCATTTCTCGAAATTGCGCAATAAATATCGCATTCGCATGTTGCGATATTTCGATAAAATATCACGAATATTCTGAGCCAATCAGAGTGCTCCTACCGCAGTTATTAAAAAAATCGCAATTATTTTCGCATTCGCAATAGCGAAAAATCGCAATCATTTAATTTCGATAAAATATCACGAATATTCGAATTTAGCGAATATATCTCGAATATTCGAATATATATTCGCGATATATCTCGAATCGAATATGGCATATTCTGCTCAACACTAGTCCCCACAAATAATAAGGGATCCGAATTTATGCGAGTTTATCACTTGCAGCAGATGCGACATGAATGGCAAGGGATTTAAATTTGGGGCATAATACGATACAATTGTTACCGCCTTATCCAAGATGTGGCCAGTCAGGATGTTGTAACGACCTTCAGGGTCTATGATTTCAGACTTAATTGTGAATGGCGTTGATCTATGAAAGGCTATGAGGGGTGCCCCTTTTTTGGAACTAGCTGATGCGGTAAAGATCTGTGGATAGGAGGCATGAAAGAATTTAGGGGTCGTACTGGGAGTGAAGTGCGTCTCCTGTAAACATATGATATGTGCTTTCTTAGCTTGGAAGTGTCTAAACGCCTTAACCCGATGCTGTGGTATGTTGAGGCCCTGTACATTTAAGGTTAATACATTCAAAGAGGCCATGATAGCCAAACCATCTCAATGTTCTTACCTTGGTGTCCTGTACATCGATCTCCCGATCTAATCCATGCAGACTGAGGATAAGGGGGGGGGGGGGGGGGGGGGAGACCTAAAAACGAAAATTTCCAAAGAAAAAAGACAGCACATTAAAATAAAATAAACATATGTGCATCAATAAGTAGAACAAACTTGTAAGTCTGGTCCGTGAACGGGGGGGAGGTGCCCGGTCAGGGAGAATTGGGGCCCACGTCAGACCCTCGCAAATAACTGCGGGGGTCAGAGGGGAGCCGTGTGTGGCGCATGTGGGGTTCCGATCGAGGGAGACCCGCGTCCTAAAAATTTCCGGTAAGCATCCCTAATGGAAACCGTGAGTGCAACGTTATAGGAGATTCCGTGGAAAAGTAGGGGCTACTAGTCTATCTATGGGAGGGTAATTTGCAAGTCAAGTGATAAGGTGATAAAGGGAGCATCAAGAAGTGTCTGTGTTTGAATTAAGGGTACTGGAGGAATCCTACATCCGAAACATTATGGTTGGGGCGATGGACTGATGCTATCGAACAGACGGCCTATTGTGAAGAATGGCCTAAGTGCCGGCATTCCCATTTACTGTTGGTATGCAAAGTGTTGTGGAAAAAGGATGATGGAGAATTGCTTTAGGTACATCTAGGGTACCAGGGTGGTTTGGCCACCCAGTAGGTGGGGTAGTGTGCCAATCACGCGGCGAAGGGATTAGGAGTTGCTGAGTGAATATGAGGCAAGATATATAGCCCCTGAGCCTGGAAAGTCTGGGGAGATTGATAATAAAGAGAAAAGGGAAAGCACTAACTCAATTAAAAATGATAATAAGGAGCTTCTGCTCTAATAAATTTGCTAACTTAGAAACTCATGAACTTCTACTTAAACTTGTAAACTCATTGAGTCATACAACCAAGGTTTGGGTGAAAGACTAGAAGTCTAAAGGTAGGTAAGACTGACTTGCTTGCAGATCTCAGTCCATCGTGTCTTCTTGCTCCTGTGCTTGTTCCACAAATCTGCCTCTCTTATGTAATCGCTGGATGCCATTGTTGTGGTTCTGAAGCGGGCGAGGTTGTCCCCGTGCGAAGTGGAAGCTGATCTTCTGCGGGCTGCAGTTGCCGACGGAGGTCCTGTCAATTATTTTGAAGTCCAGCAGGGCCTGTTGAAGCTGAGCTGGTGTTCTACACACAATTTTTGTGCCTTGACAGGTGAATCGCAGGGAGAAAGGGAAGCCCCATTGATATTTGATTTGGCGTTGCTGCAATTCGTATAGGAGGGGTCTCATTTCTCTCCTTTTGTTGATTGTCATTTGCGAAATGTCCGCAAAGATTTGATATTTATTCCCCTGAAAAGTTAGCTTGCTCTTCTCTCTGGTGGTCTGCAGAATCAGCTCCTTTGTTCGATAGAAATGAAATTTAGCTATGATGTCCCTAGGGCAGTGTTTCTCAATTCCAGTCCTCAGGCCCCCCCAACGGTCAGGTTTTCAGGATTTCCCTCAGATGAAAAGGGCTGTGGTGATTACTAAGGCAGTGAAACTGATCAAATCACCTGTGCAAAATAATGGAAATCCTGAAAACCTGACCTGTTGGGGGGGCCTGAGGACTGGAATTGAGAAACACTGCCCTAGGGGGACCATCAGCCTTCCTGGACGTTAGTGCTCGGTGAACTCTGTCCATTTCCAGCCTGTCAGCTGGTATCCCAGGTATATTTCCTGACACAGTGCCAACATTGTACCATTTAGGTCAATGATAGATTCCGGTAGTCCCCTGAACCTCAAATTTTGATCTCCTGCTCTGTTTTCGAATTCCTCCAATCTATTTTGCAATATCAAGTTTTCCTCTTTTAAGGTGTCAATTTCAGATACACAGTCCTGAGTGTAAGCTTCTAAATCATCCATTTTAGTCTCAAGTACTTCTGTGCGGCCCCAAGCTCCCTAATTTCTTTAGTCAGGCTATTTGTTATCTGATCTGAAGTGGTCTGGAGCGCCTTGTGCAGCATCTTTTCAATTGCCTCAGGAGACTTGTGGGTACCGCTGTGCTGTGACATATTGCTGTGGGGTTTGTCACATTGTCATCCTCCTCACTATCTGAGACAGTAGTATTGAGAGAAGCCATTTGTTTTGCGCTTTTAATGATGGCCTTTTCTGCTTCACTGAGGTGAATCCCTCAGAGGGGGCTGGTGCCTTTCTCTCTGAGGTGATTTTGAGATGCTGAGGAGACTGGGGATGCTGCGCGCCGCTGCTGTGAAGAAATTTCCCCTTTCCTCTCGTTCCTTTCAGCACCATAGCGTATAAAAATGTTCTCTCACCCTTCCTGAAGCTTTGCCCAGTATTCTGGGTGGTTATGCCCACGGTGTTCCTCCGTTATTTGCGGGTCAATCTCTGTCACGGAGCGGAGCTCTAGCTCAGCATTGCCTACCCGCTAGGCTCCCGGGACCCTTACTTTTCAATATATTTATAAATGATATTGGTCTGAGATCAAAGTAACATTTCTGTCTTGCAGATGACACCAAGCTATGCAGTGGAATAACGTCCTTGCAGGATGTCTCCAATTTACAAGCCGACCTCAATGCTCTGTCTAATTGGGCGACTAAGTGGCAGATGAGGTTTAATGTAGATAAATGTAAAGTTATGCACTTAGGGAATAAGAATATGCATGCATCATACATACTAGGGGGAGTACAACTGGGGGGGGATCTGTAGTGGAGAAGGATCTGGGGGTTTTAGTTGATCATAAGCTCAATAATGGCATGCAATGCCAAGCTGCGGTTTCCAAAGCAAGCAAAGTCCTTTCTTGTATTAAGAGAGGTATGGACTCCAGAGGCAGAGATATAATTTTGCCCCTGTACAAATCATTAGTAAGACCTCATCTGGAATATGCAGTTCAGTTTTGGGCCCCAGTTCTCAAGAAGGATATCGGGGAGCTGGAGAAAGTGCAGAGAAGGGCAACCAAACTGATAAGAGGCATGGAGGAGCTCAGCTATGAGGAAAGATTAGAGGAACTGAATTTATTCACTCTTGAGAAGAGGAGAATAATGGGGGATATGATCAACATGTACAAATATATAAGAGGTCCATACAGTGAACTTGGTGTTGAGTTATTCACTTTACGATCAACACTGAGGACAAGGGGGCACTCTTTACGTCTAGAGGAAAAGAGATTTCACCTCCAAATACGGAAGGTTTTTTCACAGTAAGAGCTGTGAAAATGTGGAACAGACTCCCTCCAGAGGTGGTTCTGGCCAGCTCAGTAGATTGCTTTAAGAAAGGCCTGGATTCTTTCCTAAATGTACAGAATATAACTGAGTACTAAGATTTGTAGGTAAAGTTGATCCAGGGTAAATCCGATTGCCTCTCGGGGGATCAGGAAGGAATTTTTTCCCCTGCTGTAGCAAATTGGATCATGCTCTGCTGGGGTTTTTTGCCTTCCTCTGGATCAACTGTGGGTATGGAGTCGGGTGTATAGGATTTTACTGTGTTTTTTATTTTGTTTTTTTTATTTTTTGTGGTTGAACTGGATGGACTTGTGTCTTTTTTCAACCTGACTAACTATGTAACTATGTAAGAGAGTGGAGTCTCCATCAGAACAGGAGGACGAAAACCCACAACGTAACGGTGACTTTTTTAGAGAAAGAGGGGGCTGGGGGCGGCATGTCCCACGTCCCCTCACAGGGAGACCAACAATCACAGAAAACCCGCTTGGAGACGTCTCAGAGGGGAAAACCCCAAAAACGGGGAAAGGGAGGCTATCGAACAAGGAGCCAGAATCAGTGAGCTCGCAGACCCCTAGTACTATAATGATGGAGGACAAAAAAGTGGTCAACCTGTCATCCTTTCCCCTTGAACTGAGACACGTCCAACTACTCCAACGGGGTTTAACTTTTTCCCCAGCCTCTAATATGGAGGAATTCACGGTGTATATAGACGTGGTTCTGTTCTTGAGGAAGGTCTTTTTTCGATCTTTGTATCAATCAGGGGACACCGATGTTGTAATCTCTAATTCACAAGTGGATCCGGCTGACCAGCAGGCATTGGAAATTCTCAATGCTTTGCTGGAAGAGTCGGAAGGCACCCCTGTAAATAGCTCACCATCATTAAGAAAGGCTAACTTAAACATCAAGTCTAGCAAAATGCCCCCATTTAATAAGAATCGCTGGCTCAATATTTTTCTAGAAGTAGTAAAGAGGGACTTGGAGGGATTGCCGTGGCAAATTAACAACCAGGACAATCTCTCTAAAACGGAACGTAAAGCCCTCATGGAATTAAAAAACGCCAAGGAAGTCACCATCAAAAAAAGCGATAAAGGGGGGAACGTGGTCTTGATGAACAATGAAGACTACGAAGTAGAAGTTAAACGTTTGTTAGGAGACCAAAAAACGTATCGCAAACTGGGATGTGATCCCTTCCCAATAGTAGTTGGAGAACTGAACAGCAAGCTGGATGATGCAGTGGAAGCAGGTCTTATCCTAAAGCAGGAATCTGACTACCTTATGGTTGACGATTACAACATCCCGACTTTCTACTGCATCCCAAAACTGCATAAGTCTCTCCACAAACCCCCCGGACGCCCAATTGTTTCGGCAATCAGAGGTCCTTTGGACAGAATAGGTGGATATTTGGATTCCCTATTAAAGGAGATGGTCTACGGACTAAAATCATATGTCCAGGACACTCGGGACGTTCTGTCCAAGATTTCCGAAATACAAGTTGATGAGGGAGAGGTGTGGTTAATCGGAATCAACGTAGACTCGTTGTACACCTCGATCCCTCATCAAGTTGGAGTCGATGCAGTAAGGTTCTTTTTGGAGAATCATTTCCCATCATTGGGGCAGCAAAATGAATTCCTTTTAGACCTTCTAGAATTTGCATTACATCACAACTACTTCCAATTTGCTTCATGCTTTTACCAGCAGATTAAGGGTACCTCCATGGGGGCAGCCTGGGCTCCGGCCTATGCATGTTTGCATTTGGGCCTTTGGGAGGAGAAGGAGGTCTATATATCCACATTGTATCGTAGTCATGTACATACATGGCTACGATACATCGACGACGTTTTCGTGATCTGGAGAGGTGATATCGAGAGTCTACATGACTTCATCAAACAGCTTAATGCAAATGAGCGAAACATCAGACTCACCTATACTTTTGACAAAATTCAAATTTCCTTTTTGGATCTTAAAATAGGTCTAAAGGATGGCCGGATCTGTACCAGTACTTACAGGAAGGACACCGCCGCAAACACTTTGTTACAGGCGGAAAGCCACCATCCACAGTGGCAAAAAAACGGTATCCCAATGGGGGAATTTGTCAGGATCAAACGCAATTGCTCGGACACCTCTACGTTCCAGATGGAAGGCAAAGAATTGTATGCCAGATTTCGGGAAAGGGGGTACTCCCATAGGCAAATTAAAACAGCGAAACGGAAGGTAGCTGCACGTAGTAGAAAAAGCCTGCTTCTCAAAAAAATGTACATAAGTAATGTTGACAAGAAAGGTGAGAGTGGACCAGTGAGGTTAATCACCACCTATGGTTCCCAATGGGACAGGGTAAGAGAAATACTTTCAAAACACTGGGGCATTCTCACCAGTAATAAAAACCTAGCAGGCATCGTTGGTGAGCGTCCCAAAATGGTGGCTCGCAGAGCGAAAAACTTGGGCGACATTCTGGTCCAATCGGAGTATGTCAGGCAACCTAATAAAACATGGCTGTCCGAGCTATGAAGAAGCACTAAGGCATAGTGCGAAACGTCAGCTTTTCTTTTGTTGTGCTGTTTTTTGCTGTGGCATGTATTTTGTGATTTTTAATTAAAGGAGGAGTTTTTTTGGAGTGCGGCTGTCCCACCTTTTTTCCTTCATCCTAAGTCTGTCCCTTTGTTGACAGAACACGTACCTTCATGGATGCTACTGGCTCCAAAGAGTACGAGATCAGGGATCTCATCAACTGCTCGACCGAACGGGTTGTCTATATGATAACCTGCCCCTGTAAAAAGATGTATATAGGGAAAACCAAAAGACAGCTCAGAATCAGAATAGGGGAGCACTTGCGAGAAATAAAGAAAGAGAAAGACAGAAACAAGGAACTTAAACAGGAAAGCCCAGTAGCACAGCATTTTGCGGAATGCCATCAAGGCAAACCGGATGGCATGAAAATTAAGGGCATATATGCGTTGCATTTGCCCACCAGAAGAGGCGATTTAGACAGAATACTTCTCCAGAAGGAAAAATGGTGGATCTTCACCCTTAAAACTCTCATGCCTCTTGGCATGAACACGGAACTTAGCATGCAACCCTTTCTGGACCAGTAGGCTGTCAGCCTCTTTTTCTGGTTAAATCTCTAATCTATTTCCATCTGATTAGAGTTTATTTATTTTTTGCTTTGGTCTTAGTATAACCATATAATTATCCTTTTTAAGCAACTATATAATCTCATGCCTGTATACTGTGTCCCCTTTGGGGCGGGGGCCTTGTTTCTGTCCTCATGCCTTGTGCTTTTGCTCTCCCTTTTTCCCTATATGCATCCACATGTCCACAGAGGATGTATGAGTGTGTGTTTGTACAGTTATATGCATACACACATCAGTATAGGGGCTTTTGTTCAATAGCATCCGTGACCAGATCAGTTCTATTGACATGCTGTACTGTCAGTGTTTAGATCTGTCTGTGTCTGCCTACTTATGCAGACTCTCTATTTAACAATCTTTTGCTTATTACTCCCCTTTTCTTCTGCTAGTCTCTACAAGTCTTTCCATAGTATCTGGCTTACTGTATGGGTCCTGCAGGGGGCACTAGTACTATACATGCCAAGTGTGATCTGATTATGAGCATGTATTCTGTAGGGGCCATAACAATTAGTGTTGCTCACGAATATTCGTATTGCGAATATTCGGCTCGAATATGGCATATTCGAGTATTCGCGATATATTTCAAATTTCGCGGTCAATATTCGCTATTCCGAATATTCGATTCAATTTTATTTTTAGAACAGATCACATCCTAGAGATCTCCATCGACGTCTAAAAGCATTGCTGGTATGATTAGAGAGCTTGGGCCGAGTAGCTGAAGCCATCATTTTATATTGCCGAAAATTCGCATTGCGATTATTCGGCAATAGGAATATTGCGCGATTATTTTCTCCGCCCTTCTTTTGCATCAGAGCCAGCAGTTGTCGAAATTCCACAATCAATATCGCATTCGCATTTTGCGAAATTTCGATACAATATCACGAATATTCTGAGCCAATCAGAGTGCTCCTAGCGCTGTTGTCGAAATTCCGCCATAAATATCGCATTCGCATTTTGCGAAATTTCGATACAATATCACGAATATTCTGAGCCAATCAGAGTGCAAAATATCACGAATATTCTGAGCCAATCAGAGTGCTCCTTCCGCTGTTGTCGAAATTCCGCCATCAATATCGCATTCGCATTTTGCGAAATTTCGATACAATATCACGAATATTCTGAGCCAGAGTGCTCCTAGCGCTGTTGTCGAAATTCCGCCATCAATATCGCATTTGCATTTTGCGAAATTTCAATACAATATCACGAATATTCTGAGCCAATCAGAGTGCAAAATATCACGAATATTCTGAGCCAATCAGAGTGCTCCTTCCGCTGTTGTCGAAATTCCGCCATCAATATCGCATTCGCATTTTGCGAAATTTCGATACAATATCACGAATATTCTGAGCCAATCAGAGTGCAAAATATCACGAATATTCTGAGCCAATCAGAGTGCTCCTTCCGCTGTTGTCGAAATTTCGCAATTATTTTCGCATTCGCAATAGCGAAATTTCGCAAAAATTTAATTTCGATAAAATATCACGAATATTCGAATTTAGCGAATATTTCTCGAATATTCGGCTATATATTCGTGATATATCGCGAAATCGAATATGGCGTATTCTGCTCAACACTAATAACAATACATTTTCTCCCCTTATAGTCACACTATGGTTTAAACAATAAATATGAGGGGTTCTAATCTGTAAATTTGATTGCCCATCAATGAAGTTCCCTGTGCACCCCGATAATTATAGTTGCCTCACATCTATTTTATCAATCTATTTTATCAACCTATATGTCTATATATTTTTTATGTGTGTATCGTTATATGTGACAGGTTTAGTGGGTTTTGTTTGATTGGATGGAGGCATTCAGCACAGAAATGGCATCTAAGTCTATTAAACGGAACTCCATATATTTCTTCACTTTCTCAATTAATGAGAGACAGGCGTGCGCCAATAGCATATAAAGGAGCGATGCACGCCTCTCTCTCACCGTCCAGACGAAGTTACGTATTAACACTACGAAACGCGTTGACGTCATCACGGCTCCGGACGCCACTCTTATGATGCCCCACAGCAGCAGGAAACTGAAGCGGTGACTCGCAGGAATTCGCGAGTGAGATGAAGCGAGCGGATGCTCTATACCACTAGAGAGCACCAAACACTTGGTGCGCACCGGAGTCACATATCGCCTACTTCCTGAATTGCATAGCCGGACTTGGCAGCTCAGCGGATCTGTGTGAACTGAATCACATGACCGGACTGTTTGGCCGCATCATCCTCCCCGTACGCTGACACACACAGGCGCATCTGACTGATTACAGACGCCGACTACAGCGATTGGACAACATAACAGTCAGGAGGCAATAATTAGCCAACGGACTCCATATCACTGTGAACCTCTCACTGGTAAGATCGTTCCAATTTTTTCACATGTTCTGCTAACGTCAGGAAGTTTACAATGCATATCTTCGATGGTAGTGCATAAATTCTCTAATTACACTTTGCATCCAACCGCTTCATACATCGGAACCCCTGGAGACCCAAAAGGAACTGTACAATACATCTTTCTTGCAGGCAGGGCAGTCCACACAGAACTATTTTCTATTTTCTACTATTTTGTATTTATACTCAGAGTGTATGCTCAAGCCTCTTACACATGAACTTTAAATCAGATTTTGCCATTTGGTTCATGAATGCAAGACCACTATTCCTAGGGAATTCAGGTCCGGTAACTTCAGTTATCCACTGCGGGGGCACTCTTACTGCCAATTCTCTTTTTTTCTCACACAGGCTTATTGCCAAGTTAACCATATCGGATTTCCGAATAAAATTGACAGCAAAAGTGACCCATTTGGCGTCCGGATCGCCATAGCTATTAATGTCCTACATGTCTGTCATTTGTCCGTGTCCCTTTATGTGCTGTTTGTTGCACGCTATATGAACGAGGTTCATACGTGCATTTCTTGGCCGGCCATTGATTACAGGTTGAAATTAGAGCTATTCCAGCTCTTATAGTGTCATTCTTGTACGATTGTCCCAGGTGTATAAATTATACTATGAAATTTGTTACTATTTATTAAATACATAATTTTAACTACATTTATTGTCCGTCACTGCCCTGGTAGCCTCTTGGTTGTCCCAGGGGACACCACTCTTTGGTTTCCCTGTAGGGGCAACATCCTCTCTTTTGTATATGCCTGTTGTTGGCTGCGGCGGTGTTCCCCCTATTGGTGGAAGTGACTACTTGTAAAAAAACTGGGATAATATTTTTGACGCAGCGTGTCAGAGGAGGTTTTGCTAATTTTTCTTTTCATATGCATACAGTTCTTGGATTCTCTTGTGATCCTTCCGAGCATAACCACCTTTAACCACACGCAACCTTTTTTCAATTGACCTTATACTTACGGCCCTCTCCCCCCTTTTTTTTTCCTTTCTTTTACATTACCTACAGCCTGTGACACCTGACAGGCGCTACTATTTCGCACTATTTTTACACATATCATACTATTATTTAATGGCATTCATGCTTGGGGAAGACATCGACATAGAAATCAGGGAAGCCTTTGATAAAAACATCTCCCAACTTACCAATAAGGACGAGGAGATAAAAAATGGCTTTAAAGAGCACAAAAAAATAGTAACCAAACATCTAAACAGAAAATGGGATATTTCGTTCCTCGAGACATATATTGAACATAAGATTGTGCCTAGAGGCCTAAGGGAAAAAACCATCCCAGCGGAACATCTGCATAACGAGAGGTTTCTTGTTAAGTGGAAAGATCTCTGCATCAGCCATGGCCTAGCGGTCATGGCTTTAATTGTGGAGGAGGAAAAAACCCAACTAATAGAATTACGTACTCTGATTGAAGAAAGCGCTAAGACCTTAGATTCATCAAAGGAAGAGGAAGAGTTCAATAGACAAATGAAAACCTAAAAAAGGAGATAGAAAAAGCACAGAAGAATCTAAAAATCATTAAGCAGTCCAAATACAGACGGGACCTCCTTGACTTCGAAAGTGGCCAGGTATTTGACCTGACCATTCGAAGAGGTAGAAGTGGGTCATCAAGAAGGAGGGTAGGCTCACACTCACGTAACAAGAGAGTGGAGTCTCCATCAGAACAGGAGGACGAAAACCCACAACGTACGGTGACTTTTTTAGAGAAAGAGGGGGCTGGGGGCGGCATGTCCCACGTCCCCTCACAGGGAGACCAACAATCACAGAAAACCCGCTTGGAGAAGTCTCAGAGGGGAAAACCCCAAAAACGGGGAAAGGGAGGCTATCGAACAAGGAGCCAGAATCAGTGAGCTCGCAGACCCCTAGTACTAAAATGATGGAGGACAAAAAAGTGGTCAACCTGTCATTCTTTCCCCTTGAACTGAGACACGTCCAACTACTCCAACGGGGTTTATCTTTTTCCCCAGCCTCTAATATGGAGGAATTCACGGTGTATAAAGACGTGGTTCTGTTCCTGAGGAAGGTCTTTTTTTGATCTTTGTATCAATCAGGGGACACCGATGTTGTAATCTCTAATTCACAAGTGGATCCGGCTGACCAGCAGGCATTGGAAATTCTCAATGCTTTGCTGGAAGAGTCGGAAGGCACCCCTGTAAATAGCTCACCATCATTAAGAAAGGCTAACTTAAACATCAAGTCTAGCAAAATGCCCCCATTTAATAAGAATCGCTGGCTCAATATTTTTCTAGAAGTAGTAAAGAGGCACTTGGAGGGATTGCCGTGGCAAATTAACAACCAGGACAATCTCTCAAAAACGGAACGTAAAGCCCTCATGGAATTAAAAAACGCCAAGGAAGTCACCATCAAAAAAAGCGATAAAGGGGGGAACGTGGTCTTGATGAACAATGAAGACTACGAAGTAGAAGTTAAACGTTTGTTAGGAGACCAAAAAACGTATCGCAAACTGGGATGTGATCCCTTCCCAATAGTAGTTGGAGAACTGAACAGCAAGCTGGATGATGCAGTGGAAGCAGGTCTTATCCTAAAGCGGGAATCTGACTACCTTATGGTTGACGATTACAACATCCCGACTTTCTACTGCATCCCAAAACTGCATAAGTCTCTCCACAAACCCCCCGGACGCCCAATTGTTTCGGCAATCAGAGGTCCTTTGGACAGAATAGGTGGATATTTGGATTCCCTATTAAAGGAGATGGTCTACGGACTGAAATCATATGTCCAGGACACTCGGGACGTGCTGTCCAAGATTTCCGAAATACAAGTTGATGAGGGAGAGGTGTGGTTAATCGGAATCGACGTAGAATCGTTGTACACCTCGATCCCTCATCAAGTTGGAGTCGATGCAGTAAGGTTCTTTTTGGAGAATCATTTCCCATCATTGGGGCAGCAAAATGAATTCCTTTTAGACCTTCTAGAATTTGCATTACATCACAACTACTTCCAATTTGCTTCATGCTTTTACCAGCAGATTAAGGGTACCTCCATGGGGGCAGCCTGGGCTCCGGCCTATGCATGTTTGCATTTGGGCCTTTGGGAGGAGAAGGAGGTCTATATATCCACATTGTATCGTAGTCATGTACATACATGGCTACGATACATCGACGACATTTTCGTGATCTGGAGAGGTGATATCGAGAGTCTACATGACTTCATCAAACAGCTTAATGCAAATGAGCGAAACATCAGACTCACCTATACTTTTGACAAAATTCAAATTTCCTTTTTGGATCTTAAAATAGGTCTAAAGGATGGCCGGATCTGTACCAGTACTTACAGGAAGGACACCGCCGCAAACACTTTGTTACAGGCGGAAAGCCACCATCCACAGTGGCAAAAAAAACGGTATCCCAATGGGGGAATTTGTCAGGATCAAACGCAATTGCTCGGACACCTCTACGTTCCAGATGGAAGGCAAAGAATTGTATGCCAGATTTCGGGAAAGGGGGTACTCCCATAGGCAAATTAAAACAGCGAAACGGAAGGTAGCCGCACGTAGTAGAAAAAGCCTGCTTCTCAAAAAAACGTACAACAGTAATGTTGACAAGAAAGGTGAGAGTGGACCAGTGAGGTTAATCACCACCTATGGTTCCCAATGGGACAGGGTAAGAGAAATACTTTCAAAACACTGGGGCATTCTCACCAGTAATAAAAACCTAGCAGGCATCGTTGGTGAGCGTCCCAAAATGGTGGCTCGCAGAGCGAAAAACTTGGGCGACATTCTGGTCAAATCGGATTATGTCAGGCAACCTAATAAAACATGGCTGTCCGAGTACCCACGCAGCCTGGGTATGTTCCCCTGTACGAGATGTCAAGTCTGTCCCTTTGTTGACAGAACACGTACCTTTATGGATGCTACTGGCTTCAAAGAGTACGAGATCAGGGATCTCATCAACTGCTCGACCGAACGGGTTGTCTATATGATAACCTGCCCCTGTAAAAAGATGTATATAGGGAAAACCAAAAGACAGCTCAGAATCAGAATAGGGGAGCACTTGCGAGAAATAAAGAAAGAGAAAGACAGAAACAAGGAACTTAAACAGGAAAGCCCAGTAGCACAGCATTTTGCAGAATGCCATCAAGGCAAACCGGATGGCATGAAAATTAAGGGCATATATGCGTTGCATTTGCCCACCAGAAGAGGCGATTTTGACAGAATACTTCTCCAGAAGGAAAAATGGTGGATCTTCACCCTTAAAACTCTCATGCCTCTTGGCATGAACACGGAACTTAGCATGCAACCCTTTCTGGACCAGTAGGCTGTCATCCTCTTTTTCTGGTTAAATCTCTAATCTATTTCCATCTGATTAGAGTTTATTTATTTTTTGCTTCGGTCTTAGTATAACCATATAATTATCCTTTTTACTGTTCAAATTTTTTATTGAAAATCAAAGCACAGAGTACAATAACAGTCATTCGTACAGTATCACATGAAAGAGCACATAATGGTACATATCCAAAGAGGCAAATATTGTCCCGGAACAGAAATATAACATAACGTACATTTTTACATATACGGGGACATGGGTTGTCGATTACAACACAGAAAAATGAAAAGGACCTTTGAGTTACAAAGAGGGAGTATGAAAGTAGATCCCTACCAGGAGAAGGGAAGGGAGGGAGAAGGGAAAGGGGAAGGGAATATACCATCGGGGATATATCTTTCGAAGAGGTACTCCGCAGGTTGACCAAGGATACAACGTTGTATATAACTAGGCAAGGGCTAGGAGCCTTGCCTATTGATCTATATATAGAACATTTCAAGAGAAAATACAGAGGAAAAGTAAAGAAGAAGAGTAAGAAAGGAAGAGCAAGAGAGATGGGAGGGAGGGAAGGGACCAAGAAGGTCAGTATAGGATGGGGAAAGGGTCGGCTGGGTCACATGAGCCCCAAAGTGCCATAATACAGTATGGTTAGAACTGCTTCAAACTTTTAAAATGTCAGCAGGGTCATATCAAATTCCGGGGGTAGAAAATGTTCTGCCCAGGGAGTCCAGGTCTTGTCATGTTGGACCATTCGGTCAAGAATCATAGCTTCTATTTTACTATGAATCATTGCCTGGGTTACCCTGTTTTTAACTTCTGCAACGTGTATGGTTGGGGTCTTCCAAGCTCTTGCAATGGATTGTTTGGCAGCCGTGGTCAGTTGGAGTAGAAGTTTTACCTGGGCCTTAGTATAGTCTGGTTGAATGTGGTTTAAAAGAGCTAGGGATGGGTTAGGTAATATTGTGTCATTCAGTAGGGTTGATGCCATCTGGAATATTACAGCCCAGAACCGCTGTACTATCGGACAGGACCACCAGATATGCTTGTGCGTACCCCTCCCTCCACATCCACGGAAACAGACAGCTGGGTAAGAAGGCAAAAATTTGGAAATCCTAGCAGGGACCAAATACCACCGCATCAGAACCTTATAGTTGGCTTCTAGGGCCACAATATTTTGGGAAGAGGATTTTGTACGGTTCCATATGGCAATCCAATCCTCCTTGTCCAATGATATCTGAAGGTCTTTAGACTATTGTGCAGCGTACAGGGGAAGGTCAGTGGAGTCAGCAGTGAAATGGGCATATAGACGGGAAATGATACCAGGGGCATGAGGATCTGACTGACAGATGTTTTCAAAACAGGACATACTGCCCAGAGAGGAACAGTCACCTATAATTGAGCGAACAAAATGGGCTATTTGGAGGTAGTGAAAACATTCCCTAGGGGGAACTTAGCCAGAGTCTGTAGGTCTAAAAATTATTTGAGAGATGTATCAGTAACAAGGTCGCTTATCCTGTGTAGTCCTGCCTGGAGCCAAAGATGAAACGAATTAGGCTCTATGTAGGCGGGATAAAAATGTGGATGGCCAAAAAACGATAGTAGTGGAGCATGGGTGGACAGTAATCTAAAACGACTACGTAAACTGTCCCAGAGTCTGAGTGAATGGCGAGTAACCGGATTATGTAGTGGACTACGGGCCAGCGGGGGTAACCAGAGAAGATTGGAAATTAAAAGGGGATAAATATCTATTGCTTCCAAGCTAACCCAAATAGGGGTTTCCAACGTAGCGTGGTATAGTGTAATTTGGGCAAGTTGCGCAGCTTGATAGTAACGAGAAAAATTTGGGATACCCAGGCCTCCGCTAAGTTTATCTCGCAAGAGAATAGACCTAGAAACTCGGGGCTTGCAATAATTATCCTTTTTAAGCAACTATATAATCTCATGCCTGTATACTGTGTCCCCTTTGGGGCGGGGGCCTTGTTTCTGTCCTCATGCCTTGTGCTTTTGCTCTCCCTTTTTCCCTATATGCATCCACATGTCCACAGAGGATGTATGAGTGTGTGTTTGTACAGTTATATGCATACACACATCAGTATAGGGGCTTTTGTTCAATAGCATCCGTGACCAGATCAGTTCTATTGACATGCTGTACTGTCAGTGTTTAGATCTGTCTGTGTCTGCCTACTTATGCAGACTCTCTATTTAACAATCTTTTGCTTATTACTCCCCTTTTCTTCTGCTAGTCTCTACAAGTCTTTCCATAGTATCTGGCTTACTGTATGGGTCCTGCAGGGGGCACTAGTACTATACATGCCAAGTGTGATCTGATTATGAGCATGTATTCTGTAGGGGCCATAACAATTAGTGTTGCTCACGAATATTCGTATTGCGAATATTCGGCTCGAATATGGCATATTCGAGTATTCGCGATATATTTCAAATTTCGCGGTCAATATTCGCTATTCCGAATATTCGATTCAATTTTATTTTTAGAACAGATCACATCCTAGAGATCTCCATCGACGTCTAAAAGCATTGCTGGTATGATTAGAGAGCTTGGGCCGAGTAGCTGAAGCCATCATTTTATATTGCCGAAAATTCGCATTGCGATTATTCGGCAATAGGAATATTGCGCGATTATTTTCTCCGCCCTTCTTTTGCATCAGAGCCAGCAGTTGTCGAAATTCCACAATCAATATCACATTCGCATTTTGCGAAATTTCGATACAATATCACGAATATTCTGAGCCAATCAGAGTGCTCCTAGCGCTGTTGTCGAAATTCCGCCATTGGATGGAGGCATTCAGCACAGAAATGGCATCTAAGTCTATTAAACGGAACTCCGTATATTTCTTCACTTTCTCAATTAATGAGAGACAGGCGTGCGCCGATAGCATATAAAGGAGCGACGCACGCCTCTCTCTCACCGTCCAGACGAAGTTACGTATTAACACTACGAAACACGTTGACGTCATCATGGCTCCGGACGCCACTCTTTCGATGCCCCACAGCAGCAGGAAACTGAAGCGGTGACTCGCGGGAATTCGCGAGTGAGATGAAGCGAGCGGATGCTCTATACCACTAGAGAGCACCAAAAACTTGGTGCGCACCGGAGTCACATATCGCCTACTTCCTGAATTGCATAGCCGGACTTGGCAGCTCAGTGGATCTGTGTGAACTGAATCACATGACCGGACTGTTTGGTCGCATCATCCTCCCCGTACGCTGACACACACAGGCGCATCTGACTGATTACAGACGCCGACTACAGCGATTGGACAACATAACAGTCAGGAGGCAATAATTAGCCAACGGACTCCGTATCACTGTGAACCTCTCACTGGTAAGATCGTTCCAATTTTTTCACATGTTCTGCTAACGTCAGGAAGTCTACAATGCATATCTTCGGTGGTAGTGCATAAATTCTCCAATTACACTTTGCATCCAACCGCTTCATACATCGGAACCCCTGGAGACCCAAAAGGAACTGTACAATACATCTTTCTTGCAGGCAGGGCAGTCCACACAGAACTATTTTCTATTTTCTACTATTTTGTATTTATACTCAGAGTGTACGCTCAAGCCTCTTACACATGAACTTTAAATCAGATTTTGCCATTTGGTTCATGAATGCAAGACCACTATTCCTAGGGAATTCAGGTCCGGTAACTTCAGTTATCCACTGCGGGGGCACTCTTACTGCCAATTCTCTTTTTTTCTCACACAGGCTTATTGCCAAGTTAACCATATCGGATTTCCGAATAGAATTGACAGCAAAAGTGACCCATTTGGTGTCCGGATCACCATAGCTATTTATGTCCTACATGTCTGTCATTTGTCCGTGTCCCTTTATGTGCTGTTTGTTGCACTTTGCATTTCTTGGCCGGCCATTGATTACAGGTTGAAATTAGAGCTATTCCAGCTCTTATAGTGTCATTCTTGTACGATTGTCCCAGGTGTATAAATTATACTATGAAATTTGTTACTATTTATTAAATACATAATTTTAACTACATTTATTGTCCGTCACTGCCCTGGTAGCCTCTTGGTTGTCCCCCAAGACTTGGTTGTCTTTGGTTTCCCTGTAGGGGCAACATCCTCTCTTTTGTATATGCCTGTTGTTGGCTGCGGCGGTGTTCCCCCTATTGGTGGAAGTGACTACTTGTAAAAAACTGGGATAATATTTTTGTCGCAGCGTGTCAGAGGAGGTTTTGCTCATTTTTCTTTTTATATTTAAACCAGATTGCCATGCTGCCAGTAAGGGACAAAATATACTTTTACTAACTGTATGTGTAATTGGGTTACCTCTCAGGCTAAGGGGAGGAGATGTGTGGGATGTAACCATGGTGTAATTGGGTAATTCATAATTGTCGGTGGGCGTCTCTCTTGCATGGGAGAATTGCATAAAAGCAGAGTGTGTGTCATTAAAAGTCAGTCTTATTCCAGCATTAAGCTTTGGCTCATGTGTGGATTATTCGGCGATTCCAGGGATATTTCTACTCGTGGAATATTGGGTGATTTTCTTTTATGGGAAGAAGGGAATGCTTGACAGGGATATTTTCTACTACCGTCACAACTGGTTGGCAGTGGCGGGATTTTCCCTTCTACTTTCCTTTACACCAGGATTCCAAGCAGACACTGGGAACAGTGAATGGAAGGCTGGTACACCCGGCTTAAAAGAAATACACTGAAAGAACTACTGGAAGTTCGTGGAAGGATTGCTAGCAACAAAACCAAGCAGGTCATCATAGCAGAATTAATGGAGCTAGACCAGGAGAACCTGGTTGCAGCAACGCCAGCAGTACAAGAGATGGAGACACCAGTGATTCAGGAGGAGGAATCACCAGCCAACAAGGTAATGAGAGAGAAGCTAGCATGGTTCGGTCCGAACTCAACGGCGGATGTGGTGCTGAAAGTGATGGACCTGTTAGCGGAATAAGAGACGCAGAGCTACAGTTAAAACTGGCAGCAGTCCAACAAGCAGCCGCACAATCTCCAAACAGTGAGTACAGCACAGCAGACACAAGGAAGATTCCGTTTAGCGCTTTTAAAGCTTTTGATGAAAAAGACTGTGAAATTGATAACTACCTGGCAGATTTTGAGCGACAATGTAACCTGCACTGAATAGCTAGAGGAGAGTGGGTTTCAATATTGTCAGGCAAACTGTCAGGCAAAGCTTCTGATGCTTTCCGGACCGTGCCAGAGCAGGAGATCCACAGCTACGCCAGGGTTAAAGAAGTGCTCCTGGCTCGTTATGCAGTAACCCCAGAGTCCTACTGACAGAAGTTCAGGGACTCATGCAAAACCACAAAAGACTCTTACGTGGAATGGGCATGCCAGTTATCCCTGTCGGCCTCTAACTGGGTTAACAGCAGCCAGGCCACCACCGCAGAGGACATTTTGCAACTAATAATCCTGGAGCAATTTTACAATCACATCCAGACAGATGTCAAAGACTGGGTGAGAGATCGCAGGCCCATGACTCTACCAGAGGCCGCTAAGTTGGCGGATGGATATGCGGATACTCGCAAGACGAACCAGGTCACACCACGGGTACAACCTCCACGACCAACGGTGCCCTCACACCCACCAGCCACTAGATACCAACCTCCTAACAGACCAGTGACATCTAGCCCTCGCTATCCACGCCAGGAGGACAATGAACAATGCTGCTTCCGGTGCAAACAGCTGGGTCACTTCAAGCAGAATTGCCCCATGGACGACAACACCAGGTCAAATTGGTCTCGACCTGGGTACCGCCCACCAGCAGCAGCCCATTGTGTAGACTCGGCTTGGGATCCCCAGGAGCTGGGTCAGGAAGAACCCTTTACGAAGCCCTCATGGTACAATCTGTTATTACGGACAACAGGAAACATCATTGTCAGCTGGTCATGGTTAACGGTATGCGAGGTGGCTTTCCAAGCACTAAAGACTGCTCTGGTTAATGCTCCGGTGTTGGTTACCCCAGATCCTAACAAAATATTTATTGTCCACACAGACGCTTCAATGTTTGGACTGGGGGCAGTACTAAGCCAGATCTGGGAGGATGGAGGAGAGCACCCGGTGGCATACCTGAGTCGGAAGCTGTTGCCAAGGGAGGTCAGTTACGCCACCATTGAAAAAGAGTGTTTGGCCTTGGTATGGGCACTCGAAAAGCTCACACCTTACCTTTATGGCCGGGCTTTCACTCTCATCACCGATCACAATCCCTTGGTGTGGCTTAACCGGGTTTCAGGGGACAACGCCCGTTTGCTACGCTGGAGCTTGGCCTTACAGCCCTATGACTTTACGATTCATTATCGCCCAGGCAAGCAAAACGGGAATGCCGATGGATTGTCACGCCAAACGGAGTTAACCTCGGACTAAAAGCTCTGAACCCGTCAACCCTACTGGACCAGGAAAGGTCCAACCGAGTTGCCGGAGCAGGGAGAAAAAGGGGGGCCATTGTGAAGGACTTTTATGCAATTGCCTATATCAGTGATGGCGAACCTTGGCACCCCAGATGTTTTGGAACTACATTTCCCATGATGCTCCACTACACTGCAGAGTGGATGAGCATCATGGGAAATGTAGTTCCAAAACATCAGAATTGCATAAAAGCAGAGTGTGTCATTAACCACTTGCCGCCCGCCAATGACATATTGACATCGGCAAAGTGGTTGTAGAATCCTGACGTCCCCAGGATTCTGAGCCGCTGCGCGCCCCCGGGGGCGCGCATCGCGGCGATCGTTGTTGCAGGGTGTAGCAACACCGATCTCGGTAAAGAGTCTCCCACGGCTGATCACGATGTAAACAGGAAGAGCCGTTGATGGCTCTTCCTCACTCGCGTTTGACAGACGCGAGTAGAGGAGAGCCGATCGGCGGCTCTCCTGACAGGGGGGGTTCGCGCTGATTGTTTATCAGCGCAGCCCCCCTCAGATCGCCACATGGACCACCAGGGAAGCCCACCCTCGACCACCAGGGAAGGGCAAAAAAAAGGGGGGGGGAAGTCTGGAAAAAAAAAAAAAAAAAGTCTGGAAAAAAAAAGTCTGGAAAAAAAGATGCCAATCAGTGCCCACAAATGGGCACTGACTGGCAACATAAGTAAATCAGTGCCGCCCCACAGTGTCGCCCCACAGTGTCCATCAGTGCCGCCCCACAGTGTCCATCAGTGCCACACCACAGTGTCCATCAGTGCCACCCCACAGTGCCCATCTGTGCCACCCCACAGTGCCCATCTGTGCCACCCATAAGTGCCACCCATGAGTGCCCATCTGTGCCGCCTATGTGTGCCCATCAGTGCCGCCTATGTGTGCCCATCAGTGCCGCCTATGTGTGCCCATCAGTGCCGCATACCAGCGCCGCCAATCAGTGCCAACTCATCTGTGCCCGTCAGTACTACCTCATCGATGTCCATCAGTGCCATCTCATCTGTGCCCATCAGTGCCGCCATATCAGTGCCCTTAATTGAAAGAGAAAACTTAATTATTTACAAAAAAAAATATTTTTTTTCAAAATTTTCAGTCTTTTTTTAGTTAAAAAAATAAATCGCAGAGGTGATCAAATACCACCAAAAGAAAGCTCTATTTGTGGGGAAAAAAGGACGCCAATTTTGTTTGGGTACAGTGTAGCATGACCGCGCAATTGCCATTCAAAGTGCGACAGTGCTGAAAGCGGAAAATTGGCTTGGGCAGGAAGGTGCGTAAGTGCCCTGTATGGAAGTGGTTAAAAGTCAGTCTTGTTCCAGCATTAAGCTTTGGCTCATGTGTGGATTATTCGGCGATTCCAGGGATATTTCTACTCATGGAATATTGGGTGATTTTCTTTTATGGGAAGAAGGGAATGCTTGACGGGGATATTTTCTACTACCGTCACAGTCGCCCCCTCCAGTGTCCCTCCCACCAGTGTCGCCCCCTCCAGGCCAGCCCCCTCCCCTTCTTCTTCCTCAGTATGGGCCCCAGCCTCTCCTCCCAGGAAGGCTCTATTTAAAACGAGGGGTGTACCCTCAGGCCTACAAGAAGGGCTGCAGGAGGAACAGGGCTGGCAGACACGCCATATAGGGGCCATGGTGGGAGACTTGAGGCGGGTGGCGGACAGCCTGGCCTCCTCCTCCTCCTCAGTACAGCAGGCCCTCACCCTGCATGCAGAGCTGGGGAAAAAAGACACAGAGAGCCTGGAGGAAGTGAGCTCCAACTGTCTGGCCATGGTCACCTGCATGGTGGAGCAGCAGGGCGCCACAGCATTGCTGACAGCGGAGGTGAGCAGGTTGGCAGGGGCGGTAGAGGCCAACACTGCCGCTGTGCGGGAGGAGGGGAGACTAACCCGACGGCACCAGCAGCACAATACCACCCGGCAGCTTCGGATGCTGGCACAGACTAACTTTGTCCTCACCCGCCTGGCCAACGCCATGGAGGGCAGGCAGGCACCACCTGCCAGGAGTGACCAAGTAGGGGATGCTGCTCCTCCCCCCTCCATCCCCACCCCATGCTCCATCCCCACCCCATGCTCCATCCCCACCCCAGGCTCCATCCTCAGCCCAGTCTCCACCACGCCAACTGAGGAGCCAGAGCTGGGGCACCCTTGGCACCAGGATGTCCAAAAGGAAAAGAAGATGATTTTCCTGCGGATCTTTTTTTTTGTGGAATCTCGATTTCTGCTCAGATTATGAGCTTATTTATTTTATTTTTATTATGCTCATATTATGAGCTTATTTATTTTACTTTTATTATGCTCAGATTATGAGCTTATTTTATTTTTATTATGCTCAGATTATGAGCTTTTTTTTATTATTTGTATGCTCAGATTATGAGCTTTTTTTTATTATTTGTATGCTCAGATTATTATTATTTTTTTATGCTCAAAGTTTGAGTTTTCTGGTTTCTTTTGTAGTCTCTACACACAGTGAGGAGTGTATACTACAGTGTGACTGGTGTGTGAATGGGGGGGGGTGTCACTCCTGCTGGAAAAGGGGTGTCACCCTCTGCCATGTGAAAGGTGTATGAATGTACAGCAACATAATTGGAGCCTTGGCGCGGCATTGCTGCTCCCTAATACCGTGCGGTATCCTTGGGTCTAATCCAATTTTTGGTGCATGTGGGGTGTGTGTGCTAGGGACCACAGTGGTGTGCACGCGTGCATTTTACTTGTGACATGATTAAGGTGTGTGTTTAACGTGCAAAGAGATGTTCCACGAGACAACTCCTGACTGCTCTTCCCTCAGTAGACCCGGTAGAGTTTCTTGGGGGGGGATTGTGTGGTTGGGGGGTCAGGTCATCACGTAGCTCAATCTCCAGGCCCTTTCTCATGGCGAAGTTGTGCAGAATGCAACATGCACCGATGATCTGGCACACAAAGTTTGGGGAATACAACAGGGTACCCCCAGACTTATCCAGGCATCGGAAACGGGACTTCAGGAGGCAAAATGTGCGTTCCACCACTGCACGGGTACGTGCGTGTGCTTCATTGTATCTTTCCTCTCCTGGGGTTTGGGGGTTCCAGAATGGGGTCATAAGATGGGGTCCCAGTGCATATGCAGAGTCACCTGGAAGGGAAAAGACAGGAGGATGTTAGTCATGCATGTGCCCCTCGTGATGTCTGCATCATGGGGGGGGGGCAGACATGCCTGACACCCATGTCACTCACCAACCAGCCAGCTGTCCCTATACACGTTCTGTTCAAATTCTGTTGGGATGCTGCTTTGACGGTATATGAAGCTGTAATGACAGGACCCGGGGTGTTTGGCACGTACGTGCCATATGAGGCCATGGGCATCCACTATCACCTGGACATTGATTGAATGCCAATGCTTCCGATTGAAGTATATGTGCTCTATGTCACCGGGGGGCTGTAGTGCCACATGTGTGCAATCAATGGCCCCCACGGTGTGTGGGAATCTGGCAATTTGATAGAAATCTGTCACTGCTTTCTGCCGCAGGTCCTCCTGGGTGGGTTTGATGAAGTGGTGGGACATGCGTCTCAGGATTGCGGGGACAACCTGGTGCACACATCTGCTCATGGAGGATTGCGACATCCCAGCCACAATTCCACTTGTACGCTGAAAAGATCCACTTGCCAGGAAATGCAGGGTTGCCACTACCTTGACCAGTGGCTCCACTGCATGTCCACGATGTGTCTTGCTGGTGATGTCATCATGCAGGGTTGTGGCTAATTCCAGGATGACTTCAGGGCTGAATCTAAACATGCGAAACACCTCCGAATCCCCATGGCAAAGATGTTCCTGCGCACTCGGTATATCCTCTCCCGTGCCCTCCTACGAGTCGGTTCACTCAGTAGTAT
The DNA here is from genome assembly GCF_905171775.1 of Rana temporaria. Lineage (NCBI taxonomy): Eukaryota > Metazoa > Chordata > Amphibia > Anura > Ranidae > Rana > Rana temporaria. The sequence continues at coordinate 72,231,238 of NC_053494.1, forward strand.
TGCTAGGACCATGGCTGCCCCTGGCATGTTGGCACACAGATGTGAGGTCCAGAAAGAGTGGGTGCTCTGCTTGCTCAGCTCATCCGTATTGGTGGTGCTGTAGTTGCTCTCCAGCTGACCTGTGGACGTCTGTTGCTAAGTTGCCCCTGCTTTTATGAGGAGCAAGTTTGCCCTGGCCGAACAGCTTGCGCGCTTTGTGCGCAAACTGCGGCTGACATGCGCAGGTTTGTGAATCAGCGTTTGTTCCTCATTTGCATATTTGCTGAGGGAAAACAATGAGAGCGCAAGATGCACCCAGCGTAAAAATGCACATTAAATGCGCAGGCGGAGACAAACTACATCCGTAGGAAGAAGCCTAATTTCAGGCGTAGCTCTTTTTCTGGGTCATCCGCATAGTTGCGTGGGCGCAAATCCGTACTTACGCGGCGCATATCGAGAATGCGTCCGCTCAAGTCGTACCTGAATCCACCCGAGTGAATTTTTGTCTTTTGACGTTATCCCATCTCCTCTCTTCCCCATTGTATTGGGTCTACCATGGCTTAAACTGCATATGCCTACTATTCTCTGGGACCAAGGAACTGTAGTCTCATGTACATACGATCCCCCACCATACACTCCGCACCCCTCTCATGTACATACTACCCCCCACCATACACTCCACACCCCTCTCATGTACATGCTACCCCCACCATACACTCCACACCCCTCTCATGTACATACTACCCCCCACCATACACTCCTCACCCCTCTCATGTACATACCACCCCCCCCCACCATACACGCCGCACCCCTCTCATGTCCATACTACCCCCCACCATACACTTCGCACCCCTCTCATGTACATACTACCCACCTATACGCATCTCTCTCATGTACATACTACCCACCTATACGCACCTCTCTCATGTACATAATACCCACCTATACGCACCCCTCTCATGTACATACTACCCACCTATACGCACCCCTCTCATGTACATACTACCCACCTATACGCACCCCTCTCATGTACATACTACCCACCTATACGCACCCCTCTCATGTACATACTACCCACCTATACACACCCCTCTCATGTACATACTATCCACCTATACGCACCCCTCTCATGTACATACTAGTACCCACCTATATGCACCACTCTCATGTACATATTACCCACCACCATACACTCTGCACCCCTCTCATGTACATACTACATACTACCCACCACCATACACTCCGCACCCCTCTCATGTACATACTACCCCTCACCATACACTCTGCACCCCACTCATGTGCATACTACCCACCGCTATACACTCTGCACCCCTCTCATGTACATACTACCCCCCGCCATACACTTCGCACCCCTCTCATGTGCATACTACCCACCTATATGCACCCCTCTCATGTACATACTACCCACCACCATACACTTCGCACCCCACCCATGTACATACTACCCACCTATACGCACCCCTCTCATGTACATACTACCCACCACCATACACTCCACAACCCTCTCATGTGCAAAGTACCCACCGCCAGGGCCATTTGAAGGAATTTGGGGACCCAAGCAAAATGGACATGGAGGCCCCCCCTGCACGCAAAGCCCCCCCATGTTTTTTTTTTTACAGCCCCCCCCCTCTACCTTACCGCGTGGCAGGAGATTCAGTTTCCTGCCTCAGGCCCGGACTGGGACAAAAAATAGGCCTGGGCAATTTAGACTGAACAGCCAATTTTCCAGCAACCGCCGGTTCGCGAGGACGGGTGGTGACGAGATAATCACGGAGTCGGTCCTCCGCAATGTAGTGTAATGGGGGGCTGTGATTGGTAGGGGCACTGTGATATAAATGGGACTGCACTGTAAAGGAAACTGTAATGATTATAGTTCCCCTTTACTGAATATTATCGGCAGCTAAATGGGATCGGGATGGGCGCTAAATATGTGCCCAGCGTAGCAAATGTTTTCATGGCAGAGTGGGAGGAAACAGCAGTTTATGAAAACAAGCCGAATCAGTTGGTACTATACAGGCGATTCATTGATGATTGTGTACTTATCTGGGATGTGGATGAAGCATCCTTGATTGAGTTCTTTGAGATGTTAAATGTCAATCAAAAAAACATCAAACTAACATATACGATAAGTGACAGAATCATTCAGTTTCTGGATTTAGAAATCGTTTTGGAGAACCAACAAATAATGACCAAAACGTTTTTTAAACCTGTCAACAGAAATAGCTATATCCCAGTTGATAGCTGCCATTTTGAACCATGGTTAATCAATATCCCGAAAGGCCAAATGATGCAGATAAGGAGAAATTTCACTGATCCAGAGGTGTATCTGAAACAAGCTAATGAGATTGGAAGTAAGTTTGTAAATAAAGGTTACGACACACAGTTCATTCAGGACCACATCAAGAAAGTATATGAAACTCCTAGAAACACTCTTATAGAGGACAAACAACAGATAACGGCGAGATCTAATGATTTACCTATAATCTTAAATTTCTCAGTACAGCATAAACAGCTAGAGCTAATATTTAAGAAACATTGGCCGATTCTTCAGGCAGATCGCCAATTACAGGGGATCCTTCCAAGGCACCCCAGGGTGGTTTACAGAAAGGCACCCACCCTGAGGGATTTGGTGGCCAAAAATGTCCCTGACAAGGGGAAACTGAAGGGGTTGTTTTTTTTTTAATGCCCCTGCTCCCTACAATATGTAGGACGTACTAAACGCCCCGTGTGGAAACGAATGTGGGAGCATGTTCAGAATATTCAAAATGGTTTTCCAAAACATAGTGTGTCACGTGACTTTGAAGCCTGCCATCAAAAAAATCCTAAGGGGATGAAATTCTGGGCTATTCAGAAATATAACCCCCATTGGCGAGGAAGCAATAAAGTGAGGGAACTCAGTAAATCCGAATCTCGTTGGATTTTTGAGATCAAATCTTTATTGCCTAATGGTTTAAATATTGATTTTGACCTTAATTGTTTTATTTCTGATTATTAATTTTCAAGTTCCTATAGTTCAGTAATTGTCAGTGGTCTTAACATGGGTATTTGTTTTCTGGCAATTTTAGAATTTTCACTAAAGTTTAAATTTACGTGCCAGTAATTTTAATCTAAATTATTAATATGGCTATCCTGAGATTTTATTGTTTTTAATCTATTGATTTTTAACATTATCGATTTTTAACATTATTGATTTTGAATATTGGTATGTAATGTATTATTTTGCCTTGTACCAATGGTGATGTATCATTAATTTGGAACCACTAGAGGGAGCATTTGACATTGATATGCAAATTCCTCATATACACAGTATTAATGAATGTGCTTGATTTGATTTGATTTTGATTTGATTTTATTATTTGTTAAGCGCCAAATACAGTTCAAGAACTGCGCCTAAGCGCTAGACAGACCAAATACATATACTGATAATCAAAAAAAATAAGCATAGCAAATATCACATACAAAATAGATTAGTAATAAATAACACCTGACATAGCAGAAGGAGGATCATCTAAACAGGGGAAAAAATGAAATAAAAAAAAAGAAAGGTTGAAGAAGCAGAATACCAGTCCACATTTAATTAGGCAGCAACAAGTCAGGGCAGGCTGATGAGCTGGCTAGTAGTAAATAGCACATGTTCCTTATTCATATACATTGGAAAGCAAGTAAGTCTTCAGTACCTTACGAAAATTAGTTAGCGAGTTAATTTTCCGCATACTCTCAGGAAGATTATTCCATAGGAATACTCCAAAGACTTGGAGAGTTATTCCACCAGCTGCCGCAAAATTATATGATTTCGGCATAAGACGGTTTTGATTCGCCGACCGTAAAGATCTTTTTTTTTCAAAATTCTTTATTTATTCACAACAAAGAGCATGTCCACATGGATCATATTGACAGCATATAAACAGCAACATCTTCACATGTTCAAGGGCAAACTATCACAGTGTGGTAGGGTGTTGGGTGTAACCTAGTTCGTGGTTCGTCTGTTCCGTGCTTGTGACACCAAGCCTACCATCTGTACCCTTGGTGACTTTGCCCCTAGGGAGCCTCCAGCAACGGAGTGCGGTGTGAAGTCAGGGATCCGCGGACACGCCCCTTTTTTTCCGTTATCGAAAGGTCAGAAAACGGGGAAAGAATGGAGCGGCAGGGAGTAGCACCTCCCGCCACCCATCCGAAGATTGGAGAAACGGTGTCGCCTCGGGAGCCGGGTTCCCGACAGCATCATGGAAAGAAAGAAGGAAAAAGAGAAGAGAGAGAGGGGGGGGGGGGGGGGGTGAAGGGTTTTGCCCGCGGGCATGGAGCATGTCAGCCTTCTGGCCTGTCATCGTTCCGTCGAGTATCAGAGTTAACTCCTCCCTGAAGAGGGGGGAAGTTGTGTCAAGGAGTTTAGGTCTGTCCCCTAAGTGCTTGTCCTTCATCTGAGTAGGTGAACACATTCCATAACTGCCAAGTCTGTTTGTATGACTCCTGTCTATCCAGATCTGTGAGGATAAGATCCTCCATTCTATTGATATCATCTACCCTCCGGAGCCACATCGTCACCGTCGGCGGGTTTGGGGATTTCCAGCAAGCCGGGATGCATGCTTTAGCTGCGTCTAGAAGGTGTCGGATAACTGATTTCTTGTATACGCGTGTAGGGTATGAGTTAGCGTGTAGCAAGAGGTATGCTGGGTCGTCAGGGATCTGGCGTTCAGTAAATTTTTGTGATATCCTCCTGACCTCCACCCAAAAGGGTTTCAGCAGTGGGCATGACCAGAAAATGTGGGTCAACGTGCCTACGTCCCCCTGGCAACGCCAGCATGTCTCTGAGGCGGACCCGAAGAGTCTGTGAAGCAAAGCCGGGGTGCGATACCACCTAGTCAGGATTTTGTAGTTTGTTTCCTGTATTTTGGTGCAGATAGAGGATTTGTGTGTAAAGGTCAGAATCTGCTGTCTGACTTTGGCCGAAAACGTGCATTGGAGTTCCTGTTCCCATTTTGTGATACAGGGGAGTTGATATCCCTCTTGCGGTGTGACTAGTATGTTGTGTAAGATGGATAGCGCGTGTGGTAATGTGCCCGTCTCTGAGCATATCTCCTCTATTGGTGTGAGAGGTAGAGTCCCTGTCTGTGGGGGTCTCATGGTATGTAGGAAGTGGTTCAGCTGGCTTGCCCTCATGAAGTCTAGTTGAAATCCCCCTCCCTGATCCATCAACTCTGCGGGTGTCCTCCAGCGGCCTGCTATGCTAAAGTGGGAGACCTGACACATACCTGACTCCCTCAGCGCTCGGAACCTACCGTCACGGAGCCCTGGTTCAAAGTTCGGGTTCCCTAGCACTGGTCGTAGGGACGAATTCGCCGGCGGCGACCCCATCTGAGTGAGCATCTTCGCGCAGATACTGGTCGTGGCACCTATCAGTGGATGAGATCGTAGAGATTTGGGCAGACCCGTGTCGCACCATGGGGCTCTCCGCAAGGGGATGTCGCTTTGGGCTTGCTCTATGTGGGGCCATAGTTTAGTGTTCCCGTGTCTGCACCAGTCCACTAGTCTGTTTAAATGTGCCGCGTGGTAATACGTGCGGATATTGGGCATAGCCAGTCCACCATTTGCCTTGGGTAGGGACAACACTGTTCTGTGAATCCTGGGATGTTTCCCAGCCCACAGGAATTTTTTAAACATGGATTGCACCTGTCTAAAGTATTCCGCCGGTATGCGTATAGGTAGGGCTTGAAGAAGGTAAGTAAATTTAGGTAGAATGGACATCTTAAGTATTCCGCACCTCCCGAACCAGGAGTGCAGGCCTGTTGTCCATTGGTCTAGTAGCTTCTGAGTGGTTTTCAATAGTGGTGGGAAGTTGAGCTTAAAAATTTGGGTGAGGGACGGAGGGATACGGGTTCCCAGATAGCTTATGGCTGTATCCGTCCACTGTAGGCTGAAGCCTTGGCGCAGTCGGTCTAGGCGGGGGCTCGAGATACCCACTCCCATTGCTACCGACTTTCCTATATTGATTTTCATATTGGACAGTCTCCCATAAGTCTCGAATTCTCTCATCAGATTCGGTAGAGATACCTCAGGGTCAGTCAGTGTGAACATCAGGTCGTCTGCATAGGCAGACACTTTATATTCTCCCTCTCCCACCTTGACCCCTGATATGTCCGTATTCAATCTCACATGTCTCAGGAATGGCTCGAGGGTCAACGCAAATAATAGTGGCGACAAGGGACACCCCTGTCTCGTTCCGTTCCTAATCTGAAAGGTCTCTGACACCACCCCGTTAGCCCTGACTCGTGCCGTCGGTTCTGTGTACATCGCCGAAATCCAGTTCATCATCCTATGTCCCAAGCCGATGTGTCTTAAAGTGTCAAACATGAATCGCCAGTTAACCCGGTCGAACGCCTTTTCGGCGTCTGTACTCACCAAGACGCAAGGCGTCTTTGAGGTGTTCACCGCGTGCAATAGGTTAAGGACTTTGACAGTATTGTCCCTAGCTTCCCTAGTGGGAACAAATCCCACTTGGTCCAGGTGGATAAGGCTCGTCAGGTGTTGTTGGATTCTAGTCGCTATAATTTTGGTAAGGAGTTTAAGGTCTACATTAAGGAGCGAGATAGGGCGGTAACTACCACATTGACTGGGGTCTTTCCCTTCCTTAGGGATGATGGCTATCTGCGCCTGTAAGGTGGATACATGTAGCCTCCCTCCCAGACCTAGACCGTTAAATAACTCAACCAGATGTGTGCCCAGGGTGGGGAGCAATGCTTTGTAGTACGCCACTGTCAGGCCGTCAGGTCCCGGAGCCTTGCCCGGTTTGGTGTTACCAAGGGCGGCGTGGAGTTCCTGCAGGGTAATGGGTTCCTCTAGTACCTCTCTGGTTTCGACTGGGAGCGTTGGCATGGTTGAAGTGGTCAGATAGTCTCGAGAAGGGCCTCCGTCGGGGTCCCGAGTCGCCGAGGGTATATTGTATAGTGTGTCATAGAAGTCCCTGAATTCTCTGGCGATCTCTTGTGGCATTGACACCCTCTGCCCGCCGGCGGTAACAACGTGGGGTATATATGCTGCACTAGTTTGTGTCCTCAGTGAGCGGGCTAACATCCTCCCACATTTGTCCCCTGACTCATAGACCTTGCGTCTACAGATCTGGATGGTCGCCTTGGCCTTGTACGTAAGGACGTCCGTCACTTGTCGTCGTACTATGTCCAGGTCTAATCCCAATTGTTTCGTCGGTGTTATTTTGTGTTGCGTCTCTAAGGATGTTAGTTTAGCCATTAATGTCGTCAGTTGTTCTGTCCTAAGTCTTTTCCGTCTGGCCCCATGCTTGATAAAAATACCGCGGACGACCGCCTTGTGGGCTTCCCACACCACTTCCGGACCAATGTCTGGTACAATGTTGGCGGAGAAATAGTGTCCCACTTCCTTAACCACGTCTGCCAGTATTTCGGGGTCCTGTAATAGGGATTCGTTTAGCCGCCATGGATGTCGCCTCTCTGTCTCCCTATCCGTCAGGGTATATACTAATATTACCGGGGCGTGGTCTGACCATGTTATCGAGCCTATCTTAGCTTCTTTGACCGCCATCAGGTTCCTGTGATGGACCAAAAAATAGTCTATCCGGGAGTATACCTGGTGGGGTCTGGAGAAAAAGGTAAAGTCTTTCTCTCCCGGGTGCAATAGACGCCATGTGTCCACCAGTTGGCTTGCGTGAAGTGCTGCTTGTATGCGTCCGCGCATTTTCCCCGAAGTGGAGGATGTCCCCGAGGAGGTGTCCTCTAAGGGAGATAGTGGAACATTAAAATCGCCCCCCACTATCAGCTGCCCGGTGGCAAATCTCGTCAGTCGTTCTAGGTGTTTCGTCAGGAAGGTGTCTTGGTTGTCATTAGGAGCGTAGAAGCTCGCCAGGGTAACGCCTGTCGACCCTATCCGTCCTTTTAGGAACAGGAAGCGTCCTCCGGTGTCTCTCTGTATGTCGTCTAGTGTCCAAGGTACACCGGCCGCGATCAGAATAGAGACACCTCGGGACTTTGCCTCAGAGAAGGAGGAGTGGTAGACCGTCGGATAATATCTATTTCTTAGGATTGGAAGCTTGTCTTCCCTGAAGTGCGTCTCCTGTAGCATTACCACGTCTGCTCTCAGGCTGCGCACCTCCTGTAGCATCATCTTGCGTTTCTCGGGGGTGTTTAGGCCCTTAGCGTTCAATGAAACAATGGTCAGTGCGTCCATGCTCGCGGGGGGGGGGGGGGGGAGGGGGGGATTGGGGGTGTTAGGGGGGGTCAAGGAAAGGTAGTGGAAAGTGTCCCGGAAAAGTCCAGGAATGGAAGAGTTATAGGATACAGAGAAAGGAGAGAATAGAGAAGATACAGAGTGTAGTAGGAAAGGCCAACACCAGAGAGTGCGGCTAGTAAAGAGATCTAAATTAGCTTAACTAGCTAGAGCGCTCACCAGAACTAGTCCGGAGTTCGAGCGCGGGCCTATGTGGGTCGGTGGTTGGACAGAGCTATCACTGCGAGCCCCCGACCCTATCCAACCCCCCCCCCCGGCCAACGTAAATAAGATAACATAAGTATGGCAATGCAATCAGTCTTAAACCATATATGACATATAACAGCATTTAAGTGGCAAACAGTGGCATATAACATAAGGAACACATATCCCGTAAGATACCCCTCCGGGGGACCCCACCCATCAGCGAGGGGGCACACCCGGCAGAGGGGACCGATCAGTGGGCTCAGTAAGGGATGTATATGGCCCATCTCCCCTGACACCCCTCCCGTGTAACGTCAGATCACTCCTCCCGTTCCCTCCCCCATAGCGCCCCAATAGTACATGACGTCTCCCAGATTAATCTCCCTCCTCAGGATGGCAAAGGGCCAGTCTCCCCTCCCCTCTACATGCCTCCCTCCGGGGAAGCCGCTTCACCTCCCCTCCTCCATCTCATCCCAACACACATGACCATGTCCCAGCAGTGGACTCCCCCTGTCCTCCACAGGAGCAGTGTCCAGTGGGGTAGTCCCCCTCCCCTGACCTCGGAGTTTCCTCCAGTGGCCCGCGTTGCCATCGGGTGGGCCGGCATGGTGAGGAAAAAAAAGGATCATGCCCGTGCAAAACAAAATAAAATAATAAAAAAATGAAAAACCGATCAGGCGACCTAAAAACCAAGCCAGGGGAGGGTAGACGAGCCCCGTGTGTCTCGTGTGCATATCCCCAGCATAGCAAAGACTTCCTTGGTGCAGGGGGGATCCCCCTCCCGCGGGGGGCACTCATGCATCTACAGGGTAGGCCGGGGCACGCTCTAACAGCGCGGGAGCCCCATTCTTGCAGTATACCTCCAAGGCCTGAATCATAGAACACAGGGCCCCAGTAGTGTGGAGGACATAGTTTCAAATGTCCGGGTCAGGGTGCGAGGTGAATGAGGGTTCCAACAGGAGTCTAAGTGGCCCGTGTCTGTCCAGTCCCAGGGGGGCTGCAAAGAGCAGTGTTCAATGTTCTGGGGCTCGTATCCCACCATCGTGGGAGAGACACCTGGATGTCAAATGAGGGGCACAGAGGGGTCGGGAGAGCGGATTAGGTGGGAGCTCGGGGGGGGTCAGGGAATCTTGGCCCAAGGCCTACTCACGGCGTTCCTCTCCTGAGGGGGCGCGCTGTCTCCTCCGTCCGCGTCCTCTCTGTCTGTTCTCTATTCCCGGTCTGTAGTTTGAGGGGCCTGATCTTCCCGCTGCGCGGGGTAGTATCTGCAGCCAGTCGGGAATCGGTATCTGGTCCGCATCCAGGAAACGGAAGAGGGCCGGTAGGTCCGCTGGCGACTGGACTGTGAAGGCTGCTCCATCCTTCCTGAAGGTCACCGCCAACGGGTAGCCCCAACGGTAGGTGAATTCTCGCTGTCTCGCTAGGTCCAGGACGGGCTTCAGCATCGCCCTTCTGCGGAGAGTTGCTCTTGAAAGATCCGGGAGTACCTTCACCGTTGCCCCCTCCAGGAGGATCTCCCCTCTGTCCCACGCACCGCGGATGATGCGCTCCTTCTGCGTATAGCGCAGCAGCCGACACACAACATCTCGCGGCCTGTCCGGATCAGCCGACCTCGGGCCCAAGGCGCGGTGTGCGCGGTCCACCTCGACGACCTCCGTCGGGCTGCCCAGCAAGTCGCGGAATAGGCCCAGCAGGACCTCGTCCAAGGCCTCGGGTTCCACCGTCTCAGGAATCCCCCGCAAACGAAGGTTGTTGCGGCGGCTCCTGTCCTCGACCTCTTCCAGGTGCAGTTGGAGCGTTGTAGCCGCCTCTCTATGGTGGTCACGGTCCCGCTCCAGATCCGCCACTCTCCGCTCCAGGGTCGACAGCGATCCCTCCCCGGTGGTCACTCTGTCTGCCAACGTGGATATCTCCGCCCGTACCTCCTGGACGTCTCTCCTATGAGTCTCCTCCAGCTTAAGGATGAGAGACTCTATGTCTTGTCTTGTGGGGAGGGCCTGCAGCAGTGCCCGTATCTCCTGTTCCGCGGAAGAACCCCCGGCCGGGGGGGAGAGGGCCTCCATAGTTGGGTATAGGTCCTCGGGTGTGCCCGGAGTGGCGGGGTGTACTGCCGCTTCCTCCTGTTGAAATGTCCAGAGGTCTAGTTCGAGATCCCCCGCTGGTCCGCCACGTGGGCCTACTCTTGGCGCCGCCACTCTCGCGCCCGGAGGAATCGCCACAGAGGGGCTAAAAAAGCGGTGTAAATCCCCCGATTTCGTGCTGGAGCGGGTGGTGCGGGTTGTAGATCTTCTTTTGGTCTTTTTGACAGATTGCATGCCTAAATTCGCTGAGTTTGGCCGGTACAAGAAGGGACAGGGCCGGGAGCTCCAAGTTCCTGCGTCCTCACTCAGCCATGTCCAGGCCACGCCCCCGTAAAGATCTTTTTGGGGTATAGTGGGAAACTATACTCGATAAATATATTGGACCCTGACTCCAATATGCCTTAAAAACAAGGCAGAGGGCCTTGAATTCAGCTCTTTTGGCAATGGGTAGCCAGTGAAGCTCTCGAAGGGAGCTTGTAACGTTCTCTGTGATTCAGTCCTTTGATCAGGCGAGCGGCATGGTTTTGAACCAACTGCAACTTAGCAATCCATTTCTTTGGGAGATTTAATAAGAAAACATTTGTATAATCCAACCTAGAAAGTATGAGTGCTTGTACAAGTTTTTTTCCGATTCACTTCGGTAAACAGATTTTTCAGCTTCCGAAGGAAATATAAATAGTAGCTTGCATTTTTCACAATATTTAAGACATGTGGTATAAATGTGAGTACCGAGTCGAACCAGACCCCTAAGTTCTTAATCTTTTTGGTAGGCGTTGGAGTAGTGCCAAATGATATGGGCCAGTTAGAAATTGGTGATATAGGTGTAATTTTTCCAATTAAAAGAACTTCGGTCTTAGCAGTGTTAATACCAAGTCTACTAGAAAGCATCCATTGATGTATTTCAGATAAACAAAGTTAGAGTTTCAATTGCATATCTGTACCACTAGCCATATCTACCAGTATTTGTGTGTCATCTGCGTATATTTGAACCTCCAAGCCATATTTCAGTATAATGTCTGGCAATGGCCGCATGTAACAGTTAAAGGCCAGTGGTGAGATGGCACTGCCTTGAGGAACTCCACAATGTAGCTGGCGAGGGAGAGATCAATAATCTCCTAAGCGAACTACGTGTGTGCGATTTGAGAGAAAGGACTTTAGCCAGTTCAGCACTTTGCCTTTTATTCCGAACAGGAATTCCATGCGGCTGATCCTCCAGCGTCCTTAATCATAAGGAGTCTTTCACGCATGGCTAACGCACATACTTCTGTGCCTCGACCCGGCCTAAATCCCGATTGGGTGTCGTGGAAAAGATTGTTTATTTCCATGTGATATTGTAGCTGATTGTAGACCACACGCTCGAGGATCTTGGCAAGGAATGGTATCGAGGTTATCGGTCTAAAATTATTTAGGTCGGCAGGCTTAGTTTTCTAGTGATCGAAAGTATCTAGATATATATCTTATTTTAATAACAATATTTTTAGCACATATGTATTAAAGTTTGAGTATTGTTTTTGATTTAAACCCGCTTTCTGGTGCCACAATGATGTAACATTTAGTGTGCTCTCCCCGTGTGTCTCCATCTGGTCACATGTCCAGTCTGAGCACTATAAAGCATAGCTGGCAATGCTCTATGGACATTACCCATGATTAAGTCACGTGGCAAGTGACGCTATGCGTGGGGGAGGAGCCTGCCATACGAGACCTGTCGGAAGTTCCCGAGTGAGGATCTCTACAATTCGTTACTGAGCGGCTTTCACAAAGAGGGGGAAAATCGTGAGTGTATCAGCGCACAGCGCCACTGATTCTGCTTTGGAGTTTTGCAGCATTACACTATTGTGTGTTTCTTTCTCTCCCTCATATATTTCACATCCTGCCGTGATTTGTGTGGAGTGGATCTGAAGTAACTGCATTGCATATTATTCAACAAGGCTGTGTGGTATCATCACACTGAAGCGGGTCTGTATCCATTTGTAGTGCTTAATAGCCATCCTAGGCTGTGTTGGTTTGATTGCACTAAAATACACTCTCTGCTGATTAAACACGCACTGTTAACCCTTCAGAGCAATATCCATTCAACTATAGGGACGGTTATTGGAAACCTTATGCAGTCGATGCTTTTTTGATTTTATCACATTTGTTTGCGGTGATAACAATACCGAGTTCACTCATCAGTATTAGCAATTTTTGTTTGTTTTTTATCACATTTGGCATCTGATCTTTTGTAGTAGATATCACATTAACCTCTTGACCACCGCCCCATGTCAAAAAGACGTCCTCCTTTTTAAAGTTGAATATCTCGATAACGGCAGCAGCTGCTGCCACAACCGAGATATTCATCTTTTCAGGGGGCGGTGGTGTACACGATAACGGCGGTCTCCGCGGCGGATTCGCCGCGAGATCGCCGTTATCGGTGGCGGGAGAGGGGCCCCCCCCCCTCCCGCCGCTCTCCCGCGCCCTCCGCCGCTTACCGGAGCCGTCGGTAGCGGCGGAGGGGATCCGATGTGTCCGGCAGCTGAGCGGGGACGGGACTGAAGGAGAAATCTCCTTCACCCGTCCTCCTAGCTCTGCTGGGCGGAAGTGACGTCAAAACGTCAGTCCCGCCCAGCCTCTTAAAGAAACATTTTTTTTTTTGTCATTTGAAAAAATTACATTTTTTTTTTTTAATTTTTTTTTTTGCATTTAAGTCTAATTATGAGATCTGAGGTCTTTTTGACCCCAGATCTCATATTTAAGAGGACCTGTCATGCTTTTTTCTATTACAAGGGATGTTTACATTCCTTGTAATAGGAATAAAAGTGATCAATTTTTTTTTTTTTTTTTTTTTCAGTGTAAAAAATTATAAAACTAAATAAAAATAAATAAGAAAACCAAAAAAATTTTTTTTAAAGCGCCCCGTCCCGACGAGCTCGCGCGCAGAAGCAAACGCATACGCGAGTAGCGCCCGCATATGAAAACGGTATTCAAACCACACAAGTGAGGTATCGCCGCGATCGTTAGAGTGAGAGCAATAATTCTAGCCCTAGACCTACTCTGCAACTCAAAAAATGCAACCTGTAGAATTTTTTAAACGTCGCCTATCGAGATTTTTAAGGGTAAAAGTTTGACGCCATGACACGAGCGGGCGCAATTTTTAAGCGTGACATGTTGGGTATCATTTTACTCGGCGTAACATTATCTTTCACAATATATAAAAAAATTGGGCAAAATGTATTGTTGTCTTATTTTTTAATTAAAAAAAGTGATTTTTATCCAAAAAAAGTGCGCTTGTAAGACCGCTGCGCAAATACGGTGTGACAAAAAGTATTGCAATGACTGCCATTTTATTCCCTAGGATGTCTGCTAAAAAAAAATATATAATGTTTGGGGGTTCTGATTAATTTTCTAGCAAAAAAATTGTGATTTTCACATGAAGGAGAGAAGTGCCAGAATTTACCTGGTGGGCAAGTGGTTAATTAGTTGTTTTTAGCGCATATGTACATTATTTACATTGTTTATGGTTTGGTCACCTTTTTTCACATACTGCAGCTTTTTACATTTGATTATTAATTGTGTGGTGTAATTTTGGATCTAGTAGCGCTGTAGTTTATATATTATTAACCCTAGATCTTTCTCACTCTTTTGGGGTGTACCCTAATTAAAAAAAACCTGTGTTGGCTACCTCGTCCTCCTCCACAGCCGCTTCCACCTACACCGCCACATCCACCGCCACCTCAACCTCCTACTCCATATGGACCTCGTCCTCCTAGGTCAAGATTATTTTTATCTTTATTTTTTTATGTTATTTTAAGTTATTTGTTATTTCCCTATCCACATTTATTTACCAACATTTTGCTGCCATTTGCAGCCCTCTAGCCCTTTCCATTAGTTTTTTAGAGACATTTTAGTAGTCAAAAGTTCAGGTCCCCATTGACTTCAATGGGGTTCGGGGTCAAGTTTGGGTCAAGTTCGGGTCCCAAACCCGGACTTTTTTCCGAAGTTTGGTCGAACCCGTCGAACCCGAACATCCAGGTGTCCGCTCAACTCTACTCATATCCTCTCTTAGAGATTTTTATACCTCCTGCTAATTTCAAGAATTATTATTGTCCACCTAGCTGATCACATGGTAAAGAGCCTCCATCAGATCCTCTTTACCATGATCGGAGATGCAGTATGTCAGAGTGACACACAGCACCACCGATCGCCTTTCTGTGTGCCCCCATGCTGGACGTCATATGACACCCAGTCAGGATAACTGAACCAGATTCAGATAGATTACCAGATCTTTAGATCCGCGTAATCTATCTGATTTACGATCTGCCTGCGCAAGTTTGAGAGGCTAGTGCAGTATTCAGAAAGCACTTACCTTGAAACTTGCGCCGGCGGATCGTAAATCCCCCGGCAGAATTCAAATTCCGCGGCTAGGGGGAGTGTAGTATTTAAATCAGGCGCATCCCCGTGCCGATTTAACTGCGCATGCGCCGTCCGCAAATTTTTCCGACGTGCATTGCTCCAAATGACGTCGCTAGGACGTCATTGGTTTCGTCGTGAACGTAAATTACATCCATCCGTATTCGCGACCGACTTACGCAAACGATGTAAAAATGCAAAACTCGGCGAGGGAACGATGGCCATACTTAACATAGGATACGCAGCATATAGCAGGGGTAACTATCCACCGGAAAAAGCCGAACGCAAACGACGTAAAAAAAAAGCGACGGGCGGGCGTTCGTTTCTAAATCGGCGAATCTCCTCATTTGCATATTCGTCGCGTATACAAATGGAAGCGCCACCTAGCGGCCGGCGGGAGATTGCAGCTTAAGATCCGACGGTGTAAGTCACTTACACCTGTTGGATCTAAGGGAGATCTATGCGTAACTGATTCTTATGAATCAGTCGCATAGATCCGACCGTCGGATCTCAGAGATACGATGGCGTATCATGAGATACGCCGTTGTATCTCTATCTGAATCTGCCCCCCGGAGTCTATGGGTAGCTATCTAGGCAGATGACCTTTCTCTGCGCACACAATAATAGACTGCTGTTTCTTATCTTGTGTCTTTACTGGCACGTTGCAGATTTCAATATACATGTGGATGACACACGTGATATGCGGTAAAACTAGAAATAACAAGAATGGTATAACATTACTATACGATAATAAACACATCATATAAACATTATCAGAGATGGCTAACTACCTACCTAAAAGCCTGTGGAGGAAGAAGAAGGAGATTGCTTACCTCCGATGCCATGGATGGGGACAGATTGCATGCAGGCCTTGCTGCCTTGATCTTAAACATGGAGATACTAAAAGACCTTCACTTTCTGGCTAAAGATGATATGACGATTCTGATGTCACGTCCTATAGAAGCTAGATAAGAATATTTACGACTATATTAATGTTTGGCCATTATATGGCGCAAGCGTAACAGCTAACCTGAGACAAACCACAATTCTGGCTTACTAATGCAATAATACATTGTACACACTGGGGTAGATTCAGGAAGCAATTACGCCTGCGTATCCATAGATACGCAGCGTAATTGCTAAGAAGCGCGGCGTATCGACTTTCTGTATTCAGAAAGCTCGATACGCCGACTGTAGCCTAAGATACCACTGGCATAAGGCTCTTATGCCGTCGTATCTTAGGCTGCATTCTGACGCTGGCCGCTAGGTGGCGTTCCCGTAGTTGTCAGCGTAGAGTATGCAAATTGCATACTCACTCCGATTCACAAACATACGCGCGCCCGGCGGTCGTGTTTTACGTCGTTTGCTTTCATCGTAAGGCTGCTACTGCTATTAGGAGGCGCAGCTAATGGTAAGTATACACGTCGTTCCCGCTGGACGCCATTTACGTTCACGTCGAAGCAAATGACGTCCTTGCGACGTCATTTACCGCAATGCACGTCGGGAAATTTTCCCGACGGGGCATGCGCAGTACGTTCGGCGCGGGAACGAGCCTAATTTAAATGATCCACGCCCCCTACGGGATCATTTCAATTACGCGCGCTTACGCCAGCCCCTTTTACGAAACGCCGCCGCAAATTACGGAGCAAATGCTTCGTGAATGAAGCATAGCTCCAGTAATTTACGGAGGCGTAGCGTAAAAACGGTACGCTGCGCCACCGTAGCAGTGCGCTCCCCTACCTGAATCTACCCCACAGTGAATTATCCTTTTTGAACCTGAAAGGTATCCTGGAGACATAACACTCCCCGTCTGGCGTTAACCAACGCCACTACCAGCGTCATTAGACACAAGTAAAATCAAGTCCGATATGGGTCTGAAAAATGACTTTACTTCACCCTGTTTGGAAGTCTTAACTTCGACCTTTCTGACATGTCCATCTTTGCTTGTAAATGTCTGTGTGATAAGTCCCAAAGGCCAGTCATTCCTGTGTGATTGACAGTTTTTAACGAGCACCACATCTCCTGACTTCAGGTCTGGTTTGTTAACTTGCCACTTATTCCTGGGTTGTAGGGTTTGGATGTAATATCTCCTCCATCTGTCCCAGGAGGTGTTGGCTAGGCATTGCACCTGTCTCCATTGACGTCTGAAAAGGTCTTTATCTGTAAACTCTCCACTTGGAGTACTGACCGTGTTGGTTTTTTGAGTGAGTAGAGTTGCAGGTGTCAGCAGCATGGGTTCCTCTGGATCATTAGTAAGTGGGACCAGAGGTCTAGCATTTATGATGGCTGAGACTTCGGCCATAAAGGTGGACAGGCATTCATGTGTGAGTCTAGCATTTTCCATTTGAAGGAAAATAGAATCCAGGATCTTGCGGGCTACGCCTATCATTCTTTCCCAAACACCACCCATATGAGAAGAGTGAGGAGGGTTAAATGTCCAGGTACATCCCTGTTGGTTGAGATACCTTTCTACTTTGTTGTTGTCTAGATTGGAAAGGATTTGAAGTTCCTTGACCGCTCCAACAAAGTAGGTGCCCCTATCAGAGCGGATGCGCTTAACAGGACCTCTAATGGCAATGAAGCGCCTGAGAGCGTTGATAAAGCTGGAAGTGTCCATTGATTCAATCAACTCTATGTGAACAGCTCGAACAGTCATACAAGTAAATATAACTGCCCAGCGTTTGCTGCTGGTGTGACCTCCTCTGGTTCGGCGAGTAGTAACGGACCAAGGACCGAATACATCAAGGCCCACACTTGTGAAGGGAGGGTCTGAGTTGAGTTTGTCAGATGGAAGGTCAGCCATCTTTTGGGATTGTAAGAGTCCCCGGAGTTTGTCACACTTGCTCACACATCTTTTTGCTCCTATTATCCAGAGTCCAGCAGTCCTCAAAGCTCCTTCAGTGAATAGCTGGCCTTGGTGTTTGACTTGACTGTGATAGTGCTGTACAAGCAGGGCAGTGACATGGTGCTGAGCTGGGAGAATGAGAGGATGCTTCTCGTGGTGCTCCAAGGTAGCTTCTTTAAGGCGACCTCCTATTCTCAACAGGTCACTGCTGTTGAGGAATGGATCGAGTTTCCTTAGGACACTGTCTTTAGGGATTGTTTCTTTGTTGCGAATACAGTCAATTTCTCTAGCAAAGGTCTCTTGTTGCACAGTGTAGATGATCAGATGTTTTGATTGCTCTAGGTCAGTCACTGAGTAGGTATTTTTACAGCCTTTGCAATTAGTCTTTTTCCCAAAGGAACGGGCTATGTGGGATAAGGTAGTAATAGCTCTAATGAGTGATTTCCATGTGGAAAACCTGGAGAACCGATGAGATTTGAGTCGGTTTTGTGTAGCCACCGTGACTAACGCAGACACTTGTGGACGAACTTCAGCATCCTTGATTGCGTCTATCAAGCTGAAAGTCTCTGATTCAGAAGTGTTCTGTTCTGAATTGTACAAGAATGCAGGGCCTGTAAACCATGTTGTGTCCTTAAGACAGTTGGCTGGGACAGATCTGGTCGCTAGGTCTGCGGGATTGTGTTTAGTTGGAACGAAGTGCCACTGCTTTGGGTGTGTGGATCTCCTAATCCTCAACACTTGATTACTGACATAGACGTAGAAGCGTCTGGTTTTGTTGTAGATGTACCTCAGGACTACTTTACTGTCAGTGTAGAACTCAGTGTCTTTGATTTCTAGGTTCATCTCTCTAGTGATAGTGTCGGCTAACTCCACAGCTAACACTGCGGCACAAAGTTCTAGCCTAGGTATTGTGTGTTCTGGGAGTGGGGCAAGTTTTGCTTTTCCCATGGCAAAACCTATATGGCACTGTCCTTCCTTGTCCCTGATCTTGAGGTAGGCTACAGCAGCGATTGCTTTGACAGAAGCATCACAGAAAACACAAAGTCTTTGGTCTTGGACTTCTGTAGACGGTACAGGAGCATATGGTCGAGGAACCTTTAAGTTAGACAAGGCTGACAAGGAATTTTTCCACTCTGTCCACTGATCTCTTTTCTCGGGGGGAAGTGGATCATCCCAATTCACTGTCTCTTGAGTCAGGTCTCTGAGGAGAGCTTTACCCTCAATGGTGACTGGAGCTACAAACCCAAGAGGGTCATACAGACAGTTTATGGTTGACAGAACGCCTCTGCGTGTAAAGGGCTTTCCTTCCCGACTAATCTGGAAGGTGAAGGTGTCTGACCTTAAGTCCCAGAGTAGTCCAAGGCTACGTTGCGTTGGCATAGAGTCAGAACCTAAGTCTAAGTCTCTGAACTCACCAGAGTGGTCTTGAGAGGGGAAGGCCTTCATCAGTTCTACGCTGTTAGAGGCGATCTTGTGGAGCTTCAAGTTAGAACAGGCTAGCATCTCCTGCGCCCTCTTGAGGAGACTGATAGCTGCTTCAGCGGTGGGTAGGGATTTTAAGAAATCATCTACATAAAAGTCCTTTTCTACCAAGTGTTTCACATCAGGCCCGTAAATGGATTCGCCTTTGCGAGCCGAGCGTCTAAGCCCGTAAATGGCAACTGCGGGGGAAGGGCTGTTCCCAAATATGTGGACCTTCATGCGATACTCTATGATTTCTTTGGAAGGGTTGTTATCTTTAAACCAGAACAATTTTAAAAAGTTCCTGTGTTCCTTTTTAACGAGAAAACAGTGGAATATCTGCTGGATGTCCGCCATGAATGCAACAGAGTCTTTGCAGAAACGGAGGAGCACCCCAATGAGTCTGTTGTTCAGATCCGGTCCTGAGAGAAGAACGTAATTTAATGACACGCCTTCTTCTCTTGAGCTAGAGTCAAACACCACTCTAATCTGACCTGGTTTCTTGGGGTGGTAAACTCCAAATATAGGAAAGTACCAGCACTCCTCGTTGTCTTTAAGGGCAGGAGCTAACTCTGCGTGATTATTCTCAAATATCTTACCCATGAAGGTAAAGAAGTGATCTCTCATGTCTGGTTTTCTCTGGAAATTATGTTTAAGAGAGGCAAAGCGTTTAAGGACTTGTTCCTTGTTGTTAGGTAGACGCTGTCTATGGGGTCTAAATGGGAGAGGTGCGACCCAATTGTTTGTCTCTTCCTTGGCTGTCTCTTTTTCCATTATTTGCAAGAAAAGTCTATCTTCAAAGGACATTGCTACCATCTATGTACTCTACACAGAAGGAGGTGGCTCTTCTCCCCGCCGTCTCAACAGTACAAGTCTTTAGAGAGTAAGGGGAGCTTGGACCCCTAACACCGAAGGTGCCAAAGAATGTGGATCTAGCCCTAGAGTGGTTGCTTTGGTCATCTAAGAGTGCATACATCTTGACAGCTTTGTTTCTTTGACCCATTGGATAAGCTCTAATAAGACAGATCTTTGAACAAGACCTACCGCCTGCAGGATCTTTGCATACTTCAGTACACTGTGTGGTAACCATTGGAGAGTCTGAACCAGTGTTCTCTTGCTCCCCGCCATGCTCGTTGGTATCGCTAGCTCGCTGGGCAGTCCAAGGAGCAGGGCCTGGATGTAGTGCTGAGTTGTGGTCTGATTTGTCACACTCTGTGCATGATACACTAACCTTACAGTCCTTGGCAAAGTGTGATATGGATGAGCAGCACCTGAAGCATATGCGGTTCTCTCTTAGGAAAGCTTTGCCAACTTCCAGAGACTTCTCCCTGAAGGTCCTGCATTTTAGTAGAGGGTGCGGTTTCCTGTGTAGAGGGCATTGCTTGCTAGGGTATCTGACTTTGTCAAAAATGCAAAAAAGGGAAGAGATCGCGCTAAATGATGATAGGTGAACATAAATAGTGACAAAAGTTCAAATAAGTAGTCAGTCCCACCACAAAGGCAAGTAAATCAATTCTCCCAAGTGATGAACTCAATCCACAAAAGAAAGTGCTTGACAGAAAAGATCCTCCACCAACGATATAAAAGCCTCTTACCAGCTGGAATTGATCTCCAAGTTATAAGAGATCAGATGGCGCATGGTAAGAGACATGGATGGATACTATCCCATAAACAGCAACAGCGATGGAATCTTGATAACTGTGTCTTTACAGGTATATGCTCTCGGTATGTCATCCGGGGGTATATAAAGACAGAAAGGACTCACATAGCGTAAAACTGTCTTGTTTAATGAAGAATAAAAACGAAAATGCTCTTACATAGCACAGCAGGTAAGAAGCATGTAAGATAAGCTGGCCATCTCGATACACAGCCCGTATCCGGGTAGAAGATGCGTGGTGACGTCAGAACGCCGCCTCCCTACGTTTGGTCACGGGATACAGGCGGCGCTCTGAATCACCGCGTAAATACAGCGGACGTCGGATGCAGCCTCGATGTGGTGAAACATTCGAACGTCCGTCGGACATCTTGACTAAGGGAAAACCTGATCTAAGTCAAGGGAAAACCGACGCCAAGTAAGGGCAACCAACACGGAAGGAATGAAGTGCCTGCAATAATATGGGTGATACTAATAGCACCACGGGAGTCAGAGAACCTGCTAAGGTCTAAGACATATAACATAAGGTTTATATAGGCTGACTCTAAGTGAATGAAGTGCCTGCAATAATATAGGTGGTATTAATAGCACCAACAAAGGTCTAAGAACCTGCTATGGTCTCAGACATATAAAAGCACATTCCGACAGTAATTAAGCACCGTGACAATATGCACAGATGCTTTTAAATATAATAAACAAAAACAACCGGTTATTTACAGAAATAAAAATACAAAATTAGCACAGGCAGCCATAGTGAAGAGAGTTAGTCCAATCACATGAACCAAAACCCTCCACAGGCACCTAGCTGTTTACATTTGTACATGAGCTGAACTATAAGGACTGCACCAAACTGATCCAGCGTCCAGTGCAAAAAATTAAAAAATAAAAATATAATGTAAAATTATTTTTCATTTCATAAAATGATATGTGACCCGTAAGGACTACGCCATACTAGTCAGACATCAGTTAACCTATAGAGGTTAATAAATATTAAAAGATGAATTTAATAAAAAAGAGTGTTAATTGAAATAGGAGGTAATTTAAATTACAAGCTTACCCATAAGGACTTCACCATACTGGTCAGGCATCAATTTAAATTAAGTCTCTTAGTGGGTGGTAAGCGTCAATAAATTATGTATAACCGCCCATATTAATGACCCAACTCTTTAATCACCACATCGAGCTCACATTCCATCACTGTCCCCAACACTCAAATTAGCTAAAATATTAGCAATAAGTACAATAATCATACATATGGCCTCCTGGCATACGCCTGAAAGGCCGTTCAAAACATCAACATCTGAAGGCAACATGGTAAGGAATAAACAAAAGATGTACAAATTAACCAAAAACAGGATGTATAAAAAAATAATTAGATAATAAAACAGAAATTATGCATTGGCTATAAAACAGTTAACGTCCACCTCTATGTTTAAGCCAAAGGGAGTATAACATTTTAACTTATAGACCCAAGACATCTCCAACCTGGAGATGGATCTTACAAGATGGCTTCCTCTCCAATGGGGGCTATACTTATCTATCCCCAAAAAGATAGTATTTTTGGGGTTCCTATTGTGCGCCGTTAAATAGTGCTTCGACACAGAGTGTTTGGTGTAACCTAAACGTATATTATTAATATGCTCGTTTAGGCGAACCTGTAGGGGACGCTTGGTCCTACCTACATATTGAAGCCCACAAGGGCATTGGAGCATATATACTACTCCAGTTGTGGAGCACGTAATAAACGGTTTTATGGCAAAACTTTTTGATGTACAGGTAGAGTTAAAGGTAGTAGTTTGTCTAGAATTGCAGCCGTTAAGAGAACAGACCTGACATTTACCACACTTATAATAGCCTGTGAGGCCAGAAAAGAACTTCGAATCCATACTAGGTGGGTTCAAGATATTTGGAGCCAGTTTATCTTTAAGTGAGGGGGCCCCTCTGAACACCACCTGTGGCCTATCTGGCAGTAAACCTCCTAAGACCTTGTCATTTTTGAGAATGTGCCAGTGTTTCACAACCAGATTTTTGACATTCGCATGTTGGCAAGAATAGTTAGTAATAAAGGGGTTGCGAAACCTATTATCTTTTTCTTTAACCGTTCTAACAGTCAGAAGGTCACATCTATCGACTTCCTGCACTACGGCCATAGTGTCAGACAGAAAAGCACTTGAATAACCCTTTTCCAAAAAACGTTGGGTAAGAACCCCTGCCTGTTCCAAGAAAGTAGTATCCTCAGTGCAATTACGCTTTAATCTGAGGTACTGGCTCTTGGGCACAGATTTGAGCCATGATGTGTGATGGCAACTGCTTTTGGGAATGAATGCATTCCTGTCAGTAGCTTTGAAAAATGTTGCAGTAACAAAAGCACCATTAATGACAGAAATGGTCAGGTCCAGAAAGTTGACCCTCTCCTGGCTTACCTCACGACTCAAATGGATACCTCGATTATTGATATTCAAGGCATCCAAAAATTGTATTAAGTCGATCTCGGTACCATCCCATAGGAGGAGGATGTCGTCTATGTACCTGGCCCACAGAAGAATCTGGGGCCTAGTTCGGACACAAACGACATCCTCCTCCCATTTGGCCATAAAGAGGTTCGCCAAACTGGGGGCATATTTAGCCCCCATGGCGACACCTCTGTCCTGCCTATAAAATTGGCCATTGAACCAGAAATAGTTGTGAGAGGCCGCATATTCCAGCAACTCTATGATGTACAAAACCTGTTTATTGGGCAAATCTGAATCTCTTTTCAAAAAATGCGAAACTGCCTCCAAGCCTAATTGAGGGGGAATTACAGTGTATAATGAGGTAACATCTGCTGTTACCATCCACAGATTGGCAGTAGGGGTAAGATCCCTCAGCAGATTAATAATATGCCTCGTATCTTTGACGTAAGAAGGCATTTTGCGTACCAAGGGTTGTAGGTAAAAATCTATGTACTTGCCCACCCGGGAGGTGATGGAATCTATTCCGCTGACTATAGGCCGTCCCGGGGGGCAGTGATGGAATGTGAGCTCGAAGTGGTGATTAAAGAGTTGGGTCATTAATATGGGCGGTTATACATAATTTATTGACGCTTACCACCCACTAAGAGACTTAATTTAAATTGATGCCTGACCAGTATGGTGAAGTCCTTATGGGTAAGCTTGCAATTTAAATTACCCCCTATTTCAATTAACACTCTTTTTTATTAAATTCATCTTTTAATATTTATTAACCTCTATAGGTTAACTGATGTCTGACTAGTATGGCGTAGTCCTTACGGGTCACATATCATTTTATGAAATGAAAAATAATTTTACATTATATTTTTATTTTTTTATTTTTTGCACTGGATGCTGGATCAGTTTGATGCAGTCCTTATAGTTCAGCTCATGTACAAATGTAAACAGCTAGGTGCCTGTGGAGGGTTTTGGTTCATGTGATTGGACTAACTCTCTTCACTATGGCTGCCTGTGCTAATTTTGTATTTTTATTTCTGTAAATAACCGGTTGTTTTTGTTTATTATATTTAAAAGCATCTGTGCATATTGTCACGGTGCTTAATTACTGTCGGAATGTGCTTTTATATGTCTGAGACCATAGCAGGTTCTTAGACCTTTGTTGGTGCTATTAATACCACCTATATTATTGCAGGCACTTCATTCACTTAGAGTCAGCCTATATAAACCTTATGTTATATGTCTTAGACCTTAGCAGGTTGTCTGACTCCCGTGGTGCTATTAGTATCACCCATATTATTGCAGGCACTTCATTCACTTTTAGTCAGTTTATATAAACTTTTTTTATGTTTGTTTATTTTTTCCTCCAATCCGGTCCTTCCGTGTTGGTTGCCCTTACTTGGCGTCGGTTTTCCCTTGACTTAGATCAGGTTTTCCCTTAGTCAAGATGTCCGACGGACGTTCGAATGTTTCACCACATCGAGGCTGCTTCCGACGTCCGCTGTATTTACGCGGTGATTCAGAGCGCCGCCTGTATCCCGTGACCAAGTCCTGTCGTGACGAAACATAGGGAGGTGGCGTTCTGACGTCACCGCGCATCTTCTACCCGGATACGGGCTGTGTATCGAGCTGGCCAGCTTATCTTACATGCTTCTTACCTGCTGTACTATGTAAGTGCATTTTCGTTTTTATTCTTCATTAAACAAGACAGTTTTACGCTATGTGAGTCCTTTCTGTCTTTATATACCCCTTGGATGACATACCGAGAGCATATACCTGTAAAGACACAGTTATCAAGATTCCATCGCTGTTGCTGTTTATGGGATAGTATCCATCCATGTCTCTTACCATGCGCCATCTGATCTCTTATAACTTGGAGATCAATTCCATCTGGTAAGAGGCTTTTATATCGTTGGTGGAGGATCTTTTCTGTCAAGCACTTTCTTTTGTGGATTGAGTTCATCACTTGGGAGAATTGATTTACTTGCCTTTGTGGCGGGACTGACTACTTATTTGAACTTTTGTCACTATTTATGTTCACCTATCATCATTTAGCGCGATCTCTTCCCTTTTTTGCATTACTGTTTGTGTGGTATAACACTTTTTGATCGCTGCTTTATTTTCACTTTAACAAGTGCAATATTTTCTTTTTTACTATCTGACTTTGTCCTCTGGGTGAACGATGTTGGAAGACCTATAGGAGAAATCTGTAGAAGAAACATGAGACTTGTTCACTGTCATCCTATGCTGTTTGAAGCTAGGGGGCGTGGTTGATGGCAGTATAAAGTCAAAGCTGGGATCATTCAAGAACTTGACTTGCTTTGAAACAAAGTCTACAAAAACGTTAAATGGTGGAAATGGTACCTGGAACCTTTCCTTGTGTTTAGAACCATATGTGACCCACCTTTGTTGTAGGTCGTAAGGAAGCTTCAGAATCAAAGGTTTAATCCCTCTGGCTGCATCCAGGGAGGCGAGACCCGGCAGGTCTCCCTCTTCTTTAGCAAGAAGTAATTCTTCTAGCAAGTCGGCTAATTCTCGTAGTTTGTGATAACCTCTGCTAGGTATTCTGGGAAAGTCCTCAATCCTTTTAAAACGTGCATGCTCCATAGCCTCTGTTGAACCATAGCACTCTTCTAATCTGCTCCAAATCTTTTTGAGACCAATCTCTGGTTGTTTTATGTAAATGTTCCTGATTCTACTGGCATGTTCGGCAGAGTCTTTCCAAAGCCATTGGACTAGGAGGTTTATTTTATTGTCATGAGACAGGTTTAGACCTTTTATGGTATTTTGAAAGGACGACCGCCAGGCTCTGTAATTTTCTGGCCGATCGTTGAACTTTACAAGTCCCTTTATGATTAGATCGCGACTGGCAAGGAACTTGGCAAAGTCTGTTATAACTTGGTAGGTTTCAGAGCATGTTGGTGATGTACTACTGTAGTGGGAGTGTGGTGTGCGACCATACCTGTCTCTACTTTAAGCTTTCTTGTCTCATACTGTTGTGTAGACAAGGGGTTATCCTGATGTTGGCTTGGAGGTCGAAGGTCGTGGCGTGTAGAAACATAAGCTTGAGCTATAACGTGCTGACCAGGGTTCTGCTGCTTGCAGATCTGAGGAGTTTGGTTCTCATGCTCTGTTACCTTTTGTGTTTGGTCTGCTTCTTCTAGGACACCGTCTATTCCCTGTAGAGGAGAGGTCTCATAGGTTGATTTGAAGTGTTGGTGCAAGTACTCTGACGTGAGTTGCGAGGTATTCGGCTCTCCTTGTTCTGAGCCAAGCACATTGATGCGTTCACCACTGAGGCTCACGGCTGCTTCCAGGGCTTCTGCTTCAGCTATGGCGGTTGCAGCTTCTTTTTCTGCAGTGAGCTTCTCCAGAGCGACATCTAGGAGGGCTTCCTCGGGCTCTAACTGTGCCATGTTGCTGCACTTTCTGTGCCTCTTGCTGTGCCTTCTGTGCCTCTAACTGTGCCTGTTGCTGCACTTTCTCTGTCTTTAGCCTCACTTTCTCCTTTTTAATCTGCATTTCTTGCTCAGCAAAGACTGCTCGGGTCTTTGCCGCTTCGGCTTTCCATCGGGCAATGGCGGCTGCGAGGCTGGCTGTCATCGACTTCCCGGAACCATAAACTTGTGATCTGGTTTTGAGCAAGGATTAGCTACTGTGTGACATGGCTGTTTGACTGAGTAGCGGCCTGTGGGTGCAGTAAGCGTATAAGGCTGCATTCTCTGTATGCTGCTTGGCTGTATGGAAGTGGCTGTATAGTCGGTTGCAGACTGTAGCTCTTCCGTGTGGCTAAACCTTTTCCCCTCTGCACTATCCGTAGTGTTACTGGACAGAGTTTTACCGAATCAGAGTTTTACTGTCCTGGACTCGCTTCCCGTACTCCCGGAGTCTATGGGTAGCTATCTAGGCAGATGACCTTTCTCTGCGCACACAATAATAGACTGCTGTTTCTTATCTTGTGTCTTTATTGGCACGTTGCAGATTTCAATATACATGTGGATGACACACGTGATATGCGGTAAAACTAGAAATAACAAGAATGGTATAACATTACTATACGATAATAAACACATCATACAAACATTATCAGAGGTGGCTAACTACCTCCATAAAAGCCTGTGGAGGAAGAAGAAGGAGATTGCTTACCTCCGATGCCATGGATGGGGACATATTGCAAGCATGCCTTGCTGCCTTGATCTTAAACATGGAGATACTAAAAGACCTTCACTTCCTGGCTAAAGAGGATATGATGATTCTGATGTCACGTCCTATAGAAGCTAGATAAGAATATTTACAACTATATTAATGTTTGGCCAGTAGATGGCGCAAGCGTAACAGCTAACCTGAGACAAACCACAATTCTGGCTTACTAATGCAATAATACATTGTACACACAGTGAATTGTCCTTTTTGAACCTGAAAGGTATCCTGGAGACATAACAGCCGTCATTCTGCTATAGGCCATACGGGAAGTGGTTAAACCAATTAACCAGGCCACAGCCTATTTTGATCCATTTCTATTTTTATGTGTGGTGTGTTTTATGTGTTTATGTGCCTGCGGTCCCATGTGGGCAAAACGGGGTAGCACTTTAATTATACTAGAATGTTTATGATGTTATACATTTTTTTGGATTTAAACCAATAAAGCAGGCTGTGGCCTATTTTGATCCAAGTTTTTATGTGTGGTGTGTTTTTTGTTCATTTACTGTCTATGTATGTTTTCAGGTTTAGCCTGGCGCCTGCAGTCCCATAGCTAAACCTTATTTAATGGAACACTTGAATGTGCGTATTAGATTGTCATTAGAACCAAAATCTGAGTTCATCTCTGAGGCCCCGTACACACCATAGAATCTATCCGCAGATAAATCCCATCGAATGGGTTTCAGCGGATAGATTCTATGGTGTGTACACTCCGGCGGATATTTATCCGCGGATAAATCTCCCCTGGGATGGATTTCCAGCAGATGAATATTTGCTGACATGCTCAACAAATCCATCTGCTGAAGTCCATCCCAACGGATGGATCCGCTCGTCTGTACAGACTCACCGGATCCATCCGTCCAAAGGGATTCCCCGCACGCGTCGTAATGATTTGACGCATGCGTGGAATTCCTTATATGACAGCGTCGCGCCCGTCGCCGCGTCATAATCACGGCGACGGCGCGACACGTCATCGCCAGAGGATTTCGGCGCGGATTTCAATGCGATGGTGTGTACACGCCATCGCATAGAAATCTGCTGAAATCCGCCATCGCTGGACCGTATCCGCGGATAAATCCTCTCGTGTGTATGGGGCCTCAGACTTAATGCTAAAACAGATATCTGTAGATATGGGGGCGGATTCAGATAGGTTAGATAGATCTTTAGATCCGCGTAACCTATCTGATTTACGATCCGCCGCCGCAAGTATTTGAGGCGAGTGCTTAATTTAGAAAGCACTTACCTCAAAACTTGCGGCGGCGTATCGTAAATCCCCCGGCGGAATTCAAATTCCGCAGCTAGGGGGAGTGTACTATTTAAATCAGGCGCTTTCCCGCGCCGATCCAACAGCGCATTTGCCGTCCGCAAATGTTCCCAGTGTGCATTTCTCCAAATGACGTCGCAATTACGTCCGGCCGTATTCGCGAACGACTTACGCAAACGACGTAAAAAATTCAAAACTCGGCGCGGGAACGACGGCCATACTTAACATAGGATACGCCGCACTTACCCCTGCTATAGCAGGGGTAACTTTCCGCCGGAAAAAGCCGAACGCAAACGACGTAAAAAAAACGTTTCTGAATCGGCGTAAATGCTCATTAGCATATTCGACGCGTAAAAGACACGGAAGCGGCACCTAGCGGCCAGCCTGGAATTGCAGCCTAAGATCTGACGGTGTAAGTCACTTACACCTGTCGGATCTTAGGCATAGATACGACCGGCCGGCCTTAGAGATACGCCGTCGTATCTCCTATCTGAATCTGGTCCATGGTGTGCAGATCCATTAAACTGTCTTCACAAAATGCAAAATTATGTAAAGAAGCAAGAAAGTAGGATAGCTCTAGCTATCAATTGAGAATTACTGATATTAGTTATAATGTTCTAAGGGGCTCAATTTCTTTCTGATCCTTACCATATTTTCATATCCATGGCAACAAAGACTAGCTGTTACAGTATATGCTGCCAGACTTCAGGACAATATGGTATAAAATACTAAGTTGATACTTTTCTATATCTGAACCAAGTCATGGCAAACTGATACCTTGTGCGGGTATGGTTGTTGTGTGAAATATACAAAGGTCTGGTTTTAAATTGTGACTCACTAGGCCTCTTCTGATTGGCAGTTTAACACCACTGTATTAGAACAGGAATATTTCTCATTATTATATAAAAATGAACCGACTCCCATCCATCATACATACACTATTAGGTAGATTCACAAAGAGTTAGGCCGGCTTATCTCCAGATAGGCGGCGTAGGTGTAGATATGCTCCGGCGCGCTTTTGCACCTTACTCACAGAACAAGATAAGCCTGAAAATAGGCTTTTTCCGACCGACGCAACTTTGCTAAGCCAGGTGCATATTTAGGCCCGATGCATCTTCCGCTTGCATTGATTTCCTATTTAAATATGCAAATTAGGGAGATAGGCCGATTCACGAATGAAAGTGCACCAGATTTAGGCTAAGCCCGGTGCAATCAAGTGTTACATCAGGCCTAAAGTTATTCCACCAAAAAGGTGGAATAACTTTGCACCAGGACACAGGTCAGCTGGAGAGCAGCTCCATCAGCAGCGTTACGGACGAGCTGAGCAAGCCGGGCACCCACACTTGCAGGACAACACATCTGTGTGCCAACATGCCAGGGGCAGGCGTGCTCCTAGCACTACTAATGGGTCCACGGACTCGTAGGAGGGCACGGGAGAGGATATACAGCACACGCATGAACATCTTTGCCATGGGGGAAGCAGAGGTGTATCGCATCTACAGATTCAGCCATGAAGCCATCCTGGATTTAACCAGAACCCTGCAGGATGACCTCACCAGCCCAACACACCGCTCACATGCAGTGCAGCCACTGGTCAAGGTATTAGCAACACTGAATTTCCTGGCCAGTGGATCTTTTCAGCGAACAAGTGGAAATTTGTCTGGGATGTCACAAACCAGCATGAGGGGTGACACCCCTTTGCCAGCAGGAGTGACACCCCCCCCCCCATTCACACACCAGTCACACTGAAGCAGCACTCCTCACCGTGTGCTGGCATAACTCAAAAACAGCTCATGACCTGAGCAAAAAAAAAACATAATCCAGCTTTTATTTTGCCTTTCTTTGGCTTCGCCTGGTGGCAGCAGATTGGCTCCTCAGCTGCCTGGGCGGAGCCTGGGGTGGTGGGGGGTGGTTGATCAGCAGGAGGCTCATCAGCAGGTGGACCACTCCTGCTAGGTGACGGCTGCCTGGGCGGAGCCTGTGGTGGGGGGGTGGGAGATCAGGAGGTGGCCCACTCCTGCCAGGTGACGGCTGCCTGGCCTCCAAGGCAGCGGCAATCCTGGTGAGGACCAGGTTAGTTTGGGCCTGCATCCTGAGCTGGCGGGTGAGGTTGGCCCTCTCACTCTGCTGCCTCTGTCTCCCCTCCTCCTGCACCGCGGTGGTGTTGACCTTAACAGCCTCACAAAGGCAATCCACCTTGGTGGCCAGGTCGACCATACAGGTGGCCACTGCAGAGCTGTTGCAGCTCAAATCCTGCACAGCCTCCCTCAGATGGCCAGCATCCTGTGCGATTTTCTTCATATTCCCAGCTAGATCCCCCATATGCTGGGTCTGGAGGGTTTGGTCCTGGGCAATCTGCTCCTGCACGTCGCCCACTACACCCCTGGTCTTCTTGGTCGCCTTCCTGTGGCCAGAAAAGGCAACAGAGCGGGTGTAGGGGGAGCCCCTGGTGGTGGTGGCCCTGCTGGTGGGTGAGGGTGAGGGGCTTCTTATAATGGGGGTGGAGGTGGTGGAGGGCCCAACCATCACAATGCACTCATCTATAATGTGCCCGATCTGGCCAAGGTCCACCGAGTCGTCCAAGACCACCTCAATAGACCTGGTGTGGACTGTCCCCTCCTCCACAACATCTTGGGGGTGTTCATGTGGCTCCTCAGAAGAGGTGGTGGGAGGGCCAACAGGCCCAGATGGGCCCGCCCCTTCCTGCACATCTGTGGATGACATAAAGCAGTCACATGTTGGGGGACCCACACACTTGTCACATGTTCCCTTCCCCCACCCACACATGTTACACACCAGATAGGAAATATAAAACACACTTACCTGTCCTCAAGACATCTTCCCGGGAATCAAACCCCTCAATCTGCTCCCTGTGCAGACACCGGGCGATCCTCTCCTCCTCCGGGGTCAGCACGAAATCGCAGGGTGGGCCACCCCCAGTGCCAATCCGGTGCTTTCTGATTTTGGCCACCTTCTCCCGCACCCGAAGCCGCAGATCGTAAATTTTTTGTAATATATGATGGCCAAGGCGGGGGACATTGCCAAGGGCATTGACCCTGGTGGCAATAGTATCATAAATCTCCTGCCTCCTGGCACGCGTCGTATTGCGGATGGAAGGGCCATGGAGGGACTCATAGAACTCCTCCATCCCATCAATAATAATGGCCCTCTCCTGGAGTTTAAAGTTTTTTTTCCTGTGGGTGACAGGAGCTGACACGGGAGCTGCCACTGGAGCAGACATAGTCATTCAGAAACTGAACGCAAGGGGCAAAATTACCAAGCTCAGGGGGGGGGGGTGGAAAGCAGGATGTAATTTTGCAAAGACCAGATGCATGTCTGGCCCAGCTGTACTTGTACACTCGAGCCTAGCCATTAGGCCGGCCTACAACAGGAAGTTCGGATAAAACATCACTGAGCATGCTCCGTTGAAGTTAGGCCGGGCGTAAGCCACTGCACCACGCTCAGACAATCATTTACATAAGTTGACACCCACTTCCACTTGCACCGACTTAAGCCTCCAACTTTAGGTTTGGCCGGTGCACATTGGAGTGCAAAATCTTGGTGAATCATCAACTTTGCTCTACAGATTAGGCCGGTGTAGCCTAAACAGGCTAGGCTAGGCCAACCTAAAGTCAATCCGTCCAGGGGATTTCTCCGCAACAGTCATGCTCCGCACGGGGGTTGCATCTGTGTGGTTGGCCTCATGGGTAAGCTGGCCGCGCGGGCCACAACATCGCTCAGCCTCCCCGATTCATTCAATGTGCTCACCCCCTGGGAGTAGACAATCTTGGCAGCCGACGGTAAAACTTTCCTAGAGGAGGCGACGGTACTCTCGTCATCAAGGGCCTCTGGCTCCCCGCTCACCTCGGTGAGAAAGGTCTCCGGCCATGAGGCCTTCTCCTCCTCCTCCGCGGCAACAGCTCCCGAGGATAGGTTCACCCGATATTCCTGCGGGGGTCCAGCCACCGACATGGTGGCGAACAAGGGCGCCCGACATTGCAGGCATCGGACGAATGGCAAAAAATGAATGGCCAGTCCCCCGCACCGGGGACACAGGAGGCCCAGCATCTCAGTTCCTCCGGAGGACAGCAAAACAAACTGTCCCGCTGTGGACAGTCGGATCCCTGTGTCTTTCACAGACATTCCAAGTCCCACAGGCTCAGTATGTAACCTTGGCGCAGTAGTAAGGCGCCTTAATGCAGCTGTGGCCTTCAAAGTCTCGGTCATTCTCAGCAGCGAACCGTTCCGGTCAAAGGAGAGGGTGGTTCTGGCAATTTGGCATGCCAATGGGCGTTCCCTCTCTAGGTGGCGCAAAATCACTGGGGAAAAATGCACGCAGGGGAGGGTGGCTCCTCCCACTTGGAAAACCTGTCCAGGCACGTTGCTGGCGCGCACCAATTTGTACGTACGCCCAGGCTCAGCGGTGCGAGGTTAACCCCCTCGCTGCCGGACAGTTTTTACAGGACACTTAACGCTATTCGTCCCTTTTTAAATCGCACTCATACTTTCTCTGGTTGTCAGTAGCAACAGCCACAATCCCGGACGAGCCCCCACGTGTAGCACTCACCCCCGAAAAAGCCGCTGATTAGTTTTGGGACCGGCATTCTAAGTTACCTTCTTGACTTGGTCTAGGGGTTATTTCTGTGAGTGTGAGCAAAGAGCAAGTGTCCAGACACCAATTCAGTTTTTCAATGCTTTACTCCAAGGCCCAACCTGGCCAACATAAACATGGCACATGATAGAGAAGGTTGATGAGCGTAGAGGAACTTTTAGTATCAGGCCTTGGATATTCAGAGAGAGCAAGCCTGCTCTCAGCAATAGTGTAGCTCAATTCGTCGCCACCCCAATCCAGGTGGGTAAAGTGCCCCCGGACAGGCAGCTATCTCAGGCCTGGCAGCCGGAGCGTCACTTATAAATCACTGGGAGGAAACAGACCTCTGCCACAGGCCTGACTTAGGGCCTCTGCCACAGGCTGGATAATTTTGGATTTGTGATAAAACAGTTTAAGCAAATGCTCCCAGTCAGTTCAGTCAATGTCACCCACTGACAGCTTGAGCATACCTGTCATACGGTGTGGTAAACGGATCCCCGATGGTTCGTCTGGGCCTCCTGAATAACCTCTGGTTCTAGGTTCTCCCGGGCCAATCACCCATCGCACAGCTCCCAGCTTAGGATCCTCTCAGCAGAAGGTAGGGACCCAGCAAGTCGCTGGGGCCCCTTTCAATAGTAGGAAGAGGCTCAGCATTGTACCCGGCCTCAGCATGGCAGGACACGGTGGCAGGGCCCATGGATGCGCGTACCCTGAAGGTGGGTACCGCGCCTGGAACTCGGGTTCCGCAAAACAGAGCCCGCCAAAAGCGGCTGCCCCAGATATATCCCCCCCAGCATGCCCAACAACGGAAGACTCCTCTAAAAGGCTGCTGGGAGCAGGTGGGTCTGCCAGAATCCCTCTAGCACCAACTGCCGCCCAGGGGTGTCAACGTACCCCTGGAGCGCAGACTGACCTACAGGACAAATTCTGGAATGGACAGCAGCCTAAATTTCCATAATTTGTGAATGGGAGTAAAACTAAGCCTCCCAATCCCCACTAACTTTTGGGTAGTGCCCGTACTGAAAGTAGGGCACTATATATCGTTGCGTTCCGCAATGCATGTGCACTATATATCGTTCTACAGCCACGTACCTTCTCCCTAGAAGCCACTAAAGTGGGCTTCATAGTTTCCCTGCTTCCAAACCTGGGCTCACCACCTTCTGGAACAGAAATCAGAAGCTTTAACTAACCTGACCACCTTTTTGATGCTATGGCCCAGTTTTTCGAGGACCCTCAGCTTTCTGCAACCGCAGAAGCTACGCTGCATACCCTACAGCAAAAAACACAGGGTGGCGGAAGACTACGTCGCTAAGTTGGGGTACCCCAGACCTTGGATGCACTAGTCAATTTATCCATACAGATTGACCGGCGCCTGAAGGAGTGAAGATCGGAGAGGGCAACAGGACCCGTTACGCTCACCTGGCTCCTTCAGCACAGCCAGCTTCCGCACCTGACACAACTGAACCCATGCAATTGGGGGTACTCTGCCCTTACAGTGGAAGAACGTTGGTCATAGGTTGAATAACCTGTGCCTGTATTGCGCTCTCTATCTTGTTGCAGCTTCCAGGAAGGACTTTTACGCACTCCCTAAGGTGCATAAGGGCGTCTCTCCACCACCAGGACGACCCATCTTCTCAGGCTGTGGTTCACTAACTGAGAATGCGAGTAGAATTATTGATGAGTACTTATATCCTCATGTATGGGGACTTTTTTCCTATGTGAAAGACACCATAGATCTCTTGAAAATTACAGACTTGCTTGTAATCCCCATGGATGCTTGGCTAGTTGCTATAGATATCGAAGCCCTCTATAATTCCATCCCTCATTCACATGGGATACAAGTTATCAGAAGCTTTCTCAGTGAACAAGACAAAGATTCAAAGAAGTATAATAACTTCATTGCTGAAATGTTGGAATTTATTTTAACAAGTAATGTATTTCTCTTCAAGCGCTCCCACTACCTCCAGGTGCAGGGTGTGGCTATGGGGGCGGGCTGTGCCCCCTCCAATGCCAACCTGTACCTGGGGGGGTGGGAGCGCGACCTCTTTGGAGGTGAAGACAATGATGTACCTCTGGCAAATGTGCTGACGTGGCATAGATATATTGACAACGTTTTTATGGTTTGGGCTGGATCAAAGGAGGGTCTGGATATCTTTTTGAACCAGCTACAAGTGAACACTTATAATCTCAAATTCACCCATAATTGCAGCCAGAAAAAGATTACTTTTCTTGACGTGGAACTTTATGTTGACATCAATGGTCGCCTATGTTCAACACTATACAGAAAACCCAGAGCAGGGAATAGCATGCTCCACGCTTCTAGCTCGCACCCAAAATCGCTGGTTGCCAGTATACCATACATTCAATACTTGCGATTGAAACTGCTCTAAGCAAAGTGACTTTTTGCAGGAAGCAAAACAACTATACGCTAGAGCTGTTTGCGAAAAGCCTTTAACAGGGTAAACTGCCAAGACCATAATGCACTTCTATACATGCCAAAAGACAAAAAGAATTCCAACACTACTAGAGTATTTACTCGGGACAACAGACAACATAATAAAATAAGAAAGATATATAATCAATTCTGGTATATTTTAACTTCTGATAGCAAAATCAGTAGATCCATCAATAGCTACCCAGAAATTACGTTTAAACGTTCTCGATCAATACGCGATAGTGCAGTGTCCAGCCACTATTACATTCAGATAGGACCTAAACCTACACACACCGGTACCTTTCCCTGCACTAAGTGCAATTACTGTCGATACATCATTAAAGGGAACAGTATATGCTTACCTAATGGTGACATATGCACACCCAGGTTTAGAGCCACATGTCAAACCATAGGTATCATCTATATGATGAAATGCAATTGCAGTGCGTTTTACATTGGTAAAACCAAGCGTAATTTCTTCTGTCGAATACGCGACCATGTATCAGCTGTAACTAAAAAACTATTGGAAACCCCGATCAGTAGACACATGGGCCTTTTTCATGGCCATGATCTAAGGATGATGGGCTTTTTTGCTCTCTCCCACATCGCACCCAATGATAGAGGGGGCGAGGTGGACAAATGCCTTTTACAAATAGAAGCCCGATGGATTTATACCCTCAAGGCCACCTTACATCCTGGCCTCAACGAAAGTATAAGTTACAAACCTTTTTTGTAATTTGTAATAGTCATCTCCACCTTAGATGGCCCACTATACCACACATTGTTTATTTATTTCTGCGTTTCAGACTCTAACATCTGAGTCAACACAGTTAATCTCTGCTCCTCCCTACTATGAACCACACCTCAGGGTGTTGGTTTATAATATATTCATATCTTGTCCTTCTGTGCCATTCTTTACCTGCCATATGTCATCTTTCCACTTCCCCAGTTTGGTGTAACTTTAACGGATTCACCTATGATGTTTCTAGGCTCCAATCCACTGCCCCTATCACAAAGAGGGTTGGTTTGGTTTTACTTTTAATGTTTTTATTTAGTTCAATCTTAGTCTTCATTAATAGCCAACATCATGAAGACGAGAAAACATTATGCCTATAACAAGACCATTTCGTAATTTGGTAAGGGTTAATATATTATCTTCTTTTTAAAGGGTTAATACATTATCCATTCTAAAGAGATATCGCCAGCATATGGTATACATCCATTGCATTTCTGGCGCTGTCCCCTTTGGGAAGTTCTGTGATCCTCATTTTTGATGATGTAAGCCTATATTAGTATTCACTGTATTGATATATCTCTGTCATTTATCTTTTCTTACAGACAGAGAGACATCCCTTGTATCCTCTGATGATCGCATTCATTCGTATCCACACTACACATATGCCCAGACCTATTTCTATCAGCGGCCTTCCTTGGATCAGTTACGTGTGTGTGTGTGACACTGCCTGTCAGCCCTAGTAGTTGGGCGCCTAGGGGTGACCACCAGTCGCTGGACCATAGCGGAGGCTATGGTGCTGTGCTCACCCGATCGCATAGTGCTTTTATGCCGCGCTGACCTTACATCAGTATTGAGACCAATTACTGCTCTCATGCCCCCGCCCACGGGGCATGTTATCACGCCCTGTTTGTGTGAACATGGGCGGGACTCCGGCGCGGCTTTCATGGGAGGTGGACAACGGACACCCCCTATGACGCACATAATCCGCCCACTAAAGCGCTCTGACGTGTGCTACATCAGAGCGCTGGGGGACTATATATGAGCCCTGCAAGCACATACAAGCCGCTCAGGCCATTAGGGGAAGACCGTGCGCACACTAGCTGAGATTAAAGGTAACAGTTTTCCCTTTTCTCCTTGCAACCCACTAATTTTCGTTCATACTTTTCATCTTTGAGAGTGATACACAGTTTCATATGACACTTGCAATTCAATGCATTTTCTTTCTTTTTATTTTCCTTTCATCTGGCACTGTTTACCGATTTCTGCTTCAGCTGCCTCTCTTCACCTTCCATTGAGGATTTGAGTGTTCATTAACACTCTCCCTTCGGAGACAAAATAAGAGGTACTTTATTTTGCACACACTATTGCATTATCTAAACCCCATTTGACTGTAACCTATTTTACATCATGGATATAAATATATATATTTTCTAGACTGCCGATTTGGCTCATTCACCAGGTGGCAAATATTATATCGCTGTGTGCGCTAGCTTATTATCGGCTTCCCCAACTATATCCATGCTATTGAAAATTTTCCCATGTAAGTCCATCTGGTATACCCTACCTATTTCTGCTTAATATATTTCCTTTTTTCATGCCTTTTGTGAGCAACAGGCCACACTATATATATTATATTGTTGAAAAATCATAGAATCTATGGGCCAGATCCACAAAAGGGATATGCAGGCGTATCTACTGATACGCCGTCGTATCCCTGTTTCTATCTATGCGGCTGATTCACAGAATCAGTTACGCATAGATATTCCTAAGATCCGGCAGGTGTAATACTTTTACACTGTCGGATCTTAGGATGCAGTACCTCGGCCGCCGCTGGGGGCATTTCTTGTCGAAATTTTGCGTCGGGTATGCAAATTAGCACTTACGGAGATCCACAAAGCTTTTTCCCTTCGTTTTTTTTCCGTAAGTGTTAGTTTGCCGTCGCAAAATTAGGGCTGCTTTTACAAAGTGTAAACTTAGTACACCATGTAAAAGTAGACCCTTCTTTCCCGCATCGCTGTCAAATTTAAAAAAAAAAAAAAAAATTCCCGCCGCAACTCTTTTTTTTTCTTTTACACCCGTCGCGATTCTCAAAACTCGGCGCAACGTAAAGCACGTCGGGAAAATCGTGTCGGGAGCATGCGCAGTACGTCCGGCGCGGGAGCGCGCCTAATTTAAATGGGACTCGCCCCATTAGATTGGGCACGCCTTGCGCCGGACAGATTTAAGTTACACAGCTGCAAATTTCTAGGTAAGTGCTTTGGGGATCGGGCACTAACTTGGACAATTTGCAGCAGTTACTTAAATGGGAAAAGTTAAGTTACGCCCGCTATTTGTGGATCTGGCCCTATATTTGCAATTATTTACATTTACAAGTAGCAGACATTTAGATTCTCCATTGTCTGTTATCCATTGAGTCAATCACTATTGCAATCAATGTGGTTAATTAGGGAGGAACCTTTTTTGGTCATTGTCCGTTTAATACTGATTGAACATAGTCAATAATAAATATATAAGCGATAGTATTAGGGTTGTCCCGATACCACTTTTTTAGGACCGAGTACAAGTACCGATACTTTTTTTCATGTAGTCGCCGATACCGAATACCGATACTTTTTTTAAATGTCATGTGACAGTTTTCAAACCACAATACAGACTAAGGATATTTTCTTTAGAATTATGAAGAACTCTAACTCAAGACATTATAAAAGAATAAAAATGAGTAAAAATGAATAAACATGTTTTATTTGCTTGTCACGCAGTAGTAAAAAACTCAAAGAATTTTCATAGAACATGTTGATAAATACAAAAAAAGTATTCTATTTAGGTATCGGGAGCATTTGTGCGAGTACGAGTACTCCCGCAAATACTCGGTATCGGTCCCGATACCGATACTAGTATCGGTATCTGGACAACCCTAGATAGTATACAATATATATTTAATTTATTTTATTTGGACATTTTTTACATTTCTTGACAATGCTCAGTATTAGGAGCACTCAGTAACTCCCCTTTTGTACTTGATTATTCAATTATTGACAATGTAAACTTCTTTAATATTAATCCTTCAAATTAAGCACCTTTAATCTAATTTTATATACTCCTTTTCATTTCTCCAGATGCAATTTCCCTATTTACCTTTTCCTTTTCTTTTTGGCGATCTAAGATCTGATCACAAATAGTATCATATCATAAATCTGCCTCTATATACTCCCCATTAGGACTGACGGGCTTCACATAACCCACTTTTCTTTATCCAGTCGCATGTTGCAATACCACCCAGCAACTTTGATAGATTACTCTGTGGCCTGCGAATCACGATCATCATTGAGGTCCTTATGTGCTCTGTGTGAATGTGCGTTAAGAGAATAATGACAGACATAAATAACTTTTCTTCCCTTTGTTCAGGCTGTAATTTTTGAGTAAATCTTTTCTTGTCATAACTATTTTTGTCACATAAGTCTATGCATATTGTATTATATGACCAATTTACTGGTCACGTTTACCCGCTGAGTAACTGTGACTTCAATGTTTTGACCAGTATGATATAAATGTTTATATTTTTGCAATGTCTCATTAAATCTTTATCTGTTTATTTATAGATTGTTTTATATACATACGTTTCCCTGAGGAAGCCCGAATGGGCGAAACATGTAGGAAGAACTGTAAATAACATTATATAAATCAACCAATGGTGAAATTAAATCTTTCATATGATCATGTTTTTTAGCTCTGTTTGTACTTAGTTAATGTGTATTATTCAAATTATATATTTTTTATATACAAATTTTGTCCTTGCTATATGGTTTCTGTGGTTCCAGAGCTATTACCTTTGACCTTCTGATAATTCTTTAGACATACCCAATTTGCATTCGCATAGTCCCACGCCCTATCCCTTAATTGGGAACACATATTCATTTTTCTACCAGGGACGGTAATGCTTTTGGCTACTTTGTTAAAGTGGAAGTTCACCTAAAAATAAACTTTTAACATTGCATTTATGAGATTAATGACAATTAGAATCGGCTGTTTTTTTTTAAAAAATACATCCGTACATACCGTTTCCTATATGTGTTCTCACTGCCGCTTCCGGGTATGATGTCATTAATCTCATAAATGCAATGTTAAAAGTTTATTTTTAGGTGAACTTCCACTTTAAGTTCCATCTGTGCAAGCTCTATATATATTTTCTACTTTTATATAATGAAGGACTTTACAAGTCTCCGCCATTATTGAGTCTGGAGCCTGTAGCTACTTCATGAACTCATGCTTTGCAGCCAAACACCAGATTTCTTTACTGTTCAAGTAATAAGGACTTTGGGCCAAATCCACAAAAGGGATACGACGGCGTAATTGCTGTAACGCCGTCGTATCCCTGTTCCTAACTATGGAACTGATCCACAGAATCAGTTTTCCATAGTTAGGGAGAAGATCCGGCATGTGTAAGGGACTTACACTGCCGGATCTTAGGATGCAGTACCGCATCCGCCGCTGGGGGCATTTCGTGTCGAAATGCCGCCTCGGGAATGCAAATTAGCACTTACGGAGATCCACAAACCTTTTCAGCTTAGTTTTTTCTCCGTAAGTACTAAGTTGCATATGCAAAATTAGGGCTGCTTTTACATGGTGTAAAGTTAGTACACCATGTAAAAGCAGACCTTTCTGTCCAGCGACGCGATTTTTTTAAAATTTAAAAAAAAAATATTCCCGCCGTATATTTTTTTTTTTCCCGACGCAACTTTATTGACCCGTCGCAATCCACAAAGCTCGGTGTAACG
Organism: Rana temporaria; assembly: GCF_905171775.1. Lineage (NCBI taxonomy): Eukaryota > Metazoa > Chordata > Amphibia > Anura > Ranidae > Rana > Rana temporaria. Next base: position 72,272,548 of record NC_053494.1, read on the forward strand.
TAATTTTGCGCTATGCACGTCGGGAAAATGATGTCACGAGCATGCGCAGTACGGCCGGCGTGGGAGCGCGCCTAATTTAAATGGGAATCGCCCCCATTTGAATAGGAACGCCTTGCGACGGCGGAATTTAAGTTACACAGCCCAAAATTTCTAGGTAAGTGCTTTGTGGATCGGGCACTTAGGTAGAAATTTTAAGGCAGTGTAACCTAAATGGAAAAAATTACGTTAGGCACGATCTTTGTGGATTTGGCCCTTTCTATTTATCTAGCTGACGGATCAGCTCTTAAGTCTGGACAAGTTATGCAGGAAACCACTCCACTACCTGTCACCATTGCTAGTTTACACCAAGAACTGTTACGCTTGGATATCATTGCCTCACCCTTGTTCTCAGTCATCCTTGGCATGCTGCGCCTGCAGTCCCACAATCCACATATCAATTTGGCCACTGGGGAAAAATGCCTGTGAACCACCTACCCTGTTGTGCCTAGAAACCGACACAGAAATATGCCAATCTGTCCCGAAAGCCTATCATGACTTTACGGACATTTTTACTAAAAAGGGAGCGGAGACCCTTCAGCCCCACTGGGCCTACGACTGTCCCTTTGAGCTCCTTCCAGGAGCCAAAGTCCCTTTTGGGAGAATCTTTCCATTAACAGAGTTTGGGCGGGGAACATTAAAGGAGTACATTTATGAGTCTAGATCCGCCCATCCACATCCCTGGCAGGAGCAGGTATCTTTTTTGTGGATAAGATAAGAGGATAATTAATTTTATATGTATCTTCTGTGAGTAGGATGTCTTTCCTGGTTTTCACCACTGGAGGGAGTAAGTGCATACCTGGTGTATTCTTACATATCGTTACATATCCAGGAACAAGCTCAGTGAAGTCGGTCAATTTAAACGCCACTCACCTCCTCCGCTGCAGGCTCTGCCACAAAACGCATACAGGGGTCCCCGATGATGCCCCCAGTAATCTCTCCCCCCTTTCCTCGTCACTCTGGGCGCCGCTATGACAGCGGCGCGCATGCACAAACCGGGAGCACACTTTTAGCTGTCTTAAAGAGAGATGGAGAGGGGAAGGGCCGTGGTTGCTAGTGCCCGTGCACAGACACGGATCATCTGTGTTTAGGCGCCAATAGGCTGATTTATAGCCCAGCACGCCAGAAGCCTTCTGTAAAGCGGCATGGACACAGAGCTGTGGGCTGTAAGCATTCCTGTGGATTGAACCAGGGAAACCTAAGACTCCTATACGGCATCAGGTTGTGCAGTGAGCCCCCTTGGGACAACAGGTGTTCCAAGGCCAACAGTAAAGGCCTTCTTTTTTCTGGATCTTTGGCAACTCTTGATCTCAGAAAACGGGGTGGCAAAAGTTTTCTGAATTCTAGCTTGTAGCCTGAGGACACTGTATAGCTGCAATTGCAGGTTGTACTACAGCCCCAGCCATGGAGCAAGAGGCTTTTAATAGGGACTCCAGCTTTTTAACAGTTGGATCCTTAAAACCCTGTGCATTGTCTATAGGACAGGTCAGGTTTTTGTTTGCACAAGAAATAGCTTCATCAATAGCAGGTACCCCCCATTTCTTAGTGAAACCTTCCTCCATAGGGTAAAAGAGGGAAAAATGCTTAGGAGGTGAAAACTGTTTATCTGGGTGAACCCAGTCATCATACATCAGTTTATCCAGCAAGGGATGAACTGGAAAGGAGCATTCAGCCTGCGGGGATTTCCGAGATCCCAAAGAAGAAACAGAGGACATAGAAGTCCTTATCAACATGGGGACAGGGTGCTCTGGGGTGGGGGGGCCGCAGTGCGCCCCCCCTGCCCCAGAGCACCCAACCCCCCCATGTTGAGGGCATGCGGCCTGGTACGGCTCAGGAGGGGGGCGCTCGCTCGTCCCCACTCCTTTCCTGACCGGCCGGGGCAGCATGCTTTGGATACGGGTCTGGTATGGGTTGTGGGGGGACCCCCATGCCGGTTTTTCGGCATAGGGGTGTTCTCCATTACAACCCATACCAGACCTAAGGGCCTGGTATGCCCCTGGGGGGGGGGACCCCATGCCGTTTTTTTATTTAAAATTTGGCATGGAGTTCCCCCTCAAGATTCATACCAAAAGCCGCGGCTAAAATTGGCGGGAATCCAAGTCAGATCCCCGTCGCTTCTATGACGGCTTTGTCTCCATCGCGGCAAGTCGGCTCGGCGCTGGCTCCAGCGATGGGGCTCGTAGGTGGTCAATCTCGCCGAGAAAGGGAGCGAGATTGACACAATATCGCGGTCACCCACTGTACATGTGACAATATTCCCCGCTCACCAAAGGTTTCTAAGGTTTGCGGTGGATCAGTGCCACTTTCAGTTTGTGGCCGTTCCTTTCGGGCTGGCACACAGCACCTTTAGTGTTCACAAAGATACTGACCCTGGCCCTAGCAAGACTAATGCCGCATACAGACGGTCATTTTTTGTGATGAAAAAAAATGACGTTTTTGAAAACGTCATTCAAAATGACAGTGTGTGGGGAAAACGTTGTTTTATGTCTTCAGAAAAACAACCAAAAAAAATTCGAACATGCTCAAATTTTTTGTGTCGTTTTTCAAAACGTCATTTTTTTTCATCACAAAAAATGACCGTCTGTACGCGGCATAAGGGCACGAGGTATAGCAGTAACAGCCTATCTTGACTATCTGTTGATCATCGATCAGTCCGCTGCACGCTTGGGCCACAATGTGCACAGCACCATGGAATATTTAGAGTCCCTAAGCTGGGTCCTCAATCTGGAAAAATCCTCCTTGCAGCCTCAAAGAAGGCTGGAGTATTTGGGCATGATTATAGACACGTCCCAAAGCAAGGTATTACTTTCCAAGCCAAAGGCAGAAGCCATAGGAGACTTGGTCCGAGTGATAAAGGCAAAGAAAAGGTCTTCCATCCGTCTATGCGTGAGATTATTGGAAAAGATGGTAGCCTCATTCAAGGCTGTCCCTTACACCCAGTTTCACTCAAGGCCCGTACGCGCTGATGATTGGTCAAGCATGCACTATGACCCTGCATGCTTGGCCAATCACAGCGCGCAAAAAACGGAGAACCATAATTGGCCAAAGCCAGGGTGGCTTTGGCCAATTATGGCCCAGGGGGTTTAGTACAAGCGCCACACTATATAAGGCCGCCTGCAAGGCGGCCGCGTGTAGTGTGTTGCGGCGTTGTTACAGACCACAGCAGACAGTCAGTCAGTTAGAGAAAGAGAGCTAGAGAGAGACACAGTGGCCCAGATTCTCAAAGGAGATACGATGGCGTATCTCCAGATACGCCGTCGTATCTCTGAGTCTGAGCCGTCGTATCTATGCGCCTGATTCATAGAATCAGTTACGCATAGATTTGTATTAGATCCGACCGGCGTAAGTCTCTTACGCCGTCGGATCTTAACTGCATATTTACGCTGGCCACTAGGGGCGTGTACTCTGATTTACGCCTAGAAATATGTAAATCAGCTAGATACGCGAATTCACGAACGTACGCCCGGGCCGACGCAGTACAGATACACCATTTACGTTAGGCTTTTCCCGGCGTAAAGTTACCCCTGCTATATGAGGCGTACATGCGGCGTACCAATGTTAAGTATGGACGTCGTTCCCACGTTGAATTTTGAAAATTTTACGTTGTTTGCGTAAGTCGTCCGTGAATAGGGCTGGACGTCATTTACGTTCACGTCGAAACCAATACATCCTTGCGGCATACTTTGGAGCAATGCACACTGGGATATGTCCACGGACGGCGCATGCGCCGTTCGTAAAAAGCGTAATTTACGTGGGGTCACATAACATTTACATAACACATGCCCACATCTTCCAAATTTGAATTAGGCGGGCTTACGCCGGCCTATTTACGCTACGCCGCCGCAACTTATGGAGCAAGTGCTTTGAGAATACTGCACTTGCCCGTCTAAGTTGCGGAGGCGTAACATAAATAGGATACGTTACTCCCGCACAAAGATACGCCAATCTACGAGAATCTGGGCCAGTGTCTTTTCTACCAGATAGATAGATAGATAGATAGATAGATAGATAGATAGATAGATAGAGCAGGCAGGCTAGTCAGTTTAGTTAAATTTAGAGGCCCGGATTCAGAAAGAAGATATAGCGGCGTATCTCCTAATACGCCGTCGTATCTCTGAGTCCGGCCGTCGTATCTATGCGCCTGATTCATAGAATCAGGTTACGCATAGATATCCCTAAGATCCGACAGGTGTAAGTGTCTTACACCGTCGGATCTTAGGCTGCAATTCCCGGCTGGCTGCTAGGTGGCGCTTCCGTAACTTTACGCGACGAATATGTAAATGAGCATTTACGCCGATTCAGAAACGAACGACCGCCCGGCGTTTTTTTTTTACGTCGTTTGCGTTCGGCTTTTTCCGGCGTATAGTTACCCCTGCTATATGAGGGGTAGCTAATGTTAAGTATGATAAAGAAAAGAAGAGGTACAGCGCAAATTCTAGTGTATAGAAATTCTGATGTGATACCAAAAAATTCCTGGCGTGACACAAATAAGTGAAGGTGACACAAAATCGTAAGGTCAATTGCTATGCATCACTGAAACTAAACAATTGACTTTAACTAAAAATGCCCGTGAAAAACAAAAATAACTTGTAAATGAAAACAATATATGAATATATGAATATATATGAATATATATGAATATATGAATCATAAGCCCAATAAGGTGCACAAAGTGCGGTTTCAAAAGCTGGATCTCGGCGTCCTCTATGGCTTCCCCTTCCTGGGTCAGTTCAGGTTAGCGTAAAAAACGTCAGAATGCAGGCCACGCAAAATATGATTCTCCACCTATCTGTAAGTGCAATATTTTACTTCGATCATTAAATTGTTTTGCAAAGTTGCACTATGGGCCCTTTTCTTTTCTTTTTGCATCTGAGCCATTCATCCGTTCTGACCGATAGGAAATAGCTTGAAGCAGATCCAGTGTGCTACATACAGTCATTTGGGTGACTCTAATTATACCCGGGTCCAGTCTGACCACCGTTGTGGTCTCCACATCTGGTAAGGGCATTGTTTTGTCACTCAGGTGTGCCTTGGTGGAAGGTTGTGTCAGCCCTGTACTATCCTTTTCTCTGAAGACATTCGCTGTGAAGTTCACTCTTTTAAAGAAGTTTTCTTTAATATATCTAGGAGCATATGGACTAATACCTCACCTGTAGTCTTTTTTGCTTGCACAATCTCATTCATTCACAGACTTTATACACATTCATATATTATTTTCATTTACAAGTTATTTTTGTTTTTCACGTGCATTTTTATTTATAGTCAATTGTTTAGTTTCAGTGATGCATAGCAATTGACCTTACGATTTTGTGTCACCTTCACTTATTTGTGTCACGCCAGGAAATTTTTGGTGTCACATCAGAATTTCTATACACTAGAATTTGCGCTGTACCTCTTCTTTTCTTTATTTTGCTTAAATATTTGTATCTATATTTTTGGTACTAGCAGCATTTTAAATTTTTTGTTTAGCGCAGTGTTTTTCCCGTTTTTTTATAATGTTAAGTATGGCAGTCGTTCCCGCGCCAAGTTTTGAAATTTTACGCTGTTTGCGTAAGTCGTTCGCGAATACGGCTGGACATAATTTATGTTCACGTTGAAAACAATGACGTCCTTGCGACATCATTTAGAGCAATGCACACTGGGATATTTTACGGACGGCACATGCGCCGTTCAAATAATACGTCAAAAACGCGGGGTCAAACAAAATTTAAATAAAACACGCCCCCTACATCCCCATTTGAATTCCCCATGAAGAACTTGCGCCCAAAGTTAAAGCGGCGTAACGCACCGGAGATACGTTACGTGGATCGGACAGATACGCCAATGTATCTGAATCCGGCCCACAGTGTGTAGAGGATATATATACATCCTAGGCGTTGTACATATATTTATACACTGTATAGCTTAGCTAGGTTAGCTATTCCTATTTGTCAGGCAGTAGATTGTGTTAGCTGCAGTGCTCTAACGTGGTGTATTGCCTGCATGCTGTTTAGTTTACACTTAAACATAGTACTCAGTGTTAGTGCACGTGTGCTATTTAATTGCACATAAACGCAGTTGCTGTTAGTGCACGTGTGCTATTTAATTGCACATAAACGCTGTTGCTGTTAGTGCACGTGTGCTATTTAATTGCACATAAACGCAGTTGCTGTTAGTGCACGTGTGCTATTTAATTGCACATACACGCAGTTGCTGTTAGTGCACGTGTGCTATTTAATTGCACATATAAACGCATTAGCTGTTACTGCACGTGTGCTATTTGATTGCACATAAACGCAGTTGCTGTTAGTTCACGTGTGCTATTTAATTGCACATACACTCAGTTGCTGTTAGTGCACGTGTGCTATTTAATTGCACATAAACGCATTAGCTGTTACTGCACGTGTGCTATTTAATTGCACATAAACGCAGTTGCTGTTAGTGCACGTGTGCTATTTAATTGCACATAAACGCAGTTGCTGTTAGTGCATGTGTGCTATTTAATTGCACATAAACGCAGTTGCTGTTACTACACGTGTGCTATTTAATTGCCCATAAACACAGTTGCTGTTAGTGCACGTGTTCTATTTAATTGCACATAAACGCATTAGCTGTTACTGCACATGTGCTATTAATTTGCACATAAACGCAGTTGCTGTTAGTGCACGTGTGCTATTTAATTGCACATAAACACAGTCACTCTTACTGCACGTGTGCTGTTTTTTTGGCCATAAACGCAGTCGCTCTTACTGCACGTGTGCTGTTTTTTTGCCCATAAACGCAGTCGCTCTTACTGCACGTGTGCTGTTTATTTGCCCATAAACGCAGTTGCTGTTAGTGCACGTGTGCTATTTAATTGCACATAAACGCATTAGCTTTTACTGCACGTGTGCTATTTATTTGCACATAAATGCAGTTGCTGTTAGTGCACGTGTGCTTTTTAATTGCACATAAACGCAGTCGCTCTTACTGCATGTGTGCTGTTTATTTCTGATTTTGTCCTGTGCAGGCCATTAAAATGTCTGGAAGGACAACAAAGAGAGGCAGAGAGTCACGAGGGCAAGCAGGCTCTACATCTAGAGGCAACACTGGTGGTGGACACGGTGGCCGTCTGACACGCTCGTCCTTCTTTTCGGGAGCTGGCCGTGTTGATAAATTAGTAGAGTGGATGACCAAGCCGTCCTCATCCTCCTCATCCTCTCTCACCCAGGCTGAGCTTAGTTTGTCTGGCAAAGCAGCTGCCAAGGCGTCCTCTTCCCTCTGCACAATGGCATCACACAATCCTTCCCTAGTCCCACCATGTCCTCCTGAGGAGTCCCCCGAACTGTTTCAACACAGTGTTGGGTACATGCTGCATGAAGATGCGCACCGTTTTGAAGGCTCCGATGACGGAACACAGATAGAGGAAGGCATTGATGTGAGCCCATAGAGAGCGGGTGCCCGAGAGGGACAGCAATCTGGCAGTCATGTTCCCCCAGCTGCAGCATACTGCCAGGTTTTCGACAGTGATGAGGAGGGAGGGGATGATGAGGTCACTGACTCTACGTGGGTGCCTGATAGGAGAGAGGAGGAGGAAGAGGAGGAGGAGGAGGAGGAGGAAGAGGCACAGGCACATCTCCAAAGAGGAAGTATGCCCTCCAGGGGCCAGCTTAAAGTGGAGTTCCACCCATTTTTTCATGTTTGGCTGTGCTGCATGTCCTTAGTGCCTAGATTTCATAATGGACAATCTCTTTTCTTTTTTTGTATAGTAAATACCTTTTCTGCCGTTTTAAAAGTCAGCTTCCTGGCTTAATCACCTAGGCGATTAAGGAATAAGGTGATTTGCAAGGGTTCTACAGCAGCCGTGAGGAAGGGTAAGTAAGAGATAGAGGCGTACTAAGCGGTGAATTTGGGCGAACAGAGGAGGGGGGATGTCACCAGGGAGCTGCACACAGCTGAATGGCTCAGTGCAAACCCCCCCCCCCCTTAGTGCAAACCAGGCTCAGTGCAACCCCCCCATCCATCCCCTCCTCTCACGGCCACGGACTGTGTGAGTGGTGCTCGGCACTTGACCTGACATACTGAGTGAAGCCGCCTCCCCCTCCTCTCTGTGTATGTGTACAGAGGAGGGGGAGGGGACCTTCTGTCCATGTGCTGTCGCTGCGCTGATCTGAGGTACTGAATGGGGGGGGGTTGCACTGAGCCTGGTTTGCACTAAGCCTGGTTTGCACTAAGGGGGGGGGGGGGTTTGCACTGAGCCATTTAGCTGTGTGCAGCTCCCTGGTGACATCTCTATGCTGCACGATCTAAATCCACATGTCCTTTGGCTTGGTGTGAATCCAAATGTCCTCTGTGACTGTCCTTATGGCAGGTGGGTGCTCAGTGGTGGTGTGCTGTCCTGTGTGATGTCCTGGGCTGTGAGGTGTCCTGTGCTGTGTGGTGTCCTGTGCTGTGTGGTGTCCTGTGCTGTGTGGTGTCCTGTGCTGTGTGGTGTCCTGTGCTGTGTGGTGTCCTGTGCTGTGTGGTGTCCTGTGCTGTGTGGTGTCCTGTTCTGTGCGGTGTTCTGTTCTGTGCGGTGTTCTGTTCTGTGCGGTGTTCTCTTCTGTGCGGTGTTCTCTTCTGTGTGGTGTTCTGTTTTGTGCAGTGTGGTGTTCTGTTTTGTGCAGTGTGGTGTTCTGTTTTGTGCTGTGCGGTGTTCTGTTTTGTGCGGTGTTCCGTTCTGTTTTGTGCGGTGCGGTGTTCTGCTCTGTGCGGTGCGGTGCGGTGTTCTGTTCTGTGCGGTGCGGTGTTCTGTGCGGTGTTCTGTTTTGTGCGTTGTGGTGTTCTGTTTTGTGCGGTGTGGTGTTCTGTTTTGTGCAGTGTTCTGTTTTGTGGGGTGCGGTGTTCTGTGCGGTGCGGTGTTCTGTGCGGTGTTCTGTGCGGTTCGGTGTTCTGTTCTGTGCGGTGCGGTGTTCTGTTCTGTTCGGTGCGGTGTTCTGTTCTGTGCGGTGCGGTGTTCTGTTCTGTGCGGTGCGGTGTTCTGTTCTGTGCGGTGTTCTGTTCTGTGAGGTGTTCCTGGATACTCTAGTCTAAACCCATTATTTTCAGGTATTGTCCGAATTCTCTTCCTCCCCCTATCCCTCTCCCCCTCGTTCTCTCACAAACATATTGACTATTGCTTTTTCTTGCAGGAACTAAGAATTTGGCTTTTGAGCAGAGGATCGACATCCGATTCGGTTTCCTCCATACTCTAAAACCATTATTTTCAGGTATTGTAAAACATTTCTCTCTGCTCGCTCTCTCTCTCTGCGTTCTCTCTCTCTCTCTCTCTGCGTTCTCTCTCTCTCTCTCTGCGTTCTCTCTCTCTCTGCGTTCTCTCTCTCTCTGCGTTCTCTCTCTCTCTCTCTGCGTTCTCTCTCTCTCTCTGCGTTCTCTCTCTCTCTCTCTGCATTCTCTCTTCTCTCTCTCTCTGGCCTCGTACACACGACAGAGTTTCTCGGCAGAATTCACCGAGAAACTCGGTCAAAACCCGGATTCTGCCGAGAAACTCTGTCGTCTGTACAGTTTTGGCTCGATGGAGCCGCCGAGGAACTCGACGAGAAAATAGAGAACATGTTCTCTATTTTCTCGTTGTCCGCGTTGTTCTATGGGAGAAGGCGGCCCGCCGAGCTCCTCGGCGGCTTCATCCCAAAACTCGACGAGGAACTCGACGTGCCAAGCACGTCGAGTTCCTCTGTCGTGTGTACGGGGCCTAACTCTGCGTTCTCTCCTCTCTCTCTGCGTTCTCTCTCTGCTCTCTCTCTGCTCTCTCTCTGCTCTCTCTCTCTGCGTTCTCTCTCTCTCTATGCGTTCTCTCTCTCTGCGTTCTCTCTCGCCCTCTCTCTCTGCGTTCTCTCTCTCTCTGCGTTCTCTCTCGCCCTCTTTCTCTGCGTTCTCTCTCTCCCTCTCTGCGTTCTCTCTCGCTCTCTCTCTCTGCGTTCTCTCTCGCTCTCTCTCTCTGCGTTCTCTCTCGCTCTCTCTGCGTTCTCTCTCTGCTCTCTCTCTGCTCTCTCTCTTTGCGTTCTCTCTCTCTCTATGCGTTCTCTCTCTCTGCGTTCTCTCTCGCCCTCTCTCTCTGCGTTCTCTCTCTCTCTCTGCGTTCTCTCTCGCCCTCTCTCTCTGCGTTCTCTCTCTCTCTCTCTCTGCGTTCTCTCTCGTTCTCTCTCTCTGCGTTCTCTCTCGTTCTCTCTCTCTGCGTTCTCTCTCGCGTTCTCTCTCTCTGCGTTCTCTCTCTCTCTCTCTGCGTTCTCTCTCTCTCTCTCTCTGCGTTCTCTCTCTCTCTCTCTCTCATCTATTTTCACCTTGATAATTATATACGGTATTATAAATACTATATTTTTTTTAGGTATATTTGGACAACTCTAAACCTTATAAAATGTCATTATAATAAAAATGTATATTCATGTGTCAATAAAAATATATATAAAAACGTGTTTTTATTCACAAAATGTATTTAGAATTTCTCCTTTTTAAATAATTTAATTTCTTAGCTGTTTCTTTCTTCATAATGAAAGTTATTACAGTGCAACATACTATTGCTCATTATTTAGAGCAAACGCCAGCAATCTGCTTTCTCGTGCTACATTTCTTTCTTGCCTTCTTTCTCTTGCACAATTTTTGGTTGCCAAACCCCTTTTTTCTCTATAATATATTACTTATATATTATATATATATTGCACGGTCGTGCGACGTGGCTCCCAAACAAAATTGGCTTTTATTTTTTTTTCTCACACAAATAGAGCTTTCTTTTGGTGGTAGTTGATCACCTCTGCGATTTTTAGTTTTTACACTATAAACAAAAATAGAGCGTCAATTTTTTAAAAAAATTAATATTTTTTACATTTTGCTATAATAAATATCCCCCAAAAATATATATATATAAAAAAAAAAAAATTTCCTCAGTTTAGGCCGATACGTATTCTTCTACATATTTTTCTTAAAAAAAAAAAAATCGCAATAAGCGTTTGGTTTGCGCAAAAGTTATAGCGTTTACAAAATCAGGGAAAGTTTTATGGCATTTTTATTAATATTTTTTTTTTTTACTAGTAATGTCGGTGATCAGCGATTTTTTTTCTTTTTTTTATCGTTACTGCGACATTATGGCGGACACATCGGACACATTTTTGGGACCATTGGCATTTTTATAGCGATCAGTGCTATAAAAATGCCACTGGCAGGTAAGCGGTTAAGTATGTTCCCTGTGTGTTCTAACTGAAGGGGGGTATGACTGATCGCTGTTCATACATTGTATGAATGTATCCATGTGCTGTGCTCATTATGAGGGGTTCCCACCATCCCTGTGCTGAGTTCCTGGAGTTGTACACCCGCTGTACCCATTATGAGGGGTTCCCACCATCCCTGTGCTCATTATGAGGGGTTCCCACCATCCATCCATCCCTGTACTGTGCTAAGTTCCCGGGTCTGTACACCTGCTGTGCCCCATTATGAGGGGTTCGCACCATCCCTGTGCTGTGCTCATTATGAGGGGTTCCCACCATCCCTGTGCTGAGTTCCTGGGTCTGTACAACCGCTGTGCTCATTATGAGGGGTTCCCACCATCTCTGTGCTCATTATGAGGGGTTCCCACCATCCCTGTGTTCATTATGAGGGGTTCCCAGCATCCCTCTGCTCATTATGAGGGGTTCCCACCATCCCTGTGCTGTGCTGACTTCCTGGGTCTGTACACCTGCTGTGCCCCATTATGAGGGGTTCGCACCATCCCTGTGCTGTGCTCATTATGAGGGGTTCCCACCATCCCTGTGCTGTGCTGAGTTCCTGGGTCTGTACACCCGCTGTGCCCCATTATGAGGGGTTCCCACCATCCCTGTGCTGAGTTCCTGGGTCTGTACACCAGCTGTGCCCCATTATGAGGGGTTCCCACCATCCCTGTGCTGAGTTCCTAGGTCTGTACACCCGCTGTGCTCATTATGAGGGGTTCCCACCATCCCTGTGCTCATTATGAGAGGTTCCCACCATCCCTGTGCTCATTATGAGGGGTTCCCACCATCCCTGTGCTGTGCTCACTATGAAGGGTTCCCACCATCCCTGTGTTCATTATGAGGGGTTCCCACCATCCCTGTGCTTATTATGAGGGGTTCCCACCATCCCTGTGCTGTGCTCATTATGAGGGGTTCCCACCATCCCTGTGCTAAGTTCCTGGGTCTGTACACCCGTTGTGCTCATTATGAGGGGTTCCCACCATCCCTGTGCTCATTATGAGGGGTTCCCACCATCCCTGTGTTCATTATGAGGGGTTCCCACCATCCCTGTGCTGTGCTGAGTTCCTCCTGCTTCCTCCTTTCCCCAGCAAAGCACATTGCCACCATAACATTGCGCATCGCATCCGGGAACTCAGCACAGCACAGTGATGGTGGGAGCCCCTCATAATGATCACAGCAGATACTATTAGTCCTTTTTGAGCATCCAGCTTTTTAAATTCATCATAACGAATGTTGGTAATTTTTTATGAAAAGTGAATGAATCTAACGAAAATTGAGTTTCGGGCACGAAATACGAAATAATGGCTAATGCGAAACTAAACAAAATTAATTTATTGACGGCGCACGTTTAGTATGTATACACACCACGATAGATAGATAGATAGATAGATAGATAGATAGATAGATAGATAGATAGATAGATAGATAGATAGATAGATAGATAGATAGATAGATAGATAGATAGATAGATAGATAGATAGATAGATAGATAGATAGATAGATAGATAGATAGATAGATAGATAGATAGATAGATAGATAGATAGATAGATAGATAGATAGATAGATAGATAGATAGATAGATAGATAGATAGATAGATAGATAGATAGATAGATAGATAGATAGATAGATAGATAGACTTGTTATGTAGATATATTTGCATAGAAACAAATTATTTAGTATATTTACTGGTTCCTGGAAGGAGGATGGGGGGAGGAGAGGTTCCTCTGACACTCCCGTTGCTATGGAAACCTGACCTGAAACTATTACATTGCTTGTGCAGCACTGAGCATGTGCGAGATCTGCAAGGCAGAAATCCAGGAAGTCATACAGTCTGGCTTCATGATGCCCACACTTAAGATGGCCACGGGCTATTTCTAGATTATAAACTAACTAAATACTCTAACAACCTAACAAAACGGACCTTAGTTTACAGACTAACTTTACTAGACTACATTAAGCTTGTGTATTACAGGGGTATTTATATTTAAAAAGTGAAATTGTGGGTGGAACTCCCCTTTAAGGGCAGCACACCAACTGCATTACATCGCAGAGCTACGCCTATGCAGGGTGCTGCTGTGTCTCAACGGTACTGCAAAAGTTCTTTGGTGTGGGCCTTTTTTGAGACATGTGCATCAGATCGCACCGTTGCTATTTGCAACATACAGTGGGTGACCGCTATATTGTGTCAATCTTGCTCCCTTTCTTGGCGAGATTGACCACCTACGAGCCTCATCGCGGGAGCCAGCGCCGAGCTGGCTTGCCGCGATGGAGACAAAGCCATCATAGAAGCGACGGGAGATCCGACTTGGATTCCCGCCAATTCTAGGTGCGGCATTTGGTATGCATTCCTTAGAGGGAGAACTCCACACCAATTTTTAAATAAAAAACCGACATAGGTTCCCCCCCCAGGAGCATACCAGGCCCTTAGGTCTGGTATGGGTTGTAAGGAGACCCCCCCCTACGTCGGTTTTTCGGCGTAGGGGGGGTCTCCTTACAACCCATACCAGACCTGTATCCAAAGCACGCTACCCGGCCGGCCACGTGGGTAGGTACCGGAGCATGATGGGACTGTGAGGCCTATATAAGTCGGATGCAAGCCGCGCACCTGTCATTGCAGCGAGAAGAGCCGTCGGGTCAACATCGGAAGAAGGGAGAAGAAGAGAAAAGAAGAAGACGACGTCACAGAAGAGCGTGCTGGCCGCCTGCTAGTAACTGAGCTAACACACGAAGTTAGCGGCGGCCAGCACCGAAGGAGAAGGCACCGGACAGCGCAAGAAGAACCGGGGTGCGCCGAGTCAACAGCGGAGAGCGGCGAAGATAGAAGAAGACCCCCCAGAGCGGAGAAGACCCCCCCGGAGAGCGGAGAAGACCCCCCGGAGAGCAGAAGACCCCCCCGGAGAGCGGAAGAAGAAGCCCCCCCTGCTAAAAGAGCTAAAAAAGACAGGGGGGCCCCGGAGCAGACTAATAAATTATTTTAAAAACCCTGTGTCGTGTGTTTATTAACTTTAACACTTTGCATCCAGGTGAATGGGTAGGGGTACGATGTACCCCATATCCATTCACTTAGGGTGGGGGGCCCCCTTATTTGAGGGGGCTCCCAGATTCCGATAAGCCCCCCGCCCGCAGACCCCGACAACCAACGGCCAGGGTTGTCGGGATGAGGCCCTGTCCTTATCAACATGGGGACAGGGTGCTCTGGGGTGGGGGGGGGCTCGCAGTGCGCCCCCCTGCCCCAGAGCACCCGACCCCCCCATGTTGAGGGCATGCGGCCTGGTACGGCTCAGGAGGGGGGGTGCTCGCTCATCCCCACTCCTTTCCTGGCCAGCCGGGTAGCGTGCTTTGGATACAAGTCTGGTATGGATTGTAGGGGGACCCCCTACGTCGGTTTTTCGGCGTAGGGGGGGGGTTCCCTTACAACCCTATACAACCATATGTTGACCTGCCATGCAGTTCGTTGGCAAGCATACCTGAAAGACCCACACCAAAGAACAAAGCGGACCTCCCCTTGCCCCTCATCAGCTGGAACCTCCAACCCCACTAGACCCTCAGTCCTCTCTGAAGCCTGCACTGATAGGACTGAAGGTGTAGAAATAGGTGTGTCACAACCTAGTAGTACATGCAGGAAATCTACTGATGGTAGCAGACAAATTTCCCTGCCCCAGCTGCTGCAGCGCCGAAAGAAGTACTCTCCCAGCCATCCACATGCCCAGCCGTTGAATGCTAGCTTAGCGAAATTGCTAGCACTTCAACTGCTACCTTTTCAGTTGGTAGATTCTGCCCCCTTCCGTGAGTTTGTGGAATGTGCGGTACCTCAGTGGCAAGTACCCAAACGCCACTTTTTCTCATGGAAGGCGATTCCCGCTCTCTACCGGCATGTGGAAGGCAATGTCCATGCTTCGCTGGACAGGGCGGTCAGTGGTAAGGTGCATATCACTGCTGACTCATGGTCCAGCAGGCATGGACAGGGACGTTACCTCTCTTTCACGGCGCATTGGGTGACTCTGCTGGCAGCTGGGAAGGACAGAGGGCAAGGTACAGTAGTGTTGGAGGTTGTTCCGCCACCACGCCTCCAAAACACTACTACTGGTTGTGACACACCTCTCCCTCCACCCCCTCCTCTTCTTCTTCCTCTGTGGCCTCTTCCTGTGCTGATGTTTCCTCGGAACCAGCCGTGCTCTGTAGGCGTACGAGGGGCTATGCAGGAATGCAGGCAGAGAGATGCCATGCGGTCCTAGAGCTGGTGTGCTTGGGAGACAGGAGCCACACTGGGGCAGAGGTTCTGTCAGCTCTACAGGGGCAGGCTCAGAGGTGGTTGACGCCACACCACCTTAAGCCAGGAATGGTGGTTAGCGACAATGGCACCAACCTCCTCTCTGCCCTGCGACAGGGAAAACTGACCCATGTGCCCTGTTTTGCTCATGTTCTGAATTTGGTGGGGCAGCGGTTCTTGGGCAGGTACCCGGGCTTACAGGATGTCCTGAAGCAGGCCTGGAAAGTCTGTGTGCATTTCCAAAGGTCATACAATGCCACTGGCGGTGAAAACCACCAGTAATGTGGGTATAGATTGTAAATGACTATTGGATATCATGAATGTCTCTGCAGTTGATATACACAATTTAACAAACTAGGCAAGCCAAGAAGTTGGAAGCAGTCCACAGGTGTAGTGATGAAAGAAATCTCAGGTAACAGTGATGGCAACCACGCTGTGTTCAAAACAAACAGGAGACCTCCACCACAGATAATACTGACTCTTACCAGAATACAGTAAATATACAGCATAAAAATCAGATCCAGCAGCAGCCCAAATGGTTATCTTCAACCAGCGATATCCCAATAGGGCAGTGTTTCTCAATTCCAGTCCTCAGGCCCCCCAACAGGTCAGGTTTTCAGGATTTCCATTATTTTGCACAGGTGATTTGATCAGTTTCACTGCCTTAGTAATCACCACAGCCTTTTCTTCTGAGGGAAATCCTGAAAACCTGACCTGTTGGGGGGGCCTGAGGACTGGAATTGAGAAACACTGCAATAGGGGAACTCTCCATTCATTAGTGATCACCATTTAAATCCAAGCTCCACAGATATGTAAAGAAACACCAAGAGGGGAATATAGCATAATACTGCGCTGATTTATTTAAAACATAGAACAGCCGAATGCTTATTTACATTCCGAAGATATAAAATAGGCATCAAGCGGGCATAAAAAGTAGAAACAGCAGGGCAAAAAAACACAGCCGGCCGGACTGTGTGTTGGCGTACTGTGTTTTTTTGCCCTGCTGTTTCTACTTTTTATGCCCGCTTGATGCCTATTTTATATCTTCGGAATGTAAGTAAGCATTCGGCTGTTCTATGTTTTAAATAAATCAGCGCAGTATTACGCTATATTCCCCTCTTGGTGTTTCTTTACATATCTGTGGAGCTTGGATTTAAATGGTGATCACTAATGAATGGAGAGTTCCCCTATTGGGATATCGCTGGTTGAAGATAACCATTTGGGCTGCTGCTGGATCTGATTTTTATGCTGTATATTTACTGTATTCTGGTAAGAGTCAGTATTATCTGTGGTGGAGGTCTCCTGTTTGTTTTGAACACAGCGTGGTTGCCATCACTGTTACCTGAGATTTCTTTCATCACTACACCTGTGGACTGCTTCCAACTTCTTGGCTTGCCTAGTTTGTTAAATTGTGTATATCAACTGCAGAGACATTCATGATATTCAATAGTCATTTACAATCTATACCCACATTACTGGTGGTTTTCACCACCATATTTTGAACTGTTTCTAATCTATTGTCTGTTAGTCACGTTTGGTTCATTATATCACTCTAAATTAGCGCGACTTCCTTTTTCTACTATGTTTGTTTTGTGCTGTATGGCACACTTAAGACGCGGCTGACACAAATATATTTTTTTGCACTTTAGGTTGGGTCTGCGCAACAATATTCCTTTTTTCCATACAATGCCACTGCTCGGCTGACAGACCTCCAAAGGGAATACAACCAGCCCAAGAACCGCCTAATCTGTGACATGCCCACCAGATGGTACTCTACATTGGCCATGCTGCAGCGGCTGCACACGCAGCAGAGGGCCATCAATGAGTACCTGTGCCAATATGGCAGCAGAACTGGGTCAGGGGAGCTTGGGTTTTTTCCCCACGCCAGTGGGCCTTGATTAGGGATGAGCTTTGTGTTCGATTCGAACGTATGTTCGACTCGAACATTGTCTGTTTGTACGTTCGTCGAATTTCGAACAAAACGGGTCGTTCGCGCCAAATTCGAATGATGCGCAACGGCCCATAATTCACTGCGGTATTGCGCGCTGATGATTGGTCAAGCATGCACCATGACCCTACATGCTTGGCCAATCACAGCACGCAAAAAACGAAGAACCATAATTGGCCAGGGTGGCTTTGGCCAATAATGGCTCAGGGGGTTTAGTACACGCCCCACACGCGTGTAGTGTGTTGCGGCGTTGTTAAATAAAAGTCAGTCAGTCAGTTAGAGAGAGAGAGAGAGAGAGAGACACAGTGGGTCGGATTCAGATACATTGCAGTATCTGTCGGCGCGGCGTAACGTATCACATATACGGTACGCCGCCGTAACTTAGGGCGCAAGTTCCGTATGCAGAAACAACTTAAGCCCTTAGTTACGGCGGCGTAACGTATTTGTGTCGGCGTAAGCCCGCCTAATTCAAATGGGGATGATGTGGGCGTGTTTTATGTTAATTCACTGTGACCCCACGTTTTTGACGTATTTTACGAACGGCGCATGCGCCATTCGTGAAAAAATCCCAGTGCGCATGCTCGAAAATTACGCCGCAAGTCGTCATTGCTTTAGACGTGAACGTAACTCACGTACAGCCCTATTCACGAACGACTTACGCAAACTACGTAAAATTTTCAAAACTCGACCCGGGAACGACGTCCATGCTTAACATTAGAAATGAGTGATAATAACTGCGCTGTGTGGGTATGGAGGGATAGGGCAACAACCACAAAATAAATAAATAAATAAATAAAACTAAACAGTGATCAAATAAGTCCCACCAAATGGGCGGGGTGAACTCTACAAGCAGTGTGCAATCTGAATTGTGAAGGTGGGTGATCTGGAAAAGGTTAACACTATGCAGCAAAATCCTTATAAGGAAATAAAATAAACATGGAAGTACAGTTATCAAAATAAATGTCCAAGATTGGTACTAAAGACCAAAGGTAAGTGATCCCAACACATAATAAAGGATAAAAATCCAGTGAAATCAAGTGCAAATACAAATCTCGCATCCAAAAAGCATATGTTTAAAGGTGCAGTCCTTGATAGCTGTGAGTGATAAGTGATGAGAAACCAGGAAATCCAATATTTCAGAGAAGAGCAAGCTTCGGTGCGCACACCTCTAGTGGTATGGAATGCTCACCTCAACGCCATAGCACGGATAGCCTGGATACCACTCAGGGTGTACTCAAAGATCCAGCAGGATGAGGGCTAGATGTAGTCTCCACATTAAATGACCATATTGGAAGAAACAAGAAAAAGATATGGCGTAATACTGGAAGCAAGGGTCTAAAAAACGATCAATCACATGCACATGCACTCACATGGAGGCCGTGAGCAGTGGGCCTATCTCCTACGAACGGCGAGTTCGTGCGACCCAGTCTGAGATCTTGATTGTATGCTGATCCTCTCTCTTTGGCCTCCACCTAAAAATCCACGGATACTGGCACTAAATGCTCAGCAGGTATAGATGGGCAAAGAGAGAAGAAGGCACATAGTACAGCTCCGCTTCAAAAGGTATTTAATATAAAAACATATAAAAAACTCACATTTAAAATGTCAGAAATATCCAAACAAAACGAGCAGCGAGCTCATATCTCTCTCTTCAGAGTGTGTGAGGTCTGGTACTTCCTGTCCCTACTAGTGGCGTCATGTCACATGACTTCATCAGATGAAGTCATGACATGAGTGCATGTGCATGTGATTGATCGTTTTTTAGACCCTTGCTTCCAGTATTACGCCATATCTTTTTCTTGTTTCTTCCAATATGGTCATTTAAAGTGGAGACTACATCTAGCCCTCATCCTGCTGGATCTTTGAGTACACCCTGAGTGGTATCCAGGCTATCCGTGCTATGGCCTTGAGGTGAGCATTCCATACCACTAGAGGTGTGCGCACCGAAGCTTGCTCTTCTCTGAAATATTGGATTTCCTGGTTTCTCATCACTTATCACTCACAGCTATCAAGGACTGCACCTTTAAATATATGCTTTTTGGATGCGAGATTTGTATTTGCACTTGATTTCACTGGATTTTTATCCTTTATTATGTGTTGGGATCACTTACCTTTGGTCTTTAGTACCAATCTTGGACATTTATTTTGATAACTGTACTTCCATGTTTATTTTATTTCCTTATAAGGATTTTGCTGCATAGTGTTAACCTTTTCCAGATCACCCACCTTCACAATTCAGATTGCACACTGCTTGTAGAGTTCACCCCGCCCATTTGGTGGGACTTATTTGATCACTGCTTAGTTTTATTTATTTATTTATTTATTTTGTGGTTGTTGCCCTATCCCTCCATACCCACACAGCGCAGTTATTATCACTCATTTCATTTGTTTTCATTTTTGGCTGGGACCAATTTCAGGTAACTGCAGCAGTGCCCCCTAGGTTTAGAATATCGATAGCGCGAGAGCCCTTCCATTACATACTTAACATTAGCTACGCCTCATATAGCAGGGGTAACTTTACGCCGAAAAAAGACTAACGTAAATGACGTAAAAAAAATGCGCCGGCCGGACGTACGTTTCTGAATCGGCGTATCTACCTAATTAGCATATTCATCGCATAACTATACGGAAGCGCCACCTAGCGGCCAGCGTAAATATGCAGCCTAAGATACGACAGTATAAGACACTTACGCTGGTCGGATCTTAGGGAAATCTATACGTAACTGATTCTCTGAATCAGTCGCATAGATACGACAGCCCGCACTCAGAGATACAACAGCGTAACCGGAGATACGCCGTCGTATCTCCTTTCTGAATCCGGGCCAGTGTCTTTTCTACCAGATAGATAGATAGATAGATAGATAGAGCAGGCAGGCTAGTCAGTTTAGTTAAATGTACAGTGTGTAGAGGATATATATACATCCTAGGCGTTGTACACTGTATAGCTTAGCTAGATCAGCTAACAAAAATAGTTTTCCCAGATGGGGTTGTTGCGCAGCTCTGATAGAGAAAGGTGTAAACCATGTAGTAAAAAATATGTATTTTATTTGATTCACATGTAAAAAATGGGAACAAGGAGGGATGGCGCAATTGATGGAACATGAGTTATAGCAGGTACACAAACAGCGTTTACATGAATGTATAAAACGGTACACAAATGGTGTTTATACGATCAAAAATATGCATCATAATATAAACAATTCTAACGAACGTTTCGACCTGTTAAAGGTCTTCTTCAGAGAAATTTTGTGTAGCTGAAAGGGAACAGATAGTGGTTAGACATCTCATGATTGTAATTTTAAATATTAGAAAATACATTATTACGTTTTAAGTTTGTGTCTGCTAATACAAAGGGCCTGGATATGGAGAAGCAGTAAGCTACAATACAATATAGGCAGTTCATATGTGTTTAATACAGAACAATAATATTAAATGTATTTTTTGGGGGATTTGTAGTCCCCTTACCTTGATGCGGTGTCACAGGTGAGTGCTGCGGGCCGGACGCTTAGATCAAATGGCCCACCCAAGAGCGCCCCCCATCCCAGGGAGTGTGGCAGCCAGCCACGCCGTGTGGAGCTCCTCGCTCGACACCACAAGAGGTCACCCCCAAAATAGGTAGGGCGGGTGGTGGAAGGACCGTGCGAAAGCCCGGGAGGGATGGGGGAGATTGGAGGTGATGGGAAGGAAAACTTAAAAAAGCCTGAAAGCAAGATAATACGGTGGTATTATGGACTGTATCGTTATACACATGCATAACAGGTAATTGAATGATATGAACATTGGTCCTTGAGGATGGGTGGGTAAGAGAACAGGACACAGATTGGACCGACATGAACTGTCGGTAACAGGGAAAAAGGCCAAGGGATGCCGGTATAAAGATTATAAAGCAGTGTGTCTCTAAAGAAAGGGTGCGTAGGTCTCCCTATGGCACGGAAAAAATACAGAAAAGAAGGGGAATGGGGGAAAAGGGAAAGAGGGAAGAGAGGAGGAAAGGAAAAGGGGAGGGGAAGTGGAGGGAGGAAATGGAGAATGGGAGAAAGAAAAGGAAAGAGAAGGAAGGAAAGGAAAAGAAAAAAGGGGGAGTGGGGTAAAGATGCTGGGAAAATCCAGAAAAAGAAAAAGAAAAAAGGAGGGAAGAAAAAGGAGAGGGAGGAAGGAAGCAATGAGGGAATAAGGAAGGGAGGCTAAGGAAATTAAAGGGGAAAGGAAGGAAGGAAAGAAGAAAAGGAGGGGATGGGGGAGGGGAGATGGCAAGGGAGTGAAGGGAGAAGGGAAGCTGGGGATGAATGGAGAGTGAGAAAAAGTGAAAAAAGATGTGTGAACAAAGGTGCTAAGTGCAAAGTGAAAGAGGTAGTGACAGCAAAACCAATTGAATAAAAAGAGTGTGGGAGTGATGAGTGAATGAGTGAAGGCGGGGAAAAAAGGAGAAAAAAAAAAAGAGAGAAAGGGGGGGAAAATGAGGATAAGAGTGGGGGGTGTGCAAGAAGTGAGAGGGAAAGGAAGAAGAGTGAGGGTGGATAACAGAAGTGAAGAAACAAGGAAAGTGAAAAAAGGAAAAAAGGAAAAGGAGGAGTGAGATATGAGCCAATATCAGGGCAATGAATGGGCCAACCTCATGCAGGGGTATGAATCCTCATTTGAGCTTTGATTGCAGGCCATCCCTCTGTTACTTTCAAACGTGCCAGTTCGCTCCATGACCGTCTGGTACAAAGTGAATATAGGGATGCTGCCAAAAAGACTACACGCTGCCCCGTATCAGGCACCTTTCTTTGTGGGCATTGTTCCCACTGCCCACTCATTAGAAAATAAAAAAAAACTTTCGACTTCCAAATGGGGATGTCTTCAAACCCTCCCAATTTGTCAACTGTCAAACCAAGGGCATTGTCTACCTCATGGAATGCGAACATGGTGCTTTCTACATTGGGAAGACAAAACAGGAGGTCTGGCGAAGGATAGCCAAACACACCTACAGTATGAAAATAGGCAATTTTCACCTCCCCATTGGGAGACATGCAGTTTTTCAACACAACTATACAGTACCAAAGGTGACTTTCACCGCGCTCTACAGAATCCATATTCCGGATAGAGGCGGAGATTGGAACAAAACCTTGTTGCAATACGAGCAGCGATGGTTTTTTCGACTGCAAGCTACCACCTTGCCAGGTCTTAATGAGTCAGTCTCTTATGCTCCCTTTCTTAAGGGATTTGTATCCGGGAAAACGCAGTAATTCATACCTGCGTTTTTCTCCCCATAACCTTTAAAAATTGCCATTTTTCAGATTCAATTCCACTGTACTGTTTGTGTTTAACTTCAATTTTTGTAGAAATTGATTTTCACAATTAATTTTTACAATCAATTTTGACAACATCTAGAACTACACCACTATACTAGTTCCCAGACCCCCCTCAGAATGTTTAAAATGTGAATACTCTGTCGGTGGTTTAACGAATATACCAAAAGTTTCAAATATGGTCTCTTCCCCGCACTCGGATATGTGGCCCCCATATACCATGGTAGGGATCACCAATTCTCCATGTAAACTACTGCCACTTGCCCCCCGCTATCAGTCATTTGCCACATCCCATGTTCTTTTAGAAGAATACCATATACAATCCTCACACCTGTAGTACACAGGTTTACAGGGTAATTATATGATGGCCATGGTTCTGGACCAAAAACATGTATGTTTCAGCTGGCCACTACTGCCTATATGAATTTGCATAACAATAAGTGGAACTGCATTCCCTTGATGATCTGTGTATGGCTCTCATGTATATATGTAAATATTTCTGTGTGGCTTTTTTTCTATAATGATCCCTCTTCCTTGTTGTATTGTGTCATTGCTGTGTAGTTTGAACGGCGCCTCCACTGGCCCCTCTTTGACGCTCTCCCTCCCCCAGGTGTGTTCCCAGCCGCCGCTCCCTGGATTCTCCCGTCCACCACCCAGCAGGGTGAGAGATTAGCGCGATCACTTGCGCTATAGCATTTCCCCGCATGATGGCGACAGCGCGCAGTCGCCTCATGTATGGGGAATGCACTCTCCCCCTGCTGGTGGCATGTGTGCACCGCCTCCACACCCAGTGGCTTGCATCGCGCGTGCGCGGCTGGCTCGCGTGCATGCGATGACGTCACTCGATCACACGGTAGTGTGGGGGCGACGGGCGGAGTCCACGCCGCAGGCGCGCGCACACGCCGAGGAGGCCACCGCCGCCTTAGTCCTGGCCACTCACCAGGTATGTGTAGGGTACATTGATTGCCCTGGGAGGGTGATGGTTAATTTTTGGATCAATGGGGCCTAGGGGCGGACCGTGATCAATCAGATCCAGATTGATTCCTCTCCCACCCCCTAATTAGGCCAGGTGCACCATATATAGCTATGCTCTCTATGGCTCACTGTTAGGATCACATTGGCACCTTCATACACGGCACACCGCTCATCCTGCGCTGTGGGTAAGATTAGGCTGCACAATTTCCCAACCTCTCCCTGCCGTTTTTGGCCAGGCTTTCTCTCAATGCAATACTATATTATCTCCCCTTACAGAGAAAACCACATTGTCTGCTTGCTGTTGCTACTTTTACACCAGCAGCATTCTGATCCAACATTGTGATCCATGCCTAGGAAGCCTGCGAATTTGTTTTCAAATTCTCCAACATCTCTCTACATTTTAAAGGTACTACTCTCCCGATCCTCTCCCTACGTTTATCGCCTTTCCCATCTTTCATCACTCATGCTCCTGTCCCATCACCCCCCCCTTCTTTTGCAGCTTCACCCTTTTACACTCATATCACCAATTTCCTATCATCCCTCTAACATCACAGCACCCATCCTCACTTTTCACATCCCATCCCCCCCTTCCAATCACCTTTTCCTCCTTCATATGTCTCCACACGTTTTCATTTCATTTTTTGTTTTTCCTTTTTTCCCTTTTCTTCCCTTTTTTTCCCCCCTTCACATTCTCCCTTTCCTTCTTCCTCACCCTCTTTTTGCTTCCCTTTGCCGCTTTCACACCTACCCCCCCTCCCCCTCTTTCAACACCTCCCCTCACTCCTCCTTTTCCTTTTTTCACTTTCCTTGTTTCTTCACTTCTGTTATCCACCCTCACTCTTCTTCCTTTCCCTCTCACTTCTTGCACACCCCCCACTCTTATTCTCATTTTCCCCCCCTGTCTCTCTTTTTTTTTTTTTCTCCTTTTTTCCCCGCCTTCACTCATTCACTCATCACTCCCACACTCTTTTTATTCAATTGGTTTTTGCTGTCACTACCTCTTTCACTTTGCACTTAGCACCTTTGTTCACACATCTTTTTTCACTTTTTCTCACTCTCCATTCATCCCCAGCTTCCCTTCTCCCTTCACTCCCTTGCCATCTCCCCTCCCCCATCCCCTCCTTTTCTTCTTTCCTTCCTTCCTTTCCCCTTTAATTTCCTTAGCCTCCCTTCCTTATTCCCTCATTGCTTCCTTCCTCCCTCTCCTTTTTCTTCCCTCCTTTTTTCTTTTTCTTTTTCTTTTTCTGGATTTTCCCAGCATCTTTACCCCACTCCCCCTTTTTTCTTTTCCTTTCCTTCCTTCTCTTTCCTTTTCTTTCTCCCATTCTCCATTTCCTCCCTCCACTTCCCCTCCCCTTTTCCTTTCCTCCTCTCTTCCCTCTTTCCCTTTTTCCCCATTCCCCTTCTTTTCTGTCTTTTTTCCGTGCCATAGGGAGACCTACGCACCCTTTCTTTAGAGACACACTGCTTTATAATCTTTATACCGGCATCCCTTGGCCTTTTTCCCTGTTACCGACAGTTCATGTCGGTCCTATCTGTGTCCTGTTCTCTTACCCACCCATCCTCAAGGACCAATGTTCATATCATTCAATTACCTGTTATGCATGTGTATAAAGATACAGTCCATAATACCACCGTATTATCTTGCTTTCAGGCTTTTTTAAGTTTTCCTTCCCATCACCTCCAATCTCCCCCATCCCTCCCGGGCTTTCGCACGGTCCTTCCACCACCCGCCCTACCTATTTTGGGGGTGACCTCTTGTGGTGTCGAGCGAGGCGCTCCACACGGCGTGGCTGGCTGCCACACTCCCTGGGATGGGGGGCGCTCTTGGGTGGGCCATTTGATCTAAGCGTCCGGCCCGCAGGACTCACCTGTGACACCGCATCAAGGTAAGGGGACTACAAATCCCCCAAAAAATACATTTAATATTATTGTTCTGTATTAAACACATATGAACTGCCTATATTGTATTGTAGCTTACTGCTTCTCCATATCCAGGCCCTTTGTATTAGCAGACACAAACTTAAAACGTAATAATGTATTTTCTAATATTTAAAATTACAATCATGAGATGTCTAACCACTATCTGTTCCCTTTCAGCTACACAAAATTTCTCTGAAGAAGACCTTTAACAGGTCAAAACGTTCGTTAGAATTGTTTATATTATGATGCATATTTTTGATCGTATAAACACCATTTGTGTACCGTTTTATACATTCATGTAAACGCTGTTTGTGTACCTGCTATAACTCATGTTCCATCCATTGCGCCATCCCTCCTTGTTCCCATTTTTTACATGTGAATCAAATAAAATATATATTTTTTACTACATGGTTTACACCTTTCTCTATCAGAGCTGCGCAACAACCCCATCTGGGAAAACTCTTTTTGTTATATTTTTCGGGGTGAGCAGCCCCATTCTCTCCACTTCAGTGTCTAGTCCTTTCTAGCTAGATCAGCTATTCCTATTTGTTAGGCAGTAGATTGTGCTAGCTGCAGTACTCTAACGTGTTGTATTGCCTGTATGCTGTTTAGTTTACACCTAAACATAGTACTCAGTGTTAGTGGACGTGTGCTATTTAATTGCACATAAACGCAGTTGCTGTTAGTGCACGTGTGCTATTTAATTGCACATAAACACATTAGCTGTTACTGCACGTGTGCTTTTTAATTGCACATAAACGCAGTTGCTGTTAGTGCACGTGTGCTATTTAATTGAACATACACGCAGTTGCTGTTACTGCACGTGTGCTATTTAATTGCACATAAACGCAGTTGCTGTTACTGCACGTGTGCTATTTAATTGCACATAAGCGCATTAGCTGTTACTGCACGGGTGCTATTTATTTGCACGTAAACGCAGTTGCTGTTACTGCACCTGGGCTATTTATTTGCACAAAAAACGCAGTTGCTGTTACTGCACGTGGGCTATTTAATTGCACATAAACGCAATCGCTCTTACTGTACGTGTGCTGTTTTTTTGCCCATAAACGCAGTTGCTCTTACTGCACGTGTGCTGTTTTTTTGCCCATAAACGCAGTCGCTCTTACTGCACGTGTGCTATTTAATTGCACATAAACACAGTTGCTGTTACTGCACGTGGGCTATTTAATTGTACATAAACGCAGTCGCTCTTACTGCACGTGTGCTGTTTTTTGGATGCAATTATTTGCATGTGGCTCTTTGCTGAGCTCCAATTACATTATCAAAGTATATAGGGCCAAAGGGTCTTGTCAGGGCCGATCCTCCCTATAGGCTCACTATGAAAGCTGCTTAGGGCCCCGCAAAGCTGCGAAGGGCCCCCCAAATTACTAGAGGCCCCGCCTGGTAAGAAGTCATTTTCGCCCTCTCACCCCACTTCTCAACTCGTGGCTGCATGGGAGAAGAGGCAAGAAGTCAGCACCCCTTGCTTCTCAATTTAATGTAAGATGTCATTTCCGACAGCAGAACACAGCCTTCCCCCACTTCTCAACTTTCTTTAATGTGACATGTCACTGTCGTCAGCGCCTCCCGCTTCTCATTTTTAATGTTGTTATATCCTCTGTGTTGTGAGAGACACAAGACTCTGGTCTGGAACAATGGAGGTTTATTCAGTACAGGATGTACACTGCAACATGCATCTCAGGACAGTACAGGTTATCTGCTTCCTACATGTGATCTCTCTAAGATGGCTACTATACCCCTTAACCCTTGTCATCACTGCTGGGTGGAGCCAGCCTTAAAGTGCCAGTACATGTGTAACCCTTCAGGTATAACCCTTCAGGTATTTTCGCCCCCTCACCCTGCTTCTAAACTCGCTGGCTGAGTAATTTCCGACAGCAGAAGAACACTCCCTCCTCCCGCTTCTCAACTTTCTTTAATGCAACATGTCACTGTCGTCAGCGCCCCCCGCTTCTCATTTTTAATGTGCCATGTCATTTTGCTTAGGGCCCCAGGGAGGTCAGGATCGGCACTGGGTCTTGTAATGACCTGGGGGAGTGGTGGCGGGGAAACTCATGCTATATTCTTCAATGATTTTTATCCATATTGCAGGGACCAAACATTACATTAAAGCCGCAAGCAGTATTAAATTACTTTTTTCATGTTGTGCAGGGACATTTCTAAACGCGTGCCACTACTATAGACACCCAGCAGGTACGATATTTAAAGGAATTTTTGTTTTTTCACTTTAAGCATCATTAAAATCGCTGCTCCAGAAAAAACTACAGTTTGTAAAACTTTTTTTTCCATTGATACATGTTCCCTGGGGCAAGACCCGGGTTCTCAAAGATGTTTTCCAACAATATTGGTCTTTAAAATGAGCACTTTTGAATTCGAACGTTCGAGTCCCATAGACTTCAATGGGGTTCTAAATGTTGGCACGAACGATCGGTCCGTTCGAAAGTTCTGGTGCAAACCGAATGCGGGTATATTTGGCTCATCCCTAGCCTTGATCAGGGATGCATGCACTGTCCTGTCACCATTTGAGGAGGCCACGAGGATGGTGAGCAGTGACAGTGCATGCATCAGTGAGACTGTCCCTCTTATTCACCTGTTGGAGCACACGCTACGTGGAATAATGGACAGGGCCCTTGAGGCAGAACAGAGGAAGGAAGATCGAGGAGGACTTCCTTACCTCTCAAGGCCCCCTTTATCCAGACAGTGGTCCTGCATGCTTGCCTAGCACACAGGAAGAGGACGAGGAGGACGAGGTGGAGGAGGAGAAGGAGGATGATTGTATCAGCAGCATGGAGGTGGAGCCTAGCACTCAGCATCAGCAGCAGCAGTCTTCAAGGGATCACTTACAGTCCCAAGGAACCCATGGACTTTTACATGGCTGGGATGAGGTGGCTGCGGATCCTGTCATCCTCAGTGACCCAGAGGACTGTGCTCCGAATGCCTCAGCAAACCTACGCTGCATGGCCTCCTTGATCCTACAAAGCCTGCATAAGGATCCTCGTGTTCGTGGTATCAAGGAGAGGAATCATTACTGGCTGGCAACTCTCCTTGATCCACGTTACAAGAGTAAGGTTGCGGAGCTTATCTTGCCGTCGCAGAGGGAGCAGAAGATGAAACATCTTTGGGAGGCCTTGCAGAAGGGTCTGTGCAACGTGTTCCCAGAACCTGGGGGATTACCAAATCCTGTTCCTGGACAACGTGTTGCTGAGGCTTCGGTGAGTCACAGAAGGAGCGGTGGAGAAGTTGGCCATCTGACCGATGTGTTCAGACAATTTTTTAGTCCGCAGCCCCAAGGTATGACCGGTTCCAGCAAAACCATTGCCAGCATTTGGTTTACATGGTGCGTGAATACCTAGGGGCAAGATCAGACTTGGACACCTTCCCCACCGAAAATCCTCTGGCTTACTGGGTCTTGAGGATGGATCACTGGCCAAAGCTTGCACAGTACGCAATTAAGCTACTGGGTTGTCCTGCATCCAGCGTTCTTTCAGAACGCACATTCAGTGCTGCTGGAGGCTTTGTGACCGATCACAGGGTGCGCCTCTCCACTGACTCCGTTGATCGACTGACCTTCATAAAAATGAATCAGGCTTGGATCAACACCAGCTACCAAGCACCTGATGCTGATGTAACTGAATATTTTTTTTAAATGACAGATCCCTTGGAGACTGCCTATGCTGATGCTGAGTGACTGTCCTGTTATGCTGCTGACTGAATATCCTTTTCCTCCTCACTGATCTTGCTGATAGCTAGTAAGAAAATTTTCGTTTCTGGGCTCCGCCACCAGTGCCTAAGGCCCAATTTTTCTGCCCCTGTTTAACAGGGGCGTCTAATAAAATTTTTGAAGCAATACTTTGCATGTTGCGCTTTGCTGCGCTCAGTGTTGTGTTGTGCCTAAGGCCCAATTTTTCTGCCCGTTTAACAGGGGCGTCTAATAAAATTTTTTTGATGCAGTACTTTGTATGTGGCTCTTTGCTGCGCTCCAACTTCAGTATCTGTGAGGGGTTGCAGTGTTGTGTTGTGTCTAAGGCCCAATTTGTCTGCCCCTGTTTAACAGGGGCATCTAATAACAATTTTTGATGCAATACTTTTCATGTGGCTCTTTGCTGCGCTCCAATTACAGTATCTGTGAGGGGTTGCAGTGTTGTGTCTAAGGCCCAATTTGTCTGCCCCTGTTTAACAGGGGCATCTAATAACAATTTTTGATGCAATACTTTGCAAGTGGCTCTTTGCTGCGCTCCAATTACAGTATCTGTGAGGGGTTGCAGTGTTGTGTCTAAGGCCCAATTTTCCTGCCCCTGATTAACAGGGGTATATAATAACAATTTTTGATGCAATACTTTGCATGTGGCTCTTTGCTGAGCTCCAATTACATTATCTGTGAGGGGTTGCAGTGTTGTGACACCGCCACCAGTGCCTAAGGCCCAATTTTTCTGCCCCTGTTCTAGTACTTTTCTTTGTTTGATTATTTTCTAATTTGAGTTCATTCTAGCTGTCTCCTACGTTATCATAGTGTCATGTTTATTTTCCTGTACTAAATACTCATCATTGGCAATGTAAACACCACAAATCTAGATGTGTTCTTTTAGGCAGCATTGATATAATAAGAAGTCACACATTGTTGAGTATCCAAAAATATTTATTGTATCACACTTAAAATGTGTAATTTTTATTTTTTCAAAAAATATCTTAATAGAAATTCTTTAATTATTTTTTTTGTCAAGAAAAATATATTTTGCTTTGAAATACTTGTATACATCTATTTTTTTTTTAAACCCTCCCCAGCACATCAATGAGATTCTTTAGTTTTTGGTCCACCTTTTGGTTTTTCTTTATAAGCTTCTCTAAGGCGATGTTTGTGTCCTCTATTTCTGCCCTGCAGGACATGATCTCCCCAATTAGGACATGGGCACTGTAGGTGTCCAATCTGCCCCCAACAGCTCGAACTCCTCCTGAAATTTGGGAAAAAAAACATGTATTACCTGAAGCTGTGCTGTATGACACTGACCTGATGTGGTGGCATTTTCCACTTCCTGCACATCCGGCGAGGGTGGGGCATGGCTCTGTGTGGGCTTGATTGCGCCCAATGAGATTGTAAAAAAAGGGATACATGAATCAAAAAGATTAGAGGCCTGAAAGAGGAATATCAATCATTATTTTTATAAAGTGTGGTACAATTGTCTGTTTTTACAATCCTTCTAAGCTTAACACAGGATTTTATCCATTACCAAAGCTGCTGCATTTCTCTATCTTTGGCCAAATTTCCTACATGGAAAAACAACAAGTATACACCGGATCACCTCTTTGTTACACCCTAACTAGGTTGTTCTTGTGGCCAACACTCAGTGCCGATCCTGCCCTCCCTGGGGCCCTAAGCAAAATGACATGGCACATTTGTTATGGACTCTTCTCCACTGGTGAAGAGTTGTCGTTACACCAGCATGTCCTTGTCTTCTGTGGAGATAGCAGCCCATACAACCAAGGATACCTTTCTGAAAACAATACTCTCCTGGGTACTTTCCGGTTGGCCTGCAATTGTCACACAGGAGTATGAACCTTATTTCCGTAGGCGTATGGAATTAACTGTGGCTGGCAACTGTGTTTTATGGGGAGACCGAGTGATCATTCCACAGACCCTCCCGAGACACATTCTGGACTTGCTACATACTGGTCATCCCGGGGGCACACGTATGAAACAAAAGGCCAGAGGCTATGTGTGGTGGCCAAACCTAGACTCAGATATCACAACATATGTGAATGCTTGTGCTGGATGTGCACAAATGGCAAGAGACCCTCCTCGAGGGTGCGTCCAGCCCTGGACTTGGCCCACGGTTCCTTGGTTTCGCCTACACTTAGACTTTGCAGGCCCGATCAGAGGACACACCTTCTTGATCATACTGGATGCCCATTCAAAGTGGCCTGAGGTCATTCCTGTTACTCAGCCAATGACTAAGGCAACGGTTTCCATACTGTTACATCTCGCTGCTACGTTTGGATACCCCAGAGAAATCGTCACAGACAACGGTGCACAATTCACCAGTCAGGAGTTTCAGCGTTTCCTGACTGCCCACAACATCAAGCACAAGTTGACCGCACCTTACCACCCGGCTACAAATGGTCAAGCAGAGCAGTTTGTGCAGACTTTTAAACGCTATTTCAAAGCTACAGTGGCTGCAAGTAAACAACAGTTCCTGTCACCCCAGCAGCTAGACTCCTTCCTTTCTGCTTACAGAAACACACCACATGCAACCACTGGAAAAACTCCAGCAGAACTCCTTCTGGGGCGGCAGCCATGGACTGTTTTGGATATGCTCCGCCCTCAAACAGTCCAGGAACATGTACTACAGTCCCAAGACAAGATGGTCAAATACAATGAGCTCCCCCGATTCACAGCCCAACAAAAGGTATGGGCCCGATCTTATGGGGCTTCCAACACCCGTTGGCTTCCTGCTGTCATTGCAGAGACTTTGGGACCCAAGATGTACAAGGTCTGCCTGGAAGATGGTTCCATTTGCAGACGTCATGCGGACCAACTGCGTCCTCGTTCTCAACTGCCTGAATCCCTGATGCTGGCTGAACGACCAGTATCTCAAGGATCTGCTCCCAGCGAATCAGGATGCACAGAGACTGATGATTGTGGGGACTCTGAACTTTTGAACTCAGCTCCAACAGAGCCCTCCAGCTTTGGTCCGGAGGTCTGTTTACCCTCTGAGCTGGGGGATCCCTTCTTGGCCCTGCCGCTAACCATTCCGGCCAGCCCTGTTTCCTCCGGTCCCGAATCGCTGGATGCCCGGCCTCAACGACACTGTCGCCCTCCTGACCGGTTTCAGTTGCAAGAGCGGTTACGAGACTTTCGACCGGGCCGACGGAAGTGATCCGATGACATATTAACCCAGCAACTGTTCCTGGAAGCTTGAAGTCCCGTAATTCTCCTATGTTTGGAGGACTGTTATTGGACAGTTATCAGTTAATGTTTTGTGCCTGTTATTGTTTTGTTGTGTTTTTTTTTTTTAGGGATGGATGGAAGGTGTTATACCTGAAGGGTTACACATGTACTGGCACTTTAAGGCTGGCTCCACCCAGCAGTGATGACAAGGGTTAAGGGGTATAGTAGCCATCTTAGAGAGATCACATGTAGGAAGCAGATAACCTGTACTGTCCTGAGATGCATGTTGCAGTGTACATCCTGTACTGAATAAACCTCCATTGTTCCAGACCAGAGTCTTGTGTCTCTCACAACACAGAGGATATAACAACATTAAAAATGAGAAGCGGGAGGCGCTGACGACAGTGACATGTCACATTAAAGAAAGTTGAGAAGTGGGGGAAGGCTGTGTTCTGCTGTCGGAAATGACATCTTACATTAAATTGAGAAGCAAGGGGTGCTGACTTCTTGCCTCTTCTCCCATGCAGCCACGAGTTGAGAAGTGGGGTGAGAGGGCGAAAATGACTTCTTACCAGGCGGGGCCTCTAGTAATTTGGGGGGCCCTTCGCAGCTTTGCGGGGCCCTAATCGGCTTGCATAGTGAGCCTATAGGGAGGATCGGCCATGCCAACACTTCTGCTACTGAGTCCATATGTGTAACCAACTGCTGAGCATACTCTCCTTTTACTGTATATTGACTTAAAGCGGAGTTCCGGCCACAATTTAAAAAATAAATACGTTTTAAATATGAAAACCCCTGTAATACACAAGCTTATTGTATTCTACCACAGTTAGTCTGTAAACTAAGGTCCGTTTTGTTAGGTTGTTACAGCATTTAGACACTTTATAAAACAGAAATTGACTGGGGCCATCTTAAGTGTGGGCATCATGAAGCCAGACTGTATGACTTCCTGGATTTCAGCCTCGCACATGCTCAGTGCTGTACAAGCAGTGTAATGGTTTCAGATCAGGTTTCAATAGCAACGGGAGTGTCAGAGAAAGTTGCCGTCCCTTATCTATGCAAACCTCTCCTCCCCTCCTTTTTCCAGGAACCAGTAAATATACGAAATAATTTGTTCCTGTGCAGATATATCTACATAACAAGATGATATATATCTCTTGTTATATATGTGGTGTGTATACATATACCAGACATGTGCACTGTCAATAAATTCATTTTGTTTAGTTCCGTTTCGCATTATTAGCCGTTATTTCGTATTTTGTGCCCGAAACTCAATTCGGATTCGTACGCTCATAATGGGCACAGCAGGAGTACAGGCACAGGAAGTCAGCACAGAACAGGGATGGTGGGAACCCTTCATGAGGGATTCCCACCATCCCTGCACTGAGTTCCCGGGTCTGTACACCCGCTGTGCTCCATTATGAGGGATTCCCTCCATCCCTGTACTGAGTTCCCGGGTCTGTACACCAGCTGTGCCCATTATGAGGGGTTCCCACCATCCCTGCACTGAGTTCCCGGGTCTGTACACCTGCTGTGCCCATTATGAGAGGTTCCCACCATCCCTGTGCTGAGTTCCTGGGTCTGTACACCAGCTGTGCCCATTATGAGAGGTTCCCACCATCCCTGCACTGAGTTCCCAGGTCTGTACACCTGCTGTGCCCATTATGAGAGGTTCCCACCATCCCTGTGCTGAGTTCCTCGGTCTGTACACCCGCTGTGCCCATTATGAGGGGTTCCCACCATCCCTGTGCTGTGCTGAGTTACTCCTGCTTCCTTCTTCCCCCAGCACAGCACATTGCCACCATAACATTGCCCACCGCATCATCCCCGGCACAGCACCCCGCATCAGCCCCAGCCCACCGCATCATCCCCGGCACAGCACCCCGCATCGGCCCCAGAACCACAACCAGACCCAAATGTCAGTGCCCACCAGTGCATTATCAGTGCCCATTAGTGCGGTGACACCAGTTGATTATCTGTGCAGTGGCACCAGTGCCTTATATCAGTGCGGTGACAACATTATTAGTGCCCATCAGTGCGGTGACAACATTAGTGCCCATCAGTGCGGTGACAACATTATTAGTGCCCATCAGTGCGGTGACAACACTATTAGTGCCCATCAGTGCGGTGACAACATTATTAGTGCCCATCAGTGCGGTGACAACATTATTAGTGCCCATCAGTGCGGTGACAACATTAGTGCCCATCAGTGCGGTGACAACATTATTAGTGCCCATCAGTGCGGTGACAACATTATTAGTGCCCATCAGTGCGGTAACATTATTAGTGCCCATCAGTGCGGTGACAACATTAGTGCCCATCAGTGCGGTGACAACATTAGTGCCCATCAGTGCGGTGACAACATTATTAGTGCCCATCAGTGCGGTGACAACATTATTAGTGCCCATCAGTGCGGTGACAACATTAGTGCCCATCAGTGCGGTGACAACATTAGTGCCCATCAGTGCGGTGACAACATTATTAGTGCCCATCAGTGCGGTGACAACATTAGTGCCCATCAGTGTGGTGACAACATTATTAGTGCCCATCAGTGCGGTGACAACATTAGTGCCCATCAGTGCGGTGACAACATTAGTGCCCATCAGTGCGGTGACAACATTATTAGCGCCCATCAGTGCGGTGACAACATTAGTGCCCATCAGTGCGGTGACAACATTATTAGTGCCCATCAGTGCGGTGACAACATTATTAGTGCCCATCAGTGCGGTGACAACATTAGTGCCCATCAGTGCGGTGACAACATTAGTGCCCATCAGTGGGGTGACATTAGTGCCCATCAGTGCGGTGACAATTAGTGCCCATCAGTGCGGTGACAATTAGTGCCCATCAGTGCGGTGACAATTAGTGCCCATCAGTGCGGTGACATTAGTGCCCATCAGTGCGGTGACATTAGTGCCCATCAGTGCGGTGACAATTAGTGCCCATCAGTGCGGTGACATTAGTGCCCATCAGTGCGGTGACATTAGTGCCCATCAGTGCGGTGACAGTGCCCATCAGTGCGGTGACATTAGTGCCCATCAGTGCGGTGACAATTAGTGCCCATCAGTGCGGTGACATTAGTGCCCATCAGTGCGGTGACAATTAGTGCCCATCAGTGCGGTGACATTAGTGCCCATCAGTGCGGTGACATTAGTGCCCATCAGTGCGGTGACAATTAGTGCCCATCAGTGCGGTGACAATTAGTGCCCATCAGTGCGGTGACATCAGTGCGGTGACAATTAGTGCCCATCAGTGCGGTGACATTAGTGCCCATCAGTGCGGTGACATCAGTGTGGTGACATTAGTGCCCATCAGTGCGGTGACATTAGTGCCCAGTGCAGAGTGGGGGAGGTACAGATGATCAGGCATACAGAGCGCATCTCGGTCTGTGTAGATCTGTATGTGAGTACAGTGATCGTAGTACAGCCCCGCCTCCCTGCACTAGACTTGTAACACACAGTGCAGAGCGATGTTTCTATGTACAGGGAGGCGGGGCTGTACTACATTCGGTGCTCTCACATACAGATCTATCAGACAGAGTGAGATCCGCTCTGTCTGTCTGATGATCTGTATCTCCGTGCACCGGAGACAGACGGCGGGGGGGGTGCGGCTTAGGTGGAGGGCGGCGGTGACGGACGGACGGGGGCGGTGCTAGGACGGGGGAGGAGTTGGAGAGGGAGAAGAGGAAGGACACCACCTCTATGGGCGGCACTGCCCTCCCTCCCGCCCCCCAAGATGTTCATCCACGGCTGCGATGTTGAGGCCAGCCTCCTGGGATTGATGACACACATATCCCAGGAGGCATAGCAGCGCTGGATGCGGCGGGGGGGGGGGGGGGGCATTCCACCGCGGCGGGGGAATAAGACACTCAGGGATAAAAACGTGAGTTTTTAAAAGAAAAAAAAAAGACATCCCAAATGTATTTAAAGGAGCAGTGTTAAAACTAATGCTGATAAGTTGAAAAATAGGGTGGAACTCCGCTTTAAGTTGGATTATTTAAATCTAGTTAATAACACATCTACATTAAATAAAAAATTGGTCTCACATAAAAAGATCTTAAATAGGGGGCGTGGCCTAACTCCGGACCAAGATGGACGTGTGAATCCCGTCCTCCGGCACACAGGAGCGGCGAACATAAGCTAACACAGCCCAGAAAAGCAGCACCACGGATGGGTAAGGGGGACCGCAGCGCTCCTGCCTCCCGCGGACCGCAAGACGCGAATCAGCCGCAAAACGGCACCATCCCCGCGATGTTCCGGCCCTCGCAAGGGGAAGGCCTCACAGCCGCGGCCTCTAGTAAGCAGCCTACGCCGCTCAGCGGCTCCAGCCCCATCACCGACGGAGGCGCGCAGGGATCGAGCTCTAATACGATCCCCGCGATGTTCAGACAGTCACAGGGAGAAGGACACACGGCTGCAGCTGTACCCAAGCCACACATCCCACTCGGAGGCTCCTGCCCCATCATGGATGGCTCACATAGCCTACCTCATGGCGTTCAAGGGATGCAGGCCCAGTCATTGCAGGTGAACCACCCCCCTCCTCAGCCTTCACAGACCCTGTGCCTAGCTGATCTACAGGCAGTTGCTTGTGATATAAAATCTGCCATATCTGATCTTAAAGCGGACATCCAGAATATAGCAGGACGTATGGGGGCAGTAGAGCAATCCACAGCAAGGCATGCAGACGCCATTAAGCAGGTCCAGAAATCCTCAGACCTCCATCTCTCCCATCTAATTGATATTACCCGCCATTTGGAGGACCTGGACAATCGCGGAAGAAGACACAATGTTAGAATAAGGGGTGTCCCTGAAAGCCCTGACCAGAACCCAGTAGAACAAACTGCGACTCAGATATTTAATGATCTCCTGGAAAGACCCCCTGACTCCCCCATTGAATTCGAGAGAATACACAGGGCCCTCAGACCTAGGGGAAGAGACAATGACCTTCCCAGGGATATTGTATGCTGTCTTGTGAACTTTCCACTAAAAGAAGCCATACTTAAGAAGGCAAGAGAGAAAAACAGGATCCTTTTTAATGGCGTAGAGGTCAAACTCTACCAGGATCTCTCTAACATCACTCTACAGCAGCGCAGAGCCCTAAAACCACTCTTGGAACAGCTAAGATCCAGGAACATCCCATATAGATGGAAGTTTCCGTTCTGTCTCTCTGCTACCTGGAGAGGCCACACGGCATTGCTTCGCACGCCAGATGAACTTCGTTCGTTCTGTGAAGCCCTGAATGTCCCGCTTGTGGATGTCCCTGATTGGTACAATTCCTTCATGTTAAATGAAAGCTGGATCGAAGTGACCAACGCTTACAATCGGAGAGCACAGAGGACCGGAGATCGACACCGTAGACCCTCTTCACCCCAGCGCAACAGAGGAAGAGCAGCCCGAGGAAATCCCGACCTATCCCCACCAAGACGCAGAGACCGCCTAGATCACCCTGACCAGATGGACACTTAACCACTCTACCCCCATGCTAAAGCACAGACTTGTATGGTACCTATGACCATTGTTTCATAAGTTAGAGGACATTCCACATTCTGAAGGGAGGAAAAAGCTCCACGTTACTCTTGTGACTATGTCCGAGCTAGGATGACAAATACAACTCAGACATATTGATGAACTGTTTTTTTTTTTTTTTTTCTTTGGGGTCCGTATCCCCCTCTTGCCACTTGCTCCCCCCTCCCCCTTGGTT
This sequence comes from Rana temporaria, assembly GCF_905171775.1. Classification (NCBI taxonomy): domain Eukaryota; kingdom Metazoa; phylum Chordata; class Amphibia; order Anura; family Ranidae; genus Rana; species Rana temporaria. Next base: position 72,310,789 of record NC_053494.1, read on the forward strand.
CTCAGATTTTTTCTGTCTCCCCTTATTTCTTTTCTTTTTTTTTTCTTTCTGTTTCTCTATTTGCCCCTGCAGGTAAATACAAAGCTCTGTGAAAAGAAGATTGCCTGACCTCCATGACTTCTTATTCTTCTGCAATATTGGGATCCATTAATTGAATATCAGGATTCTGTCTGCTAGCTACCAGACGGGGCAGCCAACTAGCTATAAGTTGCTCTTTTGGCCTCTGAGTTACATTTCATACACCCGCACATAAATCGTGTTACACAAATTAATTCCCCGAGTGATTGACTCTGAGTAGTCTTACATTGCAGATATATACCCTTCTACCACTGGGGGCCAATCTTGTCTGGTTGTTTACTTTGGTCTCATAATTTTCTATATATGTTTATTGAATATACTCCTGCCTTAGGGGGCTTTGATATGGGGGGAGGGGGAGGAGATGGTGGAAAGTGGTACTATCCTACCTAAATCTCTATACTATTGATGCACTCACCACATCCTAGACTAGCTTACATCGGCTTGCATTACGAAATTCATATGACCATACGGTAAGGAATGTTTAGTACAAATATAGATCTTATCGTTATGCCATACTCCCGTAGTTTCACGAATATGGTTGCTTATACTACAAAATAGACATAATCTATCTTAAACCCCTGGAGGATGTTGTCTTCTGTGGGGTAGAAAGTGGCGGTATCCTGCGCAGAGGCGTGTGCCATGCACGCTTTCTCTCCCTCTCTGGTAAACTTCTTTAACGCAGCGGGTGACTCGTGGTACTATTTACAGAACAACATTTCCCCTTTAGCTGCACCAGAAACAGTAAGATAGACTCTGAATCTCTGTGTGAACATTGAAAACTAATCAAATCGTCACTAATGTCACGGGGAAAAGTTACCTGACAAGTTTATTAACCAGTTTGAGACCTAGGTTTTATCTCATAATGAATATCTGACAGGAAGTTGGTAGGCCTGGAGAAGCAAAGAAGATGGGAAGGGTGGTATTATATCATTTGGAGGTTCTGCTACTGTTAAAAGTTGTTTGTCTTCAATATGTTGTCAGTTTTCTGTTAACAAGGGTTGTTTACCTGTATTTTACTCAGTGATGCACACTAGTGTCCTCTGAATGTAGCTCATATATGAAAGGGTTAAGTACTATCACGACCGGACCCCATTGTTCCTCATAACTTAGTCAGCGCCGGAGATCACTTCTGAACCCATAAATTATACACTGAGTCGAGTTCAGGGAAAATGATCTAATGGTATATCTTTATTCATGGCTTTATATAATATTCTACAAGCAATAAGATAACACAAGAAATTAACCTGTTCATACATCCGGTGGAAGTACTAATATGGTCTTAGCATCTTATGGTACAACAACAAGTTTATCAGCAGAAATGTTCTCATAACAATACACTGAAATGCGTCCTTAACACAGAACTCTGTCTATAAACTCCAAAACATAAGATAAGCGTTAAAGGTCGAATAACAAGCTATGTTCTTATAAACAAATGGTTACTTAGAACAGGCTAGGACAGAGAAATAGAAATAAGGTCTTTGGAGAGATGAATCTAAGATGGATACCTATTCCTAAGATGGAGTCACAGTGGCTCACATCCTTTCAATCGCCTCTTTGATTCATGAAATGAATTATAAATATACATGGTGACCCATCTTATATACACATATGGGGTGATACACCTGTAGTGCCCCCTTACTTTCAGTATGGGCACTACGCTAAATTAGTGGGAAAAGGGGAGAGCTTATCCAGCTCTCATTCACAATTTGCTAAATTTTGGGCCGCTGTCATCTCAGAACTGTCCTGTAGGTCAGTCTGCGTTCCAGGGGTGTGTTACCACTCCTGGGCGGCAGTTGGCGCTAGAGGGGTTCTGGCGGACTCACCTTCCCCAGCAGCCAGAGGAGTGGTTCCCCTCACTAGGTATGCTGGAGGAGGTCATATCCGGGGCAGCAGCCTTGGCTTGAGGCCTTCTTCTTCCGCGGGGTTCGAGTTCCAGGTACGGTACCCACATTCAGGGTGTGCGTATCCCTGGACCTCGCCGCTGTGGCCTACCCAGCCAAAGTTGCGCATCATGCAGAGCTCCATCCTGACATAGAGAGGGGTCTAGCTGGGGCCTGAAGTGACTAGCTGGGGCCTGAACCTCTCCAAAGAGGATCCTAAGCTGAGAGCTGCACGGTGGGGGATCGGCTTCTGCGGGGGTAGCGCTGCACACCTAGTAATACAGAGAATTACAACTTATACATGATTTCTAATAACTACAAGTCCCAAGTCCCGCCATACCTCTTGAAGGGGAGCGATGACTCGCAGTCCGAGGACCGCGGCTATGGGACGCTCTACTCACAGACATTTAGATGGATGTAAACCATCGGGCCTTCAGAAAAAACCTAAGATACATCTACTGTGAAACACGGCTAGACGATGATATTTGATACAGCGTCTCGAGGTGTTTCAGTATACATTCAAAGCGCTGTACATGACTATGGTATACCAGAATTCACCCTGACCGCTAAAGCCCCTTTACAGTTAATACCCCCACTTAACCTTTAATAAATAATGAGACCACTACTTAGTGTTGAAGTAAAAACTGGCCGTAGCAGCCTCCTTTATTTTAAATACTCTTTAAATAATCATAAATAACCAATAACAAAAACCAATAACACATAGAGAAAAAACACTTATTTCCTGAGATAATAACCTCTCTAACATGGTGCTGGACTTTGCAGGACCCATTAACCCTTAACTCGTTAACCTTTAAACTTTGTAACTATGTAACACTTTTTTGGCACTGCGGTGTCCTAACCTCTGGTCATAGGCCTCAAGCCGAAGCTGGCTCAAAGACGACCATTGACCGCAGTGCCCCCATTCACCAACCTTCCAGCTACATTAGTAGACTGGGAACTAGAAACCCCTTCAGGACCCCTCCCACCGCTGGGTACTGGCGTCCATCTTTGGGGTAATATCTTCTCCTGCAAAGTCCAAAAACACCCGCCACTGCCACGACAACGTGATCCATAAACCTGAAAGAAAAGAAAACACCAAAACAGCACCAAACCACATACCAATTTATCCATATACCATCAATACCGTAATCAATAAAACCCCAGAATAAAGGGAGGGTGGGTGGGAACTTCACTCCCCCACGCTGCCTCTGCCCGGGAAACTGAGAGTAAGAGATATCTGTGATCTCTCCTCCCCTGCTCTGCTCCTCCCCCCACAGCTACTAGGGTTTCTGTTAACCCTGTCATGGCCGGCCCTACACTGACTTCCAGTTGCTCCGGGCCTCACTAGTTACTCACTTGGAGTGTCTTTAGAAACTCACTTGAACACATTTATAAGCTTCCAGATACATTGCATAAGGCACTAGATCCTTGGGGGGCGCTAGGCCCCCTTTCCATTTATACAATTATGGCCCTGAGATTAAGAGTCTCATGCTCTACCGACTGAGCTTATACAACATTAAAAACATAAGTAAAGTATTACTGCAAAGATTAGGATCACTATTTCTATATGAGCACGATATCCTTAAACTAGGAGAAAAATACCACCAACTCCAAACCCATCCGCCCAAATCTTCAAATCTCTCTCTGTGGCATGTGTCTGGAGATTCAATAACCATCTAGCAGTGCCACTGTACCCATAGTACTAGTACTGGCATTTGGGTATGTGCTGGCTGCTCTAATAGCTGATTTTGCAATGTACAATGTACTCTAAAAACAGAAAAACTACAAAAAAAAACTTGCATATATCAGGAAAAAAAACCAGTGGGAGTCATAAATGACCTGGGACAAATGTCCCGCTGAGCAATGTATATATAGTCATGCTGTGACTCTACCTTACCCTGTTCTCCTGCTCAATCCCAAAAAGGCATTATCAGTCCTAGCCTTTGGAATAACTCTGTATCTGCCCAAACTTTGAGCAGACAGGTGTTGATAATTTAGGTAATATTTATAGTTGGTCCGCCCAGGGTAAATGATGTTCCCATCCCCTACCACCATCGCTCAGGAGGTACACCTGGGACCTGAAACACTTCTGGAAAAGGAACTCCTCAGGGCAAAGCTTTCCACCACGTTCTTTTTGGTGAGGACACCTGCCATAGTCCTACAATTGCCCCCTGCATTACAAACATAACGAGGAGGCCAAATCTGGGTGCTACAACCACAGTACTATTCCGATACCTTCACTCGGGCACCCGGATACATTTCTGATACTTCCGGAAGGGAGGTTCAGCCCCTGGTGACCCCTTTGGTAGCAGGTAAAACAAGAAGTGATATATTATAAAACCAACTGTGGTGAATTTTACCCTCTTAGACTATGTTCATTCACCAGGGCAGCCATAACTGCTTGTGACTAAAGACACATTCCGTGTGTCAGGCTTCAGGGTTGTGGAGGGGCCAGCCTAGTGGAGGTTGTGGCGGCATCAGGGGTGACGTGGAGGGGCCAGAGTAGCTGACAGACATAAGAGATCACATTGTTATGAGAGACATTGATTCCGAAGATGCCCCCTGCGGACCACTTGTTCTTCTCGTTCTGGGGTCCTTAAAAAGTCGTTATTTTTCCCAGCTATACTGGGCCAGAACTAGGTGGAATCTGTGAGTTTGCACAGAACCATCAAGTGTCCGGGGCTGTTATGCAGCATCCTTAGTCGCCTGGCATGGCTACTGAAAGCTGGGCCCGGTCTGCTCCCACCGCTGCCACCACCTTGGGGCCTGGTCTGCTCTTCCGTAGAGGCTAGGGGCTAGAGGCTAGGGCCTGCGCTTCCACATGTGAGCCTCAAAAGCTAGGATGGCTACCTCAGCAAGAACCTAAAGCTGAAAACAGCCAATCAATCTAACTTATTGCTTGATTGATTTACCTGCCGAAGTAAAACAACTTCTGGCCCTTTTGGTGAGACCAAAAGAAACCCTCTCTCTCCATGTATATAAACATATCCACTGACCTCAAGTAAAGGATCCAATGACTCTGAATACAGAGTGTCCTTCTGGGTGTAAACTCCACCCGTCCTTACAACCGGCCTCCAAAAAGTAACTACATACTGTAGCAGGGCTGATCTATGTGTAGGTGTGTCTCTCAGGTGGGCTTGCAAATGTGGTCTGGAGCATAATTGCATAGACCCCAAAGGTACATAACCCGGAGGATATTATCCACCAGGTTAGTCATCAGCCGTGAAGGATATATTTCCAGAAGATTGGCTAGCCCACAAGGGAATGCCCTCTTCTCGTCCACCAGGACGCTAAAACATGTTTGCTGAACCCATCACTATGAAGTGAAATGGTATATGGCAGTGGTATGGCACATCAGATAAGACTGGTGCTCCAAGTACAATTAAACTATTAATTTCCCTCAAGTCCTGCAGCTACAGGGTTTATAGAGGTGTTCTGTTCTGGGATATTCAGTTATCCCTTTTTTTTTTTTTTATTATTATTATTATGCCACAGAACAGGGCTATGTATAGCATCACTACATTTACTCAGCTAATACACAGATTTAAACTCAATAAGCATTTAAAATGTTATGCTCCTCAACGGCTGTGTTTACAAAAACCTTCGTGATTTTTGGCCAAATGCCAAATGACAATATTTTGCACAGAGATACCCTGATATGTGGCTGTTAATGTGCAAAAATCAGTTTTTCAAAATAAACCTCTAGTCAAGAAAAAATACCTTGCTTGGCATAATGCCAACTAATTTACTGGACCCATATACAATCAGTTCCTTCTGCCTCATTTCCCCTATCTCATTTATGTGTCCTGTTTCTGTCAGGAATGGGAGAGGGGGGCAAGAGAAAAAAACTCTATATCCCTGGCCTCTTGTGATAGCTTGTCTACCTCCTTTCTATGTTGGGTGATAATTTCATAATAATCCGGGATCTCAACGGATGTATTATGAACCCAAGTGCAACACTCATAGCCCTTAGTGACATTACCTAGGCCCGTGAGTGCAGCACTTATGCTTTTAACGGCCAGGAATTCTAATTGCTCCTGATTGCTCTAGTTTCTATATTTAATTTGGAAATATCATCAGGATTTTCCTCCCAGTACATCATCAATAATACTCATGTAATCATTGAGCCTCTTCATTCAACCTATTTCCCAATCTGTACTAGAAGGGAACCAGGCCCAGGCCATATTATTAATACATTTTGAGAGGATACCTGGGGTACAAACTAGCTTTAAGAAGGTGTCCTCTCTTACTATCACCTAATATCCCTCTTTACTGGGACCAGGGCCGCTGACTAACACCATCCCTGGGATTCTAAATAAGGATAATATAGATAATATCCTTACAACAGATGTATGTATAATCAAAGGTTTAAAGGCAACCTTTGAAAAATTCTCCTTAGCTCATAAGAGAGACCGGAGAATGTCATACCTCACAACAATTGGCCTACTATAGAGGTGGGTTGGGGGATAAGTACACAGTACAGCTATACTGTGATGCTACTGGAAGTGCAGCATGTTGGCAAGCTGTAAAACCTCTTGTGGAACTACCAAACTTAAAGCACAAACCTTTAAATCCATCAATGGCCTGGGTTGTCTACTCAAAGCATTGCTGTTTAACCACTAACATGTATGTTGGTCTGAGATTGTTCATAAAAGTTTGGATCATCAGACTGTGCCATCTAACACACCCTCCCCTGTCTTTTGTCTACAGGCGACTGAAATGTCAGTAACGTGGAGTTAAGTTCAGGGGTGTGATAGAAAGAGGTGCTGTGGGAGAAGTTTAAGATAACTTGTGAAGGTGTCTGTCATTGAGAAGTTAAGGGCAGTGTGTTGACAGGCTTGGACCCCTCTTGTGGAGTTCCCTAACTTAAAACACCAATCTGGTGCATGACTCCTACCTGTGATCTGGAAAATAAGAGTATTATCAGAGTATTTCCTAGTAACACTTGTAAGGTGTACGTGGGGTGTACCTTTTAAGAGAGGAGTGAAATTCAAAGGTACGGCTATCAGGGGAATTCTACTGGACCCAGGGTGCAGCTTGCTACATATCCAGCAAGCTGGAAGCTTTCTTGTGACATCAGTAAGACAAACAAGTGGGGTACCATTTTAGAGGAGTAGCCTTAAAAAGGAATTCTAGTGGTACCCTTGGATTTTACTACCTATCCAACATTTGTAATATGATGATTTCCTACCATAAGCATATTTAAACTTAAACTTTAAAAATAACATTTTGTCGGTAAAACCTTCACCGATTTTCTGTCTTCATTCTAGCATGGCTTTCAGCATGGCTAGAGTTAGTTCTTTACCCACAGATGTCTTTCATGACACCTAAATCTTCTGGGTGATATATACAGGTAGTTATAATCCACGTTGGGGGAACACTGGAAGCATGGTCACCCCCAAGTGTCCAAGGTTTCTCAGGACCTGGAGCAGAAAACAAAGTCTTTTTGCTGTATTCGCTTTTCGAGGATTTATAACACCTGCTTCACCTCCTGTCTAAAACTTTATTAACATTTGCTTCACCTCTTATGTCCGCAACTGAAGCTTTAGCTGTGTCTTGCCTTGCTTCGCACAATCCACTTTGACCTTTTTTTACTCGACTGGCATGGATCCAGGCTTGGGAATTCTCCAACAAACAAAACAAAGGTTAGGATTTCACCACTAGGATGGCTGTCCGGATCACCGGGACTTCTAGTGGTAGGAGGTCCAAAGGGATGTGTTGGTTTCTGTGAACAGAAAGAAGAGATGTGCGAGCAACATTTCTTTCAACTTGGACTCAATTATCTTTCTGACATTTTTCCCTCCCTTATCTGATCAAGATCTTCTAAGATAAGGGGTGTCCTGGCCCTTCCCATAAGAATCTCAAATGGAAACTACCCTGTGGCTTTACCAGGACATTCTGATCTCGGAAAGAACTACTAGCAACATTTTATTACATTTATGGAATATTTGCAATGGACACCCTTACCCAGGAATGATTTCCTGCGTGAGTATATCTCTTGTGGATTCGAATGTTTCCACTCATCGTGAGAATATATCCACGATGACTAAAATGTATTCTTGCTCTGTCCCTTTCTTTGGCATGTGGGTAAAAATGATTCCAAAGAAAGGAGATTTAGAAGCAAAAACCAAAATAATTCTGTATGGGAGAATACTGGCTAAATAGTATCCACCTGGTGGATAATATCAGCTAAACAATGTGTTCATCCGGGCAATAGAGTGAAGAAACAAATGCTCAGCAAGAAATGGAACATTACTTTGAAAAGTGTGCCATCTCAAAAATGGAATGCAAGGTTTACAAAAAACGAGTGCTCCCGTCTGAGCCTGCGCAGGTTTTGAACCAACGCTTTTCCGTACTAACCATCGGTTTTGGACCGATGGAAAACAGACCGATAGCCTATACACACGAACACATCCATGATGACTGCTGCTGGTATGTGAGTGAAATTCATTCATAGACGAATGAAAGGTGTAGTACGGGATACAGGGGAGGTGTTCATATTTCACCCTGTGTGGTATGTTTGGATTATTCCCGATATATGTGATGTACTGTGACACATATAAATATATATTTAACGAGCAGGTTTGCGATATAGACAACCTCTATGACCTACCCCATGGTAGGTGCACTGGCTGCGGGGATGCATGGACCAGCTGCGGGGACTATCTTCCCCTCTTTCAAAAAAAACTATTAAGTTTATGTATAAAAAGCAGGTTGTGGGGAGATATATCTGCGTGATATATCTGCGTGTTTTGCTCCGGGGGCTCTATATGGGTTGTGGCTTGCACCTGAAAAAAAAAGGGGATAACTGGAGGAATTTTGCCAGAAACTTGGCATCCCTTTTAGGTTGGATCCAAAGACAGAATTTCTTTTGCTCCAACCCTTAACTCATGTTAAAAACTAGTGCTTTGCTATTTTCAAGCCATCTTCTTCCAACAACAAAACAAAAAGGCAAAAACCTTCTGACACCAAAAAACACTCTATATACATATATACAATGCATCATAGTACCTTGTGTGCCATAAACAATACAAATAATAAATGTACAAATTCCCTTTAATATTCTGGCACGCTCAACCCAATTTCTTAATTCATTCCAAACTCCTCCTTCCCTTCACAAGTACGGAAGGAGGGGTGAGGAGGTGATTCACTGCGGAACCTCACTCATACTTGACATTTTTCAAATGCTTTGTTTCTGTCAGCCAACGGACCCCAGACACTGATTGACTACTTAACCGCTGTCAACAAAAATAGAATGGCAATTAACCGTTTACCACCGCGGCCGCTTTTCTGTAAACAGAGGGTTTCACCCGTCTTTTTGGTCTGGGGGTCCATTGACCCTTAACATCAGCATTTGCAATTTTACACATTTACTCACAGTGTGATTTACTCACAGAACACCTTTGTTCGTAGAGGTACAGGACTCTAATGTACCCTCACATAATTACAAACAATCACTTCATATACAATATCACCTTTACACAAATAAACAAATACCGATTATTTTATATTTGTCACATGACAGAAAAGAAAAGTGACAGAGGTCTGATTTTTTCCTCAGTTCTTCCCAACTGCTTTAGGCCTAACAAAAGAAATAGCATTTCCTTTGAACCGTAAACAGCTCCCTTCTGTCATCCGCAAACTATATACAACCAGGGCGTTTAGTGTTATTTACAATATCTTAGTAACAGAGCTACAAGGTCAAAACTGCCTTTATTTAATGTTTTTCCCAGCAAAAACTGTAAACTCCCAGAGTTATGTGTTTCCAAAACAATGTGACAGTCTATCTGACCTCTGTCTAAATTACACAGATGGTCGCAAAGACTCGTCTTTTTGCTGGGTTTGACCTGTAGATCGCCCCTTTACTAGACAGTTTTACCTTAAAAATGCAGTAGGGGGTGTAACTTGTAAGTCTGACTCCCCTTCTGCCCCCCTTACTGGTCCCTTGTCAGTGTCCATAGCTACTCCAGGAATATCCCTTTCTGCTACCAGGGGCTGACTTTTTACTGGTAGAGTCCCCACTGGTGGACACTATCTTGCTTTGCAGCTGATAACTGCGCAGCGGGCTTCTGTGCCAAATGTTTTGTCACGGCTGGGCTTGGTATACTGCTGCAGCCAAAAAATCTATATCCTCCTTAGAGAAACCTTGTTGATATGGGGGCTGAGCTGGTACCGTTAATGTGGGGTAATAGGGTGAGGGCTGGGAGATGGTTGGTGTAAGTATGGGATATAAACTTTGTATGCACTTCTGGGGAACATAGGGGGGTGGGTTTGGAATTTCCACCAAGGGGCAGGGGGTGCTTGGGAAACACAAGAATCTCCGTTTCTCTGCAGAGTGCAGACTCGGGGACTCCCTGTTCCGAGGGTTTGGCTGATCCCTCTTTACCCTCCTACCTGTCCTACCATACCAATAGGGTGCATAAGAGAGCCAATTCTACCCCCCTCCTTCCTCATATATCCCATATCCCACATAGGGTCCCCTGTGAAGTAAGGGAAATCTTCCTTATCCCCTAAGCAAAAGCCCCCTGATCATATCCATATAAAAAGTGTCGTTATCCCCCTTTCTCGAGAAGGGGTTACTGCTTCCCATAGCTTTCTTCCATCACGCTAAGTTATCTTAGCCATGGGTTAATGTAGGTATAACCTCCCGAGACCCATGCAACATACAACTTGCACGTCTCACCCGGGTCCGGGGAAGGTAAACCTTGGTAAATGGGGTTCCCATTATTTGTAAATGTCAGAGGGATTTAAATAATACCATGACTGGGGGCAAACTAAAAAGTTGTTCCCCTGCCTGCGTACCTGACCTCTGAGGCCCTTAACTGTTAATCCTTCCTCGAAAACAATTGGCACATGTAGGTTGAACCTCAATACCTGGACACGGGGTTTAGCCTCACCGAATAAAGGACCTTTACCGATCCTAGAACAATACCCCTTCGGTACACTTGCTATCAAATATGTAGGACTACCGTGATAACAAAAGAATACACCTACAATACATTCAGAACATCTATGAGACATTAATAATGTTCTTATACTCTAAAATATGTCTGATTTACTGTAATATCAAACCAATAGTCTACTTACATTATCCTGGGCACTTACTAGGCACTAAAAAATATTCTTATTACTTCTATACAAGATTATACTTATACAAGACCTCAAAAATGTAGGGGTGCAGACTGGCGCTGACTGACTTTAGACAGTCCCAGCGTGTTTGTTCGGGCGGCTCCTGTTTGCGGGAGTTTTAATATAAACCGTCAAAACAGAAAATGAACTCCTGCAAATGGCCCAGAGTTTGCCCCATGAACTCTTGTGGTACAGGGAAATGGCAATTAAGTTTATACCATAACTGGCTTTTGCAATAGCGTTTTGGGCAGGCTGCTGTAGCAGATAAATGGTGGTGTAAGTTATATGGTGTTTCACTAATAAATATAACAATGTGGAAGTTATGGCTAGGTCCTGTATGTTTCAGTAATATTCCACTCCTACAATATTCACAGAGTATATTATGGAACGACATCTACGTTTTGTATCATAAACAAAATTATCTTATTACTCTATGCGATAGAAAGATAAGCAAAGTAACCTGAGTTATCGGAACAACGTGCCAATCTATTTTGTGTATACACCTTAAAATTTATAGTCACCCCGGACTTATAAGATGCGTTTCAAGGAACGCTCTATGTGTTTCCAAAACACTTCATGCGTTTTCCAAAAACGCTTTGTGTTTCCAAAACACTTTCTTAGTCACCTAGGACTATGCAAAGACTTTCTAAAAGTCTATTTGTGTGTTTCCAAAACACACTTAACTGTACTCCCCTCCCCACACAGATTCAAAAACTTCACATGATCGCGAGCAATATGTCACGGTAAGGTAAAAATAGATTTAAACACATACCTTGAATATTGACGTCATCATGCTGCCGAAACTACGCCAGTTGAAAGGGTTAAGTACTATCACGACCGGACCCCATTGTTCCTCATAACTTAGTCAGCGCCGGAGATCACTTCTGAACCCATAAATTATACACTGAGTCGAGTTCAGGGAAAATGATCTAATGGTATATCTTTATTCATGGCTTTATGTAATATTCTACAAGCAATAAGATAACACAAGAAATTAACCTGTTCATACATCCGGTGGAAGTACTAATATGGTCTTAGCATCTTATGGTACAACAACAAGTTTATCGGCAGAAATGTTCTCATAACAATACACTGAAATGCGTCCTTAACACAGAACTCTGTCTATAAACTCCAAAACATAAGATAAGCGTTAAAGGTCGAATAACAAGCTATGTTCTTATAAACAAATGGTTACTTAGAACAGGCTAGGACAGAGAAATAGAAATAAGGTCTTTGGAGAGATGAATCTAAGATGGATACCTATTCCTAAGATGGAGTCACAGTGGCTCACATCCTTTCATGTTTGAAATGTCAAAGGAGTAGAATGTCTGTGAACTGAAGTTTGTCCTTGGGTGGCAGAACATGTCATGTACCTTTGCCAGTGTGATTTCTCCCTGCACACGTACTGTACTAAGGAACCTGAAGCGAACTTGAAGCCCCTCCTCCTGTTACTGATTAGCCCTTAACCTGAGCTTGATATGTGCTATAATTCGATAGCCGCTCCACACGTCTAGTACTTTCTGAGGTGCAGGGAGACCTATTTTACTGGTCTTTATTGTTCTTCACAACTTTTACCAGTATTGCACTTTGTCTAATCTATCTTGGTTCGCCTAGACACTGTACCCATACAAGGGGTGTAACTTGTTGCACCCTTTGACACTGTCGGATTGTATTATTAGAGTGGACCTTCAGGTTTAAGGTCTACTCCCGGAAGTCCTCGACCCATTCCCCTCCCCCTCCCGTCTGGAGAACTTTAAATCCGCAAACTAGAGATTATACATTCTTCTCAGCAGTCTGCCAAAAGTACTCTAGGATAGACCATTTTTTTCTATCTCAAACAGACCTAAAAGTACTAAAAAGTGCCACGATTGAACCTATGTTGATTTCTGATCATCACCCAATCACTATGACGTTAGTATTTCCAGACTGAATCACTACCAAAAAAACGTGGAGAGACAATTCATATATCTTGAAAGACCAGATGCAGGTACATATCTTTAACGATATATTGACTGACTACTTCACACGGAATGAAAATGAAGATACTTCACTTCTGACCCAGTGGGAAGCACATAAATGTGTCATGAGGGGTGAATTCATCGCCACCCTGGCCAAACAGAAAAAAGACCAGCAGTCGAGGATTACATCCTTGATCGCTCGAATAAAGACGTTAGAGACAGCACACAAACAATCTATTGCAGCAAATACCCTGGAAGAACTGACGAACGCTAGGCTATCCCTGTCTGAAGAGTTAAGCTTAAAGACTAAAAGACAGTACATATTGCGCCATAAAATATTTTACGAACAGGGAAACAAGAGCGGTAGACTATTAGCGAAAGCGGTCCAAGATAAAAAGGCTGCTGCCACTATCCATCAAATTAGAGACAATAAAGGCAACATACACTCTTCTAATGAAGATATAGCCAAGCAATTTGAATTGTACTATCAATCCCTGTATAATCTACCCTCCAACCCAAAATGCCCCCATAATACCTGTAACGGAATGACCCATGACACCCAAAGACTTTGTGAGGATGGAGGATACTCCTGTGTCAGCGTCACTGATAACTCTTGGGTCTGAGTCCACTCTGTGCCCTTTGGGCATGGAGTGGCAAGTGAATCATAATTCATGTATTACATGAGATTTGACATCACTGATAGTTCGTATTGCAGGCTTTTGAGATACTGCAGGATGTTGACCCCAACCAGTCAATAGTGACTCATCTTTCTGGATAGCCTAGTGAGTTGTAAATGAGGCTAGCTCTTGAAAGGCCCTCCATTGTGTGAGGCTGTTGAGATGCTAACGAAGACTGCTTCTGTGCATTGAAACTAAGAGTCAGGCTGGCTCCTAGACCCTCTCATTATGTATACTGTTTATGTGTGGAATGTACTTGCGGAGACGGAGTGGGTGAAGGTGTTTTGTTGTTATTAATTAAGGAATGTTTAGTAATTAGCCTTAGTGTGTGATTAGGGGGGTGGAGATCTCATTGTTGATTTAATGCCTGGTACTGTATAAAAAGCTGAGAAGAAACCATTAAAGTATCATTACATTTGGAACAAGTACAGAGCTGCGTGTCTCGTCTTGATTCTGGGAAAATGGGATGCCTGCTGGTCTGTCTGTGTGTCAGATGAGCTGTTGTCGTGGATGGAAGGTCGTAAACGGTGGTGACCGTTACAGTGGTGGCACAGCAGTGGGATAATTCCATCCCTTAAAGGATGGCTACAAGGACACAGGACGATGGAGACGCTGTATGAACGGCTGAAGCTCTCTTCCCTCAAGGACTTAGTGGAGAGCCGGGGCAGATCGGCCAGCAATCGTAAGAGAAGGGACATTATCGCACAACTTGTCGAAATGGATAGAGCTGAGAGGCCCAGCGTAACAGACAGGACATCCGATGAAGAGTTTTGGGACCGGGCTGTTAGACGTGGACTGGCACAGTATGGACCTAATCCTCCACCGGAGATCATAGACCGGGTTATAGCGGCTGTGGATGCCACTTGGCTAGAGCAAAGAGGTGCTGCAGCAGCAGAAGTCACAGCAGCACCAACTGAAGAGAGGGGAGAGGTACAGATGCCAGTCACCATGGAAGTGGAGTTCCAGGGAGCCGGGGCAATTGGCCCCTCTCCCCAGCAACAAGCTGTGGTGGTAAAGCATTTACCCCCAGCTGAATCCCTGGCAGCAGGGCAGGATGATACTGGCTGCGGCACACAACTGCAGCTTGAGCTGACATCGGGGGATGGGACTGTTGTCTCCCCCCAAAGCGACCCAGCAGAAGAGCTGGCAACAGAGCAGAGCGCCACCAGCCTCTGCTCTCACCTAGCAGGAGAGGGAGTTCCTGTGGGAGTGGATGGGACTGTGGTCTCCACTCAAAGCGACCCAGCAGAAGAGCTGGCAACAGAGCAGAGTGCCACAAGCCTCTGCTCTCTACTAATGGAAGAGGGAGTTCCTGGGGCAGTGGATGGGACTGTGGTCTCACTGACACAACCCCAGAAAATGGTGCGTCACCGAGACAGGAGGATGTCGGCTTGGCTTTGCAAGCATCGGGGGATTTTCACCTACCAGTGGATGGACTTCAGTCTCCACTGGTATACCCCAGGAATGGTGGCCAGTTGGCCCAGATCCCCAGCAGCATGATGGAACTGAGCCCAGTCACCCTGTCTTCTCTCCAGCGGCTGAAAGGACTCCAGGGAGAAGGGCCAGTCCAGGCCTCTCCCCCAGCGGCAGGCAGATTCTCTGAGAGAGACAGAGGTTGGCTGGGTGAGTAATGCTCTGTTTGGAGCCATTTATTTGGGGTACGGTATGGATACCAGCATTGGAGGACTGGATCTACTGACTGACTTCGGAGTTCAACCCGTAGGGGTCTCCTCCTGTGTCAGTCTCCCACCGAAAGGGGAGAGATGTAACGGAATGACCCATGACACCCAAAGACTTTGTGAGGATGGAGGATACTCCTGTGTCAGCGTCACTGATAACTCTTGGGTCTGAGTCCCACTCTGTGCCCTTTGGGCATGGAGTGGCAAGCGAATCATAATTCATGTATTACATGAGATTTGACATCACTGATAGTTCGTATTGCAGGCTTTTGAGATACTGCAGGATGTTGACCCCCAACCAGTCAATAGTGACTCATCTCTCTGGATAGCCTAGTGAGTGTAAATGAGGCTAGCTACTGAAAGGCCCTCCATTGTGTGAGGCTGTTGAGATGCTAACGAAGACTGCTTCTTTGCATTGAAACTAAGAGTCAGGCTGGCTCCTAGACCCTCTCATTATGTATACTGTTTATGTGTGGAATGTACTTGCGGAGACGGAGTGGGTGAAGGTGTTTTGTTTTTAATTAAGGAATGTTTAGTAATTAGCCTTAGTGTGTGATTAGGGGGGTGGAGATCTCATTGTTGCTTTAATGCCTGGTACTGTATAAAAAGCTGAGAAGAAACCATTAAAGTATCATTACATTTGGAACAAGTACAGAGCTGCGTGTCTCGTCTTGATTCTGGGAAAATGGGATGCCTGCTGGTCTGTCTGTGTGTCAGATGAGCTGTTGTCGTGGATGGAAGGTCGTAAACGGTGGTGACCGTTACAATATGGTTAAAAGATCTCAAATTATCGAAAACTTCCTACAAAAATACAGCCCACCTAATATAGCAGAGAACGTAGCACAAGATCTTGATGCGCCCATATCGGAATGCGAATTCGACAAGGCCATTAAAGACATGAAAGTGGGAAAAGCCCCGGGACCAGATGGTCTACCTCTATTATACTATAAGACTTTCAAAGATGTATTAAAAAGCCCAGGTTTCTGAAACCTTCCGGGCCCTCCACTCTGAACAAAACCCACCAGCTCAGCTCTTAGAAGCCCATATATCTGTAATACCCAAGGAAGGAAAGGATCTTACCCAGGTTACAAACTATAGGCCGATATCCCTGATTAATGTGGACGTTAAAATATACGCAAAAATACTAGCAAATAGACTTATCCCACTGCTACCCTCCCTCATTTCCCTTGATCAGGTAGGGTTTATCCCAGGTAGGGAGGGGCGCGACAACACAATTAAAGCTTTAAATATACACCATTGGCTTACCTCTAACAAATCTAAAGGGTTTTTTTTGTCTCTAGACGCTGAGAAGGCGTTCGACAGGGTGGCCTGGGACTATATGGATGCGGTACTGAACCATATTGGGATGCCATCCTTAATGAGATCATATATTCGAGCCCTCTATGCAGACCCAGTTGCAAAAGTACGCGTCAATGGCCACCTGTGGAGCGCCTTCAAATTGCGGAATGGTACAAGACAAGGTTGTCCCCTCTCCCCTTTATTGTATGTAACTAACGCTGGAACCCTTGTTAAATAGAATAAGGGAAAACTCAGATATCAAGCGGAATCCAAATAAATGAAAAAATGTACAAGATAGCCGCATTTGTGGATGATATGCTTCTTTTACTTTCAGAGCCCATATATCCTTACCTAACTACTGAAAGACTTGGAACAATTCCAGGCCATATCTAACCTAAAAATCAAGCACTCAAAAATCGACAGCGGCTGAACATTACGTTATCCCGGCACGAGATTGATCTCTCTAAAAAAACTTTCCCTTCACTTGGGCAGAAATTCCTTTACCTATTTGGGTATTGAAATTCTAAAACCCTGTCAGATCTGTTTAGATTAAACTTCACCCCAATTTTAAAAGAATCTAAAGACGATCTCAAGAGATGGAACTCCTTAAATGTCTCTTGGTTTGGAAGGGCCTCGTTGATTAAGATGACAATTCTACCCTGCTTCCTCTACGTTATGCAAACGATCCCTATCAAACTTCCCCCCGCCTTTTTTGTCTCCTTTAGGCAAGCCTGCTCCTCTTTTATTTGGAGAGGCAAATCTCCAAGAATACTCTTCACGAAGCTGAATTTACCCAAACACAAGGGAGGGATTGCACTCCCTGATCTGCGTAAATACCACCAAGCGGCCCTTTTAGCGAGAATAGTGGACTGGAACAATCACCACTTAGTAAAGGACTGGGTCACATTAGAACACTCACAATTTATCCTACCAGTCAGGAATCTTCCGTGGATCCACCCGAAACATCACCCTCCAGCTGCCAAGCGTCACCCTCTCATTGGCCCCACCTTAGAAATATTCCATACCACATTTAAGACATCCTGCCCATCACCATGGCTAGGCCCCTCTTACCCCGCTAAACAACAATCCTGATTTTCCTCCTGGGTTAGAACGAAACTTCTTCCCCAAAACTTGGCCTCATAGAGACAAATTGTTTTTGCACTTTTTTAAGTTCTGGTACCTTGCTAATAGAGAGGAAACTAAATAGAAAATTGAAGTCGAATGTATTTTCTCAATGGCAATACTTGCAAATCAAACACTTTTTGAATACGGAAAGAGCATAACCGTATCTGGTCAAGACGCCCCCACAGCTCTAGAAACCTTAGCCTCGCAAAACCAGCCTCAAGGTACACCGTCTCTATACTGTATAACTCACTATTTGAGACCGTTGCTGACTTCTCCAGTGCGTCATGTCTGGCATGGGAAAAAGATCTTAACCTTAACTTATCACGAACGGAGTGGGAAACCATCTTTATGCATGCCCACAAGGGCTCTCTAAATGTTGCCACCAAGAATGTGGCTTTAAAATTGTAACCAGATGGTACAGAAACTCCCACTTTGCTCCATAAGTTTTCATCCCAAATTTCTAACAAATGTTGGAGATGCGGTGATGGGGAAGGCTCGATGCTCCACATATGGTGGTCATGCCCAGTGATCCAGTCCTTCTGGAAAATGGTACATGAGACTATCATTGCAATCACCTCAAATGATCTCAGACTTGAACCGGCCAATACCTGCTACACCACAGCTCAATTCCCGAAGGAGATACTTGAAATCCCTCACAATGTCATGATAAACGCTGTAGGCACTGTATCCCATGCCAACTGGCGTTCAACTATCACGCCAACAAAAGTATAGGGAAAAGAACAAGTGCGGGACTTTAAATGAAACATGTGCGGGAAAACTGATTGCAATAGATGGGGGGGAATGAATCAAAGATAATAAATCTGGAATAGGTTTAAATATTTTATTGCTTTCACATAATGCACCGTCCATGACTATATTGCACTATTGAAAGAAATAGATAAACATATGTGTTTCACAGATTAATTGGGGGACAAGGTACGTGGGCAGTGACCCAAATATATAAATGCAATGAGTACATCAAGCTGTACTATATTATTTGAGTCATAAAAATAGATAATCACATATTAAAATGGAAATTACATCACATAGCGCTGCAGTGATATTACATTGATGCATGAGATATAGAGCTCTACGCGTTTCGCGACTGTTGGTCGCTCATCAGGGCAGGCATGCATTACATGGTTATCTGGAACGACATAAGCACATAGCTGGTTAAAACGGGGCATCCAAAATTTGTGGGGGCTGAGAACTCATCAAAAGCCCAGATGGTACTTACCAGGTTGCCGATTGCCGCTGGCACTGGAGTGAAGCTCCGGATGGCCCCAGGAATTTGGTGGTTTCTGCCGGGGACTAGGGCTGGAGAATGAGGGGTGAAGGGGCCCGCCAGGAGAGCGCACCCAGGTGGCACAGGCATGAAGGCATGGTGTATTGAATGCACTGTGGTCGGTAAGAAATGATGGCTGTATTGAAAATAAATGAAGAATGTATTATGTTTGAATGGGATATGGAGATATGATGAAAAGGAAAGGGGGGGGGGGAGAGAAAAAGAACGGGCAAAGGAAAAGGAAAAAAAGAAAAGAAAAGAGAAAAGAAAAGGAGAAAAAGGGGGAAGGGAAGGAAGAAGACAAAGAGAAATGGGAATGTAAGGATAGTGAAGTGAGATAAAGGTACTGGGTTGTGGTGAGGTATAGGAGAGATGAGGGGATCACCTGTGAGGTCCGAGTGTTGCTGCATGGAGTGATGAATGTGAAGAGCCAAATACCTGTACCTGCCATAGGTGACACCCTCTTATAGGGACCACCCCCCCAATGGTACCCGCCCAGAGACACGCATACGAGGGGGAGGAGAAGGGAGGCGCCTGCATTTGGTGCGGGGGTAACCGCCCAATGATGCAGCGCCGTTTGACTCCTGTGACCCCCTCATGGATGGAATACCAATGCACCGCACGGAGACCTGGTTCCGTGTCAGGTGATGGAGGCGTGAATCGACACGCACTGCTGCCCATCCGTCCGTCTTTGCAGCACAGGACGGGAGAGCGTGTGCATGTGAGTTGTAGCTGCCCCCGGATTGGAACACGCCCCACAGGGGGCCGGAGGTGCCAACACCCCTAGCCAGACAGCGCCAGGGAACCTGTGAACAGATGTGGAGTGGCCCAAAATAACAGCCGTACTCAAAAATGTGACAGATACTAAGAAACAGTTTTAAGCACATTGTTGCTAGCACTTAGAAAAACAACAATAATGCAGGTACTAGGTATTAACAAAATAACAATAATGTAGTCCCGTAAAATACATGCTTCCATCCCTAGTTATGGTATATATAATGGGCGGGGGAAGGGTTTGGTTGGGACTTTAAATGAGGTAATGGGTCCAATTACCTCCATCCCTAATTAGGTATAGGAGAAAAGAACAAGTGCGGGACTTTAAATGAAACATGTGCGGGAAACTGATTGCAATAGATGGGGGGAATGAATCAAAGATAATAAATCTGGATAGGTTTAAATATTTTATTGCTTTCACATAATGCACCGTCCATGACTATATTTGCACTATGAGAAAAAGATAAACATATGTGTTTCACAGATTAATTGGGGGACAAGGTACGTGGGCAGTGACCCAAATATATAAATGCAATGAGTACATCAAGCTGTACTATATTATTTGAGTCATAAAATAGATATCACATATTAAAATGGAAAATTACATCACATAGCGCTGCAGTGATAATACATTGATGCATGAGATATAGAGCTCTACGCGTTTCGCGACTGTTGGTCGCTCATCAGGAGCAGGCATGCATTACATTGGTTATCTGGAACGACATAAGCACATAGCTGGTTAAAACGGGGCATCCAACATTTGTGGGGGCTGAGAACTCATCAAAAGCCCCAGATGGTACTCACCAGGTTGCCGATTGCCGCTGGCACTGGAGTGAAGCTCCGGATGGCCCCCAGGAATGGGGTGGTCACTGCCGGGGACTAGGGCTGGAGAATGAGGGGTGCAGGGCCCGCCAGGAGAGCGCACCCAGGTGGCACAGGCATGAGGCATGGTGTATTGAATGCACTGTGGTCAGTAAGAAATGATGGCTGTATTGGAAATAAATTAAGAATGTATTATGTTTGAATGGGATATGGAGATATATGATGAAAAGGAAAGGGGGGGGGGAAGAAAAAGAACGGGCAAAGGAAAGGAAAAAAGAAAAGAAAAAGAGAAAGAAAGGAGAAAAAGGGGGAAAGGGAAGAAAGACAAAGAGAAATGGAATGTAAGGATAGTGAGGTGAGATAAAGGTACTGGGTGTGGTGAGGTATAGGAGAGAGGAGGAGGATCACCTGTGAGTTCCGAGTGTGCTGCATGGAGTGATGACATGTGAAGAGCCAAATGCCTGTACCTGCCATAGGTGACACCCTCTTATAGGGACCCCCCCCCCCCAATGGTACTCGCCCAGAGACACGCATACGAGGGGGAGGAGAAGGGAGGCGCCTGCATTGGTGCGGGGGTAACCGCCCCAATGATGCAGCGCCGTTTGACTCCTGTGACCCTCGTGGTGGTATACCAATGCACCGCACAGAGACCTGGTTCCGTGTCAGGTGATGGAGGCGTGACATCGACACGCACTGCCCTGCCCATCGTCCGTCTTTGCAGCACAGGATGGAGAGCGTGTGCAGTGAGTGGAACACGCCCCACAGGGGGCCGAGGGTTGCCAACACCCCTAGCCAGACAGCGCCAGGGAACCTTTGAACAGATGTGGAGTGGCCCAAAATAACCAGCCAACCAGCCAGTCAACAAAGATAGAGTGGTTTCGCAGGCTTATCAACATAGAGAAAATCGAAGAACTCATTAGCATTGCTCAGGAACGGATTATTACATTTAATGCGACTTGGTGCAAATGGCTTGAGTTTAAAAACACCCCAGAATTCAAAGCCTATAACTTGTAAATCCCTGACCTTTAGATCTGATTGCTTCAAGATAGATGGCTTTGCTGTTTTTCTTATCTTACACACAACATATGTCCTTTCTAATCGATTTGTCTTTCCTTTCCCCCTCCTATCTCAATCCTTTCCCTCCCCATATCCTTAATACTGGTACAAAAATTAAAGGAGAAGTTATGTCTCATACCAACACTTCAAGCGAGCTTCAAACTGTTCCATATGCATAATGTTTGCACCATTCTTATTGTACTGTTGAGACCTTTAAAAGTTTCTGTACTGTATAGTTCAATATTTTTTTTGTACACAAAATGTATATTTACATTGTCGTTTGCAATATTTCTACTCAATAAAACTTTATGAAACAAAAAAAAAAAGATCTTAAATAGAATGAACAACCAATTATTATGCCCACAAACATGAACCTTGAGATATCTATTCTTGAACTGTATATATACACAACCTGAAATAAAAAGCACATGCCGCAAAATAATAAAAACAAATATTCAGAGTACACATGAAAATTACTTACGTCTTCTGATGACTCTTCGAATTCTCTCCATCTGGTCCGGCTCTCTGATTTTCAAATCAGACCATCTCTTGCGCAACTGCTCCCTGGACCTCTGCACCCCGAATTTTGCATGGATAGTCCTTCGTACCTTCTCCATGATCTCGGCCTTGACTTTATTTGGGTTCTTGTAAGGCCCTTTTTTGCAGTCGTAGTCCTCCTTTTTAAGAATAGCCACCATCTCAACCATCTCGTCGAAGGTCATGTTGGTGGCTTTGTACCTCCTGCTCCTCATGGTGTGTGCCTGGCCTCTCTCCTGCCTGGTTGCAGCTTGCTGTCTCTCCTCCATCATGTCTTCACCGTCTTGCATTGACCGACTGAAAAGAGGCGTGGCAATCACTAGAACGATCGTCATGGGCGGGGAAACGTGCGGAGCTTCTCACATGCGCAGTGTATAAAGAGATATTGCGTGAATGAGAATGTCGTTCACAGTCAGTAGAAAACGTCGGAAAAACGATCGTGCAGTACGACGATACGAAACTTGATTTTTGGACTTTATGATCAGTGGATGAGTTTGTGGGTTAGATATGGGGAGGAAGCTAAGGCTTGACTGACATTAGCTTTTTTTGCTTAATTTTGACTTTCAGGAATAATGGAGGCCTTCAGAGAACAGGAGTTCTTCACAGAATTTGTTCAAAGGGGGCCCCGGATGGCAACCCCCCTTTTTTCTAGAATTTTTATTTCCCAAACAAAAAATGTATTCAGCCAAGATCTGGCATTGTAATGCCCCCCCCCCAACCCTAAAATAATCGACATATTGTTGCCAGTTGCCACACAGCACGTGCACTTTGGGGGGCCAAGCCTGTATGGACAGTCTCACGGGCCACCACCACTGGAACATCAGTGGCCTCATCAGGCACAAGTGTCATGTAGTTTGTTGAGGGTCTCTCTAGGAAATTGTGCAATATGCAGGAGCAAAGTATGACATGGTTCAGATTCTACTTAGCAAACCTACAGTCCTTATCTTGTTTGCAACGCCTGTATACTCCTGTTCAAAGTACTGTATATAGGGCCAAAAGGTCTTGTCAGGCCGATCCTCACTATAGGCTCACTATGCAAGCCGCTTAGGGCCCCGCAAAGCTGCAAAGGGCCCCCAAATTACTAGAGGCCCCGCCTTGTGAGAAGTCATTTTCGCACCCTCACCCCGCTTCTAAACTCGCTGGCTGGCCTGAGTCATTTATGACAAAAGAACACCCCCTCCCCCTGCTTCTCAACTTTCTTTAATGTGACATGTCACTGTCATCAGCGCACCACCCGATTCTCATTTTTAATGTGCCATGTCATTTTGCTTAGGGCCCCAGGGAGGTCAGGATTGGCACTGGGTCTTGTAATGACCTGGGGGGGAGTGGTGGCGGGGAAACTCTCATGCTATTTTTTTCAATGATTTTTATCCACATTGCAGGGACCAAACATTACATTAAAGCCGCAAGCAGTATTAAATTTCTTTTTTCTTATAGTAATCTCATGTTGTGCAGCAGGGGTCAAGTCCTGGGGGAAAAAGTGTGGGAACTCCCACCCAAGATCCACTCCCCCACCAAAAAAAAAAAAAAAAATGATACGCTCATATGCATAATTACTAAACCGCATGTTCTTTCTAAATCCCGTGATAACTCGCAGCAGACCTCCGCAATGTCTCCTGGGAAACAATGACAAAGCTCCCAGGAGATATTGCGGCATCGAGGGAAGTGACGGAATACCCGCACACTACCTGATGAATCCATATACAGGAGCGGCAGTAACATAAAGGATTACTAAGTTTTGCCCTGCCCCTGACACTGACTCGAGCTGGCATCACCGCTTAGTGAATGATTGGCTCGGGCGGCTCGGCTGCTCTCTGCTGCTCTAGTCCTGCAAAGGGAACTGAGGGGCATATCCACAAAAAACGGGCTTAACTTAACTTTTCAGAGTTAAGTTACACTGCCGCAAATCTCCCAAGTTAGGTGCCGATCCTCAAGCACTTCCTGGAAAATTTTCGGCAGTGCAACTTAACTCCGTCCGGCGCAAGGTGTTCCTAATACAAATGGGCGATTCCCATTTAAATTAGGCGCGCTCCTGCGCCGGACGTACTGCGCATGCCCGTGACGTCATTTTTTCCCGACGTGCATCGCGTGTTTTTATGATACGCGAGTTTTGAGGATCGCGCCGGGTAAAAAAGTTGCGTCGGGGAAAAAAAAAAGATACGGCGGGAAAAAAAATTCAAATTGAAAAAAAACGCGTCGCGAGGAAGAAGGGTCTGCTTTTCATGGTGTAAACAGTTTACACTTTGTAAAAGCAGCCCTAATTTTGCACTTGCAAACTAAAACTTACGGCGAAAAAACGAAGCTGAAAAGCTTTGTGGATCGCCGTAAGTCCTAATTTGCATACGCTAGGCGGCATTTCGACACGAAATGCCCCCAGCGGCGGATGCGGTACTGCATCCTAAGATCCGGCAGTGTAAGTCAATTACACATGTCGGATCTTCGTCCTAACTATGGGAAACTGATTCTGTGGATCAGTTCCATAGTTAGGACCAGGGATATGACGGAGTAACAGCAGTTACTCCGTCGTATGCCTTTTGAGGATCTGGCCCTGAGTTCCTGCTGTGAAAAAAGTGCAGGAACTCCGTTCCCACGCGTTCCCGCAGGACTTGAGCCCTGTTGTGCAGATACATTTCTAAACACGTGCCACTACTATAGACACCCAGCAGGTACGATATTTTTTTTTTACTTTAAGCATCATTAAAATCGCTGCTCCACAAAAAACTACACTTTTTAAAAGTTTTTTTTCTATTGATACATGTTCCCTGGGGCAAGACCTGGGTTCTCAAAGACGTTTTCCAACAATAACTTGAATATTGGGCTTTAAAATGAGCACTTTTGAATTCGAACGTTCGAGTCCCATAGACTTCAATGGGGTTCTAAATGTTCGCGCGAACGTTTGGTCCGTTCGAAACTTGTGGTGCGAACTGAACGCGGGTATGTTCGGCTCATCCCTAGTGAGCAAAGCAAAATAAGCAGCAAGCATATGATCAGGTGACTGACCAATAGGGGCAATTGACACTGGCTGGCAGCTTCTGATGGGGCACAGTGACAATAGCAGCAATTGATGGGCACACTGGCAGCATCTGATGGGGCACAGACAGTAGCAGCAATTGATTGGCACACTGGCAGCATCTGATGGGCACAGTAGCGGCAATTAATGGGCACACTGGCAGCATCTGATGGGGCACAGTAGCGACAATTGATGGGCACACTGGCAGCATTTAATGGGGCACAGTAGCGACAATTAATCGGCACACAGGCAGCATCGGATTGGGCACATTAGCAACAATTCATGGGCACACTGGCAGCTTCTGATGGGGCACAGTAGCAGCAATTGTTCGGCACACTGGCAGCATTTGATGAGGCACAGTAGCGGCAATTAATCGCCACACTGACAGCATCTGATGGGGCACAGTAGCAGCAATTTTTCGGCACACTGGCAGCATTTGATGGGGCACAGTAGCGGCAATTGATAGGACCACTGGCAGCATTTGATGGGACACACTGGTGGCAATTGATGGGCACACTGGCAGCATCTGATGGGGCACAGTAGCAGCAATTGTTCAGCACACTGGCAGCATCTGATGGGCACAGTAGAGGCAATTGATGGGCACACTGGCAGCATCTGATGGGGCACAGTAGCGACAATTGATGGGCACACTGGCAGCATCTGATGGGCACAGTAGCAACAAATGATGGGCACACTGGCAGCCTCTTATGGGGCACAGTAGCAGCAATTGTTCAGCACACTGGCAGCATTCGATGAGGCACAGTAGCAGCAAGTGATAGGACCACTGGCAGCATTTGATGGGGCACAGTAGCAGCAAGTGATGGGACCACTGGCAGCATTTGATGGGGCACACTGGCGGCAATTGATGGGCACACTGGCGGCAATTGATGGGCACACTGGCAGCATCTGATGGGGCACAGTAGCAACAATTGATGGGCACACTGGCAGCATCTGATGGACACAGTAGCGGCAATTGATGGGCACACTGGCAGCATCTGATGAGGCACAGTAGCGACAATTGATGGGCACACTGGCAGCATCTGATGGGGCACAGTAGCGACAATTGATGGGCACACTGGCAGCATCTGATGGGGCACAGTAGAAACAATTGATGGGCACACTGGTGGCATCTGATGGGGCACAGTAGCAGCAATTGTTCAGCACACTGGCAGCATCTGATGGGGCACAGTAGCAACAATTTATGGGCACACTATCAGCATCTGATGGGACACAATGACAATTGATGGGCACACTGGCAGTATATGATGGGGCACACTAGCAGCATTTGATGGGGCACAGTAGAAGCACTTAATCGGCACACTGGCAGCATCTGATGGGCACAGAAGCTGCAATTGATGGGCACACTGGCAGCATTTGATGGGGCACAGTAGCAGCAATTGATGGGACCACTGGTAGCATCTGATGGGGCACAGACAGTAGCGACAATTGATCGGCAGACTGGCAGCATCTGATGGGGCACAGTAGCAACAATTTATGGGCACACTATCAGCATCTGATGGGACACAATGACAATTGATGGGCACACTGGCAGTATATGATGGGGCACACTAGCAGCATTTGATGGGGCACAGTAGAAGCACTAAATCGGCACACTGGCAGCATCTGATGGGCACAGAAGCTGCAATTGATGGGTACACTGGCAGCATTTGATGGGGCACAGTAGCAGCAATTGATGGGACCACTGGTAGCATCTGATGGGGCACAGTAGCGACAATTGATCGGCAGACTGGCAGCATCTGATGGGACACAGTAATGACAATTGATGGGCACACTGGCAGTATCTGATGGGGCACACTGGCAGCATTTGATGGGGCACAGTAGCGGCACTTAATCGGCACACTGGCAGCATCTGATGGGCACAGTAGCGGCAATTGATGGGCACACTGGCAGCATTTTATGGGGCACAGTAGCGACAATTAATCAGCACTCCGGCAGCATTTGATGGGTCACAGAAGCAGCAAATAATGGGGCACACTGGCGGCAATTGATGGGCACACTGGCAGCATATGATGGGGCACAGTAGCAGCAATTGTTCGGCACATTGGCAGCATTTGATGGGGCACAGTACCGCCAATTGATGGGACCACTGGCAGCATCTGATGGGGCACACTGGCGGCAATTGATGGGCACACTGGCAGCATCTGATGGAGCACAGTAGCAGAAATTGATCGACACACTGGCAGCATCTGATGGGGCATAGTAGCAGCAATTGTTCGGCACACTGGCAGTATTTGATGGGGCACAGTGCAGCAATTGTTTGGCACACTGGCAGCATTTGATGGGACACAGTAGCGGCAATTGATGGGACCACTGGACACATTTGATGGGGCACACTGGCGGCAATTGATCGGTACAGTGTCAGCAATTAATGGGTACAGTGCCTGCGTTTGATGGCACAGTGGCGGCAGTTTATAGGCACAGTAGCTATGTTTGGCACAGTAGCTGCGTTTGATGGGCACAGTAGCTGCAATTGATGATTTTTTTTACGTTTGTTTACACCCCCCCCCCCCCCGATATAATTTGAGCACCAGCCGCCACTGCTGTCCCCCACTTGTCAGACCCATTTATTACTGCCCCCCACTTGTCAGCATAATTTATTATTGTCCCCCACTTATCAGCTTCATGTATTACTGTCACAGTAATACACAAAGCCGACAAGTGGAGGTCGGGTGGACAGTAACAAATGTAGCTGACAAGTGGGAAATTTGAAGGTGATACAGGGGACAGTAATAAAGAAGAAGGTGAGACAAGTGGGGGCAGTAATGAAGAAGGTGACACAAGTGGGGGGCAGTAATGAAGAAGGTGACACAAGTGGGGGGCAGTAATGAAGAAGGTGACACAAGTGGGGGGCAGTAATGAAGAAGGTATCATAAGTGGGGGGCAGTAATGAAGAAGAAGAAGGTGACACACAAGGGGGACAGTAATAAAGAAGGTGACACAAGTGGGTGCAGTAATGAAGAAGGTGACACAAGTGGGGGGCAGTAATGAAGAAGAAGAAGAAGGTGACACACGTGGGGGACAGTAATGAAGAAGAAGGTAAAAGAATTGGGGGACAGTAATGAAGAAGAAGGTGACACAAGTTGGGGACAGTAATGAAGAAGATGACACAAGTTGGGGACAGTAATGAAGGAGAAGGTGACACAAGCAGGGGACAATAATGAAGAAGAAAAAGGTGAAACAATTGGGGGGACAGTAATGAAGAAGAAGGTGACACAAGTTTTGGACAGTAATGAAGAAGATTACACTAGTTGGGGACACTAATGAAGAAGGTGACACAAGTGCGGGGCAGTAATGAAGAAGAAGAAGGTGACAGACGTGGGGGGCAGTAATGAAGAAGGTGACATAAGTGGTGGGCAGTAATGAAGAAGGTGACACAAGTGGGGGGCAGTAATGAAGAAGAAGAAGATGACACACGTGGGGGACAGTAATGAAGAAGAAGGTGAAACATTTATGGGACAGTAATGAAGAAGAAGGTGACACAAGTTGGGGACAGTAATGAACAAGGTGACACAAGTTGGGGACAGTAATGTAGGAGAAGGTAACACAAGCAGGGGACAGTAATGAAGCTAACAAGTGAGGGGATATGAAGGTAACTAAGAGAACAGTAATGAAGATGACACAGGGAACAGAGGGGACGCTAATAAAGGTGACACACAGGGAACTGAGAGGACATTGATGAAGGAGACAGGGAGACCTAAGGGGACACTAATAAACGAGACACACAGAGAACTGAGGGGACACTAACCAGGGTGAATTTGATTTAAATCAAATCAAATTTAGATTCAAATACCAAGCCTGCCAATGCTGACCTCATTTTGAAAGTGCTAGCAGCCTGGCTTGATGCTTAAACTACTTTATAAATCACTGACACAAAACACAAATGCAGATACAAATGCTTGCTTTATTTCTTGAATACTTGTTCCAGGTCAGTGCCTGAATATATTAAGGCCAGAGAATCACCATGCTAGACTAACAGCATTTTCAGGAGGAGAGGTCATCAATGGCAGACCATGTGTTTCTCTCATGACAATTTTATAAAAGACTGAGCACCTTCCGTATTTCTCTCTCTTTATATATGTCTCTCCAGAAGATCTTACCAGCTGGCAGGTAAGTACAGAGTGTAGATATATTCGCCAGCACACCGAGGATCATTTAGAAAAACTTCCAATTTTTTTTTTTAATGCATAGGCATTAAAAAAAAATTGGAAGTTTTTCTAAATGATCCTCGGTGTGCTGGCGAATATATCTACATGATCGCTTTTCCAGGTCCGAGCTGGTGATCGCTTCTGGACCCTCTTCTCTTATTGGCCGCTCTCCAGGAAGGTGTGCAATTGGAATATTTTTGAGAGGTAAGTACAGAGGAGATTCCGGTCGACAGGAGCAATTGCCAATATTCCACCTGGGGTGGTCGTGTGTTATCTGCTTATCTACAGGTCAGTACAGGTAATTGCCAATTAAACATATTGCCGTGTCTCTAGTTATAAAAACATTTTATCATTATTGGCGATGGAAATCTGACCTATTTGTCGAATTTTTTAAAGTGAGCCGCCGGTAACGGCACATCTAACTGAAGCAACGGCACAACGTGCCGTTGCTTCAGTGCGCATGTGCCGATCACTTTGGCACATGCAGACACAGGAGGATATCTCCTGTTTAAATAATTGTTTTATTATTTTCACATAAAAAGAAAAACTTTACAAACTTTCTTAAAGTTTTTTAAAATCAACAACCATTATAGAATTCATAAGTTCTTCATACATGTAACATTAACATATACAAACTACATGCTACAAAAACTTCCAATTTTTTTTTAATGCCTATGCATTAAAAAAAAAAATTGGAAGTTTTTCTAAATGATCCTCGGTGTGCTGGCGAATATATCTACATGATCGCTTTTCCAGGTCCGAGCTGGTGATCGCTTCTGGACCCTCTTCTCTTATTGGCCGCTCTCCAGGAAGGTGTGCAATTGGAATATTTTTGAGAGGTAAGTACAGAGGAGATTCCGGTCGACAGGAGCAATTGCCAATATTCCACCTGGGGTGGTCGTGTGTTATCTGCTTATCTACAGGTCAGTACAGGTAATTGCCAATTAAACATATTGCCGTGTCTCTAGTTATAAAAACATTTTATCATTATTGGCGATGGAAATCTGACCTATTTGTCGAATTTTTTAAAGTGAGCCGCCGGTAACGGCACATCTAACTGAAGCAACGGCACAACGTGCCGTTGCTTCAGTGCGCATGTGCCGATCACTTTGGCACATGCAGACACAGGAGGATATCTCCTGTTTAAATAATTGTTTTATTATTTTCACATAAAAAGAAAAACTTTACAAACTTTCTTAAAGTTTTTTAAAATCAACAACCATTATAGAATTCATAAGTTCTTCATACATGTAACATTAACATATACAAACTACATGCTACAAAAATACAAAGAACAATTGTCCATCCTTATAATACTGCCTCTATGATGATGTTCTTTATACTAGGGCACATTCCCTTCTCCTCTCCCCTCTCTTTTGAGCCCCCCCCCCAAAAAAAACGCCCTAGTAAAAAAGAGGGAGCAGGAGCGAGGGGGTTTTATCCAAGTACTTCCATATAGTCCGTACCTGCTCCCCCCCCCCTGCGCCCAACCCATTCCTTTATATATATATATATATATATATATATATATATATATACCCATGTGTCTCTTGTCATTAGACCAAGAGAAGAGAAAAAAAAGGGGGGGGATTTCCCTTTCCTTCTCTCCTTTCCCCCTTCTCCTCCCTTCCAAACCCTGGGGAAATTACCCCTTTTATAGTGTAACCCATACCTCTCCCCATGTCCATATATGTGTCATTATTTTTTAAGGAAGTGAAATGGTGGACCTTCTGTCCTCCCTATCACTTCATATTATGTAAAGGAAAAAAAAAGGGGGAGGGGGGAGAGAAAGGAGGGAGAGCAAAAAGAGGAAAGAAGGGAAAAAATCCCCTTCTAAGTGCCAGCCTGTAAATTTTCTTCTCTCCCCATGATCTTCAGATAAATCGAGGATTGCTTAAAATGTATCCATTTCCCCCAAATTTCTTGGAATTTTATTTCTGCATCTTCTTGAAAGCTTATTAACTCCTCCATTACTCTTATTTTATCTACCTCACTAAACCATTCCTTTATCCTTGGTGGGTCCTTCATTCTCCAATATCTCGGGATTAATGCTTTCGCTGCATTTAATAGAAATGGGGTAAGGGCTGCTCTATATTCTTTCCTCTGACCTTCCATAGCATGAAATAAGCATTTCCAGGGATCCAGTCCTATCTCCTTCCCTTCTATCTGTTTCATTAGGCCTAGTACCTCCACCCAGTATGTTTGAATAAATCTACATTGCCACCAGATATGAGCATGATTTCCCTCTTCTCCACATTCCCTCCAACACAGGGGTGATGTATCATGATTTATTTTATGCATTTTAGTGGGGACATAGTACCATTTGATCAATAATTTATAGTTAATTTCTTTCACCTTTGTATCCTTTGAGGTGGAATGTACATAGTCCATGACCCTCTTCTTCATCCTCTCTGGGACTTTTTGGTTTAATTCTATCTCCCATTTTTCCAGAGGGTGTGTTAACCCATCCTCATTGGAGGATATCAGCAACCTATATATTTTAGAGATCATCCCTTTTCTGCTCATCCCTCCCTGGTCTATCAGTCTCTCCCAGGGATTTAATCTTTCAGCACTTCGCAAAGGTTTTAGAAGGGATTCAGTAAAATGTTGGAGCTGCATATATCTCCAACTATCCCACTGCGATGTTCCGTATTTCTCTCGTAGTTCTTCTAATTGGTATAGCCTATTCCCTTTTAAAACATCCTTTAGCCTCAATCTATCCGAATGGGTCCACTTTAGGTACAGTTTATTATTTTTCCCAGGTGGGAAATAATTATTTCCCATTAAGGGCATCATATTGCCCCATCGTATCCTTAGTTACTTTATCCCATATCTTCAATGTTTCTATTGTAATTGGGGCAGATGCCTTAGGGAGATCTCTATATTTTTTCGGGATCTAGATAATCTGACCTAACTCCGTTTCACTCATATTCTCTTCTAGGGACACCTATTTCTTATGTGATGTATTATGGACCTAGTCTATAACTCTTTTTATTACTGCTGCTTCATAATATTTTTTGGGGTCTGGAAGTAGTACCCCCCCCCCCATTTTCTCTTAATCTACTCATTGCTTTATAGGAGATACGACTTCCTTTCCCATTCCAAACAAATTTTTGTATTAGGCCCCATTCACACGATAGAATCCATCCGCTGAAAAATCCCAGCGAATGGGTTTCAGCGGATAGATCCTATGGTGTGTACACTCCAGCGGATCTGTTTCCGCGGATATTTATCCCCTGGGATGGATTCCAGCAGATCAAATATTTGCTGACATGCTAAACAAATCTATCTGCTGGAATCCATCCCAACGGATGGATCCGCTGGTCTGTATAGACTCACCGGATCCATCCGTCCGAAGGGATCCCCCGCATGCGTCGTAATGATTCGACGCATGCGTGGAATTCCTTATATGACAGCATCGCGCACGTCGCCGCGTCATAATCGCGGCGACGGCGCGACACGTCATCGCCAGAGGATTTCGGCGTGGATTTCAATGCGATGGTGAGTACACTCCATCGCATAGAAATCCGCTGAAATCCTCGAGAGGATTTATCCGTGGAAACGGTCCGCTGGACCGTATTCGCAGATAAATCCTCTCGTGTGTATGGGGCCTAAGGCCCCGTACACACCATAGAATCCATCCGCAGATAAATCCCAGCAAATGGGTTTCAGCGGATAGATCCTATGGTGTGTACACGCCAGCGGATCTTTTTCCGCGGATATATCTCCCCTGGGATGGATTCCAGCAGATCGGATATTTGCTGACATGCAGAACATATCCATCTGCTGGAGTCCATCCCAACAGATGGATCCGCTGGTCTGTACAGACTCACCGGATCCATCCGTCCGAAGGGATCCCCCGCATGCGTCGTAATGATTCGACGCATGCGTGGAATTCCTTATATGACAGCGTCGCCGCGTCATAATCGCGGCGACGGCGCGACACGTCATCGCCAGAGGATTTTGGCGCGGATTTCAATGCGATGGTGAGTACACTCCATCGCAGAGAAATCTGCTGAAATCCTCGAGAGGATTTATCCGCGGAAACGGTCCGCTGGACCGTATCCGCGGATAAATCCTCCCGTGTGTATGGGGCCTTAGACTTCTCAAGGTTCTAAAATATGCCCCGGGGATACAGATTGGCAGGCTCTGGAAGATATACAAAACTTTCGGAAGTGTCATCATTTGAATTACGTTTATCCTTCCTAGCCATGACAATCTGTATGCCTGGTATCCCTTCAGATCCTGTTTGATTTTGTTCAAGAGTGGAATATAATTATCTTGATATAAATCTGTTGTTATTACTGATAAATAGACTCCTAGATATTTCAGTCCCTTTTCTCTCCACATAAAGGGAGAAAGTGCTTTTAATTCTCTTTTATCTTTTAGGGATGTGTCTATATTCAGTATCTCTGTTTTTTCCATATTTATTTTAAAATCAGAGATCTTTCCATATTCATCCATTTCTTCCATAACTTTTGGGAGTGATTGTCTAGGATTTGCTATGAATAACATAATATCATCTGCATAAGCAGCTATCTTATGTTCTTGCCCTGCTACCTTGATACCATTTATTTCTCGGGTTCTTTCTTATAGAGGCTAAAAGGGGTTCTAAAGATAGCACAAACAATAAAGGGGAGAGTGGGCATCCCTGGCGTGTCCCATTGTGTAGCTTAAATGCCTCTGACAGAGTCCCATTCACCTGGATTTGAGCTGTAGGATCTGAGTACAATGCCCCTATCCATCTCATCATTCATGATTTCAGGCCAAATCCATGCAATGTCTGTAACATATATTCCCAGTTGACTCTGTCAAAGGCCTTTTCGGCATCTACAGATAAGAAAAGGGCCGGTTTCTTTCTCTTTTTAGCTTCATGTATTAACAAAGTTGTCCTTAATATATTATCCCTTGTTTCCCTTCCGGGGACAAAGCCTGCCTGGTCTGTCTCTATACAATCTGGCATATATAGTTTCAGTCTTTCGGCCAAGATCCTAGCGTTGATTTTTATGTCTTCATTAATCAAGGATATTGGCCTAAAACTTGAGCATAGTGTTGGATCCTTGCCTTCTTTTGGTA
Source organism: Rana temporaria (assembly GCF_905171775.1). NCBI lineage: Eukaryota > Metazoa > Chordata > Amphibia > Anura > Ranidae > Rana > Rana temporaria. The sequence continues at coordinate 72,345,340 of NC_053494.1, forward strand.
AAATTGTTATATGAGCTCCTAGTGCTTCTTTACGTATTTTCATCCCCTCTCCGATGGAGTTCATATAACAATAAAAATGAGGCGTTAGTATTCCAAGAAATTTTTTATAATACAGGGATGTATACCCATCCGGTCCTGGGCTTTTTCCATTCTTACTATTTTTAATTGCCTGCTTAATTTCTTCCTCAGATATCTCACATTCTAATTTATTTGACTCTTCTTCTGAAATAGCTAATAGTTTTATTTTCTTAAGATATTGTTCAACTTTCTCTTTCCTATTCTGTATTTCTTCTTTATCCTGACTATCGCTTACTTTATATAAAGATTGATAGTACTCAAGGAAGTTTTTACTGATATCTCTAGTTGTATGTTTCAGGGTCCCCTTTTTGTCTTTTATTTTTGCAATATAATTCCGATTTCGTCTAGGTTTAATTGCTTCTGCCAATAGTCTCCCAGACTTATTGCCAAATTCATATTGTTTTTTTAGCTGTTTTTAAGAATACTCTTTGTGTCTCCTGTTCCAACAGATTCTTCAATAACTCTCGTTTTCTTGTTAGCTCCTCCATTATTTTACTGTCAATTGACTCTTTATGTACCTGCTCCTGAATTTCCTGTAGAATCATTTTTTTTCCGCTGCCCAGATTTTTCTTCTTTTTGCCCCCTCTGCTATTAATCTCCCTCTCATAAATACTTTATGGGGTTCCCATAGTGTAGATGGTGCAATATTTTCTATATTATTTTCTTCAAAAAACAAATTTAAGTCCCTTTCCAGTGCATCACTGACACTATGGTCATACAGGAGAGATTCATCTAATCTCCAGGATCTCTGCCTAACCAAAACATCTTCTAGATCTAATAGGGCCATCACTGGAGCGTGATCCGAAAGGGTTATAGATTTCACCTCTACTTTTGTTACCCTTTCCATGAGCTGGTGGTCTAAAAAAATATGGTCAATTCTCGAGTAAGTGGAGTGAACCTGAGAATAGTATGTGAAATCCCTTCCTTTAGGATGAAGGATCCTCCAGATTTCTACTAATTGTTGTTGGTGTAGTTTTCTTTTAATAACCTTATAATCCCTTCCTCCCAAACGTAAAGAAAGTGGTGGATCAAACACAAAATTAAGATTGCCTGCCATAATCACCCCCCCCCCCTTCTCTGAATTTTTCCAATTTATTCAACACTTTTCCAAAAAAGAGACAGGGGTGTGTGTTAGGGCAGTAGATGTTAACTAGAGTATACGTTTTATTAAACAAAGAACCCTTAACAAAAACATACCTCCCTTCAGAGTCTGATTCCATATCTTTTAACACAAAGGGGGTATTCCTATCAAATCCTATTGCTATACCTTTAGATCTTTTATTAGGTGAATATCCATGAAACCATAGTGGGAAGTGTCTAGAATTTAATCCAACCCTAGAGGACCACTTAAAATGGGTCTCCTGTAAAAAAAAAAAAAATATTTGATGCCCAGTTTTTCAGTTCTTGCAGTATTTGATATCTCTTTGAGGGACTATTTAACCCTCTAACATTATCCACTTAAGGACAGAAGGTGTTTTTCAGATTCGGTGTTTACAAGACTAAAACTGTTTTTTTTGCTAGAAAATTACTTAAAACCCCCAAACATTATATATATTTTTTTTCTAACACCCTAGAGAATAAAATGACGTTCATCGCAATACATTTTGTAACACCGTATTTGCGCAGCGGTCTTACAAGCGCACTTTTTTGGAAAAAATTCACTTTTTTGAATTAAAAAATAAGACAACAATAAATTTGGCCCAATTTTTTTATATATTGTGAAAGATAATGTTACGCCGAGTAAAATGATACCCAACATGTCACGCTTTAAAATTGCACCCGCTCGTGGCATGGCGTCAAACTTTGCTTCTGCGCGCAAGCTCGTCGGGACGGGGCGCTTTAAAAAAAAATTTTTTTGTTTTCTTATTTATTTTTATTGATTTGATTATTTTTTACACTGAAATAAAAAAAAAATTATCACTTTTATTCCTATTACAAGGAATGTAAACATCCCTTGTAATAGAAAAAAGCATGACAGGTTCTCTAAGGCCCCGTACAGACGGGCAAACATGTACGATGAAACCGGTCCGCCAGACCGTTTTCAGCGTACATGTCTGCCCGGAGATTTCTGTATGATGGCTGTACACACCATCATACAGAAATCCGCGCGTACTCGATACGCGGCGACGTGCGCGGCCCTGGCAGTTCAATGCTTCCACGCATGCAACAAAGTCATTCGACGCATGCGAGGGATGGCGGCCGCTCGGACATGTACGGTAGGTCTGTACAGACGACCGAACATGTCCGACGGACAGGATTCCAGCGGGCATATTTCTAAACATGTTTAGAAATATTTGCCCGCTCGAAAAAGGCCCGGCGGCTGTACGCTCGGCTGTACAGACGAAGCTGTACAGACGAAACTGGTCCGCGGACCAGTTTCAGCAGACATGTTCGGTTGTCTGTACGGGGCCTTAAATATGAGATCTGGGGTCAAAAAGACCTCAGATCTCATATTTAGACTTAAATGCAAAAAAAAAAAAAAGAGGAAAATTTGTCATTTTAAAAAATTACAACAAAAAAATTGTCTCTTTAAGAGGCTGGGCGGGACTGACGTTTTGACGTCACTTCCGCCCAGCAAAGCTATGAGGATGGGTGGGGGCCATCTTGCCCTCACTCAAGTCCTCACACACCAGGCAGCAGCATCCGATCTCCTCCGCCGCTATCGACGGCTCCGGTAAGCGGCGCAGGGCGCGGAAGAGCGGCAGGAGGGGGGGGGGCCCTCTCCCGCCACCGATAACGGCGATCTTGTGGCGAATCCGCCGCGGAGACCGCCGTTATCGTTTACACGGCCGCCCACTGTAAAGATGGATACCTCAGTTGTGGCAGCAGCTGCTGCCGTTACCGAGATATCCATCTTTAAAAACAGGACGTATATATACAGTGGGCGGTCGTTAAGTGGTTATATGTGATAATTTTTAAGGGATCGGATATATACCCTTTCTTTTTTTTCTTTTCTTTTAAGGGTGCCATTTTTCAGAGAAGAGAGAAAAAAAAAGAAAATCAGATATATACATCACAGAGCTTATATCCTTTTGTATAATATTTTCCATAGGATGGACCATTCAGTGTACCCATACAATAACAAACATAACTAAACATCACAAAAAATACCTCTCCCTTCCCCCCTCCCCCACCCTCCATTGAAAAACAATGTTGCGGTCAGCCATATTGGGGCCTATTGCTAGCCTCCAAGCCTGGCCAGACCTTCCTAGGGGGTCTGTAGATGCCAATCCTGGACCCACGGGCCCCATCTCCTATATGGGAGTGGGCCCGAGGGCCCAGGCAGGCACCGCCAAGTCCTCCCCCCCCCGAGCAGACCTCTCTTAGTGACCCAGACTCTGCCTGTCTGCTACCCTTTTGTTTATTCTCCTCCCTATTTCCATTACACTTTATTCCATGCCTGGTTCCTAAGCTTTCCCCATTATGAAGGTTTTTTTCCCAATTTTCTATATTAATATATGGCAATTCCATCTTGGTACAAAATTCCTTCAGATCTTCTGGGAATCGCAGGACAGCTGATATCCCTAGATTTTTGGCTGTTAAACATGCCGGGAATCCCCATCTATAGTAGATCTTTTTTTCTTGTAGCTGATTAATCAAAGGTTTCAAAGCTCTTCTTTGCGCCAATGTTTCTTGTGATAAGTCTGTAAAGAGAAGTAGCCTAGATCCTTCATATTCCATATCTTCAGTATTTCTCATACCGTACTGAACTTGTTGTTTATCCTTATATCGGGAGAATCTTCCTATTACGTCTCTTGATGCTTCAGAAGGGGCTTTTATGGATTTCTGTACTCTGTGTATTCTATCAAAGGCTAACGGTGTTTTTGCTTCTCTTTTCCTTATTTTATTAAATACTTCCCGAATCACATCTTCTAGGTCTTTACTTTCTACCGATTCTGGTAAACCTCGAACCCTTAAATTCTTTCGTCTGCTTCTATTTTCTTGGTCCTCCAGCTTATATCGGAGGTTCCTCATTTCTATCCAGTCCCTATCAGCTCTAATCCAGGATAGCTTTTTTGTACTCATCTAATTGTGCTTCTGATTCTTCAACTCGTGTTAGTACACCTTTGATATCTGCTCTGGTTGCATTTAATTCACCTTTAATCATGCATTCCAAGTATTTCATCAGCTCAGCCATGTCTTGTTTAGCAGAGGGCATTTGGGAATTGTCCATTGCTTTTCTGCTCTCCATCTCTAATGTTTGCTGTTGCTCTTCTTGAGGAGATTTTATTTCCTCCCTATTAAAATTTTCAGCTGTTGAACTCTCTAGAGGGGGGGCTAATTTTTCCACTTCCTCTACCTCCTGTTCTACTCTTTGATCTACTTTATCTACTTTATCCTGTACCATATACGTCTTTATAGAATTCCCTTTCCCACTTTCTGTGACTTTTGGCCCTTTCTTCCCCATTGTTTTATTCCATAGTTCCGTGGTCTGATATTCAGTTACCAGTTTCTCTTTTCTTTTTCTCTTTTCCCTTTTCTTTCCCTCCTTCCCTTTCCCCCTCCTTTCCCTTCTCTTCCCTTCCCTTCCCTTAATAAATACTAGTAAATACTGACTCTATTAATTTTGTCCTATACTAACCCCACCAATACTCAAATTAATTGGTGAATTTATTTAAACTCAAAGTGTAAATATCTATCTATGTATATCTATTTTATTATGTGTTATGTGTGAAACACCTTCTTCTCCTCTGTCCTGCTACAATTTTTATTGCTGTCCAAAAACTGAGACACAATTGGACAGTAGTCTGTTAGCTGTGTCAAGAGGATATACAGCATTCAATGATATCAAGTAGCACATTAAGACATTAAGATATTATATTTTGGTATTTGATAATTGATATTTGATAACTGTCCTGGGTATCTTCAATTTTACTCAAAGTATCCCCTGACTACTGCTCTCTCTCCCCTTACCATAGGGCAACCATCACATAGCATAGCACTAGTTCAGTCCAGCAACATGCCAAGTATGTCAAATCTACACAGCATTTTTCATGGTACTTTTCACTGATCAGTCAATTATTCTTTCAATCGTAGCTTTCTAGTTTCCTCAGAAAACCAAAATCTTCCCCTCAGCAAGTTACCACAAGTTACCGCAAATTGGCATTAGTTGTTTCTACCGACTGGGGGAATTTCTGAAATTCAAAAAATGCACAGCTCACCGTCACTGTCAGAGGGACACCGGCTTCCTTGTTTAATACGGTCTCCTGGACTCCTCCGGGGTCCTTCTCCAGGGATCTCTGACCGTGATACGCGGCTCAGCAGCTTAGCACAGCTCAGCAGCATTCGGGTCCAGCCACTGTCTTCACCCCCCTACTGCACCGCCTCCTGGGACCTCCGCATGCATGTGTGCAGGGGTTCTCCCAGACTTCTCACACCTCGTCCGTTCCTCCAGCACACGCCAGCGTCCGTCCGTCTGGATCTCAGGTACGCTAGTTTTTTGGGGGAGAATAAGTGTGCAGTTCGGTCACCCCCTCTTCATACCTCCTTTTTGCACTGGGCTGTACCTTATGCTTCTACCGCGTACCGATATCCAAGCCAGAGCCTCAGCCCGAGCCAAGGCTACTGCGGGTACCAGTGAAATGCCGACGCCAGACAGGCACAGTGGATCAGGCACATCGGATCCAATTCATCCCGGGGGCAGCTTCAGGAAAACAGGAAAATAACACGAGGGTAGCACAAGGGTAGCAGGGTGGGCTTCTCCACACGTTCTCCTCCCGCTGTCTGCCGGCTATCTGCTAACTCCACGTAACCACGTATCCACAAGCTTAGAGGGAATCTCAGGTCTGAGTCTGGGTCAGTTCACTCAGTCATTAATCAGCTCCATCTGCTCGGGGATGGAGCCGGGGAGCGAGAGTCTCAGCGCTCAGCTGCTGACCGGCGCCATCTTGCGTGGCTCCTCCCCCCGCCAGGGGGATATCTCCTAAACCGTGCAGGTTTAGGAGATATCCAGGGTAGCTACAGGTAAGCCTTAACATAGGCTTACCTGTAGCATAAAGTTATAAAAATGGGTTTACAACCACTTTAAGAGCATGCTAAAAAAAAAATCAGTTGTTGAAGAGCCCGCACCTTCTAAAAATTTGACTTTTTTTCTTTTTATAAAAATTCCTGTTAAAAATTATGTTTAAAATGTTTTCTTGTCCATGAGATTTTACTGCATCACATATTATTTGTAGTGTACAGATGAACATTTCAGCATTACTGTCACCGTGGGCTACACATAACTGCACTGATGCCTCATGGTCAAAAAGTTTCTTTCCACATTTTTCAAAAATGTGTGAAAAAAAAGACAACTTCAAAAGACTCATCATGTCTCATAGAATATGTTGGGGTGTTGCTTTTCAAAATGTTTTTTTTTTTTGGGGGGGGGGGGGCATTTCTATTGCCCTGGTGCTCCAGGGCCTTCCAAACTGTAATAGGTACAGTAGTTAGGAAATTAGGTGTTCCCTGCATGATGGGCCTCTCTATGTGGCCAGGCTGTGTAGAAGTCTCACATATGTGATATCGCCATACTCAGGACGAATAGCAGAATGTATTTTGGGGTGTAGTTGCAAGTATGCATATGCTGTGAAAACAAAAAGTCCTCATTTTGCAAATAAAAAATGACAACTTGAAAAAACTGACCATGCCTCTTACTAAATACCTTGTAATGTCTACTTTCCAAAAAGGGGTCATTTGGGGGGTATCTGTACAGTCCTGGCTTGTTAAGCCTTTTTACACACTATGAGAAAATCTGACAAACGTTCAGCCGGATTTCCTCAATGTTTCACAGCAAGTCCGAACTGAGGATAGAAATAATGCACGGAAATTATCGTACAGCAAATGTGTTATTTGTTGTTTCTGATCATGCGCAGTCTTTTGTATCTGCTATTTCTCGTGCAAAAATGGTCCATTCTGTTCCCATAAGAGAAATTTGGGCGTTTTTCGTACACACTTTTAGAAAATCGTACAATCGTTCCTTGGACAAAGATGTTCGCCCGATTTTTTTTTATGGGCCATTAGTGTCTCAAGAAATTAGATAGGCCATCAGTACATCAAGTGAGATCAATTTTCAATGAAAAACTAGCTTGTAGACTGAGTTTTATTGCTGTGCAGCTCTGTGGCATGTTGGTAAATACTTTGTATTACAAGTTGGCTTGCCCATTTCATACATTACTATAGGATCATTCACACATCGTGCAACTGGTGCTAAGATGGATAGCAGTGGGGATGAACAGGGGCCATCGACTTCTAAATCAAAGAAGATAAAGCGATTGTGCCGTTTTGAGACTTATGGAAAACTACGTATTCATGCATTACAGCAGTGACTGTTAACTATTAGGGATGAGCCGAACACCCCCGTGTTCGATTCGCACCAGAACCTTCGAACGGACCTAACGTTCGCGCGAACGTATCGAACCCCATTGACGTCTATGGGACTCGAACGTTCGAATTCAATAGTGCTCATTTTAAAGCCCAATATACAAGTTATTGTCGGAAAACATGTTTGGGGACCCAGGTCTTGCCCCAGGGAACATGTATTAATGAAAAAAAAAGTTTTAAAAACTTGTTTTTTCTGGAGCAGCGATTTTAATGATGCTTAAAGTGAAAAAAAAAATGAAAAATTCCTTTAAATATCATACCTGCTGGGTGTCTATAGTAGTGGCATGTGTTTAGAACTGTCCCTGCACAAAATAGGATTACTATAATAAAAAAGTCATTTTAATGTAATGTTTGGTCCCTGCAATATCGATGAAAATCAGTGAGAAAAATAGCATGCAAACAAGACAGGGACTGTAGGTTTGTTGTTAAGTAGAATCTATTTGTAATTTTTAACTGGTACTTCTTTAAAGTGTAGCTTCAACCATAAAATCTTTTTTCAAGCTTTTCTGAAAACATAGAGAAGGATTATCATATCACCCCTGTAGCATTGGTTTTGCTGTCTGTGTGCATCTGTTTTAGAAGATTGCACCTCACTTTCTGTCCCAATGACAAATGATTTTTGAAAAAAAAAAAAATTTGTGAAACAAGGATTGCGATAAAGCATCAGTGGACAGGAGACACCTCTTACAGAAGAGAATTTCCATTCCTAGGGGTAGATTTCCTCTCACTTCCTGTTGTCTCCTTCCGTTTGCAATTAGGAGTCGTTTGTAATTTGGATGTTTAAAAGTAGGGGCCTGCCGTATATACTCTGCAGAAATTTGGGACCTAGGTGTTGGTGTTGCCACAACACTGTAAGCCCTCACAGTTAGTCTTGGTGGGCGCTGGAACGCCCTGCTGTGAAATATTAGATCAAGAATTGTAATTACACGCCCCTGTTGAACAGGTGGCGGTGCAAAAAACACTGAAACCCCTCACAGATACTGTAATTGGAGCGCAGCAAAGCGCCTCATGCAAAGTATTGCATAAAAAATTGTTATTATACGCCCCTGTAAAACAGGGGCAGAAAAACTGGGCCTTAGGCACTGGTGGCGGTGCCACAACACTGCAACCCCTCACAGATAATGTAATTGGAGCGCAGCAAAGAGCCACATGCAAAGTATTGCATCCAAAATTGTTAATATACACCCCTGTTTAACAGGGGGAAGAAAAATTGGGCCTTAGGCACTGGTGGCGGTGCCCAGAACCAACAATGTTCTTACTAGCTATCAGCAAGATCATTGAGGAGGAAAAGGATATTCAGTCAGCAGCATAACAGGACAGTCACTCAGCATCAGCATAGGCAGTCTCCAAGGGATCTGACATTTCCCAAAAATTATTCAGTTACATCAGCATCAGGTGCTTGGTAGCTGGTGTTGATCCAAGCCTGATTCATTTTTATGAAGGTCAGTCGATCGACAGAGTCGGTGGAGAGGCGTATCCTGTGATCGGTCACAAAGCCTCCAGCAGCACTGAATGTGCGTTCTGAAAGAACGCTGGATGCAGGACAACCCAGTAGCTCAATTGCGTACTGTGCAAGCTTTGGCCAGTGATCCATCCTCAAGACCCAGTAAGCCAGAGGATTTTCGGTGGGGAAGGTGTCCAAGTCTAATCTTGCCCCTAGGTACTCCCGCACCATGTAAACCAGATACTGGCGATGGTTGCTGGAACCGGTCATACCTTGGGGTTGCGGACTAAAAAATTGCCTGAACGCATCGGTCAGACGGCCACCTTCTCCACCGCTCCTTCTTTGACTCACCGAAGCCTCAGCAACACGTTGTCCAGGACCAGGATTTGGTAATCCCCCAGGTTCTGGGAACGCGTTGCACAGACCTTTCTGCAAGGCCTCCCGAAGATGTTTCATCTTCTGCTCCCTCTGCAACAGGTAAGATAAGCTCTGCAACCTTACTCTTGTAACGTGGATCAAGGAGAGTTGACAGCCAGCAATGATCCCTCTCCTTGATACCACGAATACAAGGATCCTTACACAGGCTTTGCAGGATCAGGGAGGCCATGCAGCGTAGGTTTGCTGAGGCATTCAGGGCACAGTCCTCTGGGTCACTGAGGACAACAGGATCCGCAGCCACCTCAACCCTACCACGTAAAAGTCCATGGGTTCCTTGGGACTGTAAATGATCCCTTGAAGACTGCTGCTGATGCTGAGTGATAGGCTCCACCTCCATGCTGATGATACAATCCTCCTCCTCCTCCTTGTCCCCTTCCTGTGTGCTAGGTGGGCAAGCAGGACCACTGTCTGGATAAAGGGGGCCTTGAGAGGTAAGGAAGTCCTCCTCTTCCTCCCTCTGTTCTGCCTCAAGGGCCCTGTCCATTATTCCACGTAGCGTGTGCTCCAACATGTGAATAAGAGGGACAGTCTCACTGATGCATGCACTGTCACTGCTCACCATCCTTTTTCCCTCCTCAAATGGTGACAGGACAGTGCATGCATCCCTAATCAAGGCCCACTGGCGTGGGGAAAAAAACCAAGCTCCCCTGACCCAGTTCTGCTGCCATATTGGCACAGGTACTCATTGATGGCCCTCTGCTGCGTGTGCAGCCGCTGTAGCATGGCCAATGTAGAGTTCCATCTGGTGGGCATGTCACAGATAAGGCGGTTCTTGGGCAAGTTGTATTCCCTTTGGAGGTCTGTCAGCCGAGCAGTGGCATTATATGACCTTCGGAAATGCACACAGACTTTCCTGGCCTGCTTCAGGTACCTGCCCAAGAACCGCTGCACCACCAAATTCAGAACATGAGCAAAACAGGGCACATGGGTCAGTTGTCCCTGTCGCAGGGCAGAGAGGAGGTTGGTGCCATTGTCGCTAGCCACCATTCCTGGCTTAAGCTGGCATGGCGTCAACCACCTCTGAGCCTGCCCCTGCAGAGCTGACAGAACCTCTGCCCCAGTGTGGCTCCTGTCTCCCAAGCACACCAGCTCTAGCACCGCATGGCATCTCTTGGGCTGCATTCCTGCGTAGCCCCTCGTACGCCTACGGAGCACGGCTGGTTCTGAGGACACATCAGCACAGGAAGAGGCCACAGAGGAAGAAGAAGAGGAGGGGGTGGAGGAGAGAAGTGTGTCACAACCGGTAGGAGTGTTTTGGAGGCGTGGTGGCGGAACAACCTTCAACACTACTGTACCTTGCCCTGCATCCCTCCCAGCTGTGAAAGAGAGGTAACGTCCCTGTCCATGCCTGCTGGACCATGAGTCAGCAGTGATATGCACCTTACCACTTACCGCCCTGTCCAGCGAGGCATGGACATTGCATTCCACATGGCGGTAGAGAGCCGGAATCGCCTTTCGTGAGAAAAAGTGGCGTTTGGGAACTTGCCACTGAGGTACCGCACATTCCACAAACTCACGGAAGGGGGCATAATCTACCAAGGCAGCAGTTGAAGTGCTAGCAATTTCGCTAAGCTAGCATTCAACTGCTGGGCATGTGGATGGCTGGGAGAGTACTTCTTTCGGTGCTGCAGCAGCTGGGGCAGGGAAATTTGGCTGGTACAATCTGACATCGGTGTACCAATAGTAGATTGCCCGCATGTACTACTAGGTTGTGACACACCAAATTCTACACCTTCAGTCCTATCAGTGCAGGCTTCAGAGAGGACTGAGGGTATAGTGGGGTTGGAGATCCCAGCTGATGAGGGGCAAGGGGAGGTCCATTTTGTTCTTTGGTGTGGGTCTTTCAGGTATGCATGCCAATGAACTGCATGGCAGGTCGACATATGTCTGGTCAAGCATGTGGTGCCCAAGCGGGTGATGTTTTGGCCACGCGAGATACGCCTGAGACATATGTTGCAAATAGCAATGGTGCGATCTGATGCACATGTCTCAAAAAAGTCCCACACCAAAGAACTTTTGCAGTAACGTTGAGACACAGCAGCGCCCTGCACAGGCGTAGCTCTGCAATGTAATGCAGTTGGTGTGCTGCCCTTAAGCTGGCCCCTGGACGGCCTCCTGCCTCTTTGGAGATGTGCTGTGCCTCGTCCTCCTCCTCTCTCCTATCAGGCGCCCACGTAGAGTCAGTGATCTCATCATCCCCTCCCTCCTCATCACTGTCGAAAACCTGGCAGTATGCTGCAGCTGGGGGACTGCTAGATTGATGTCCCTCTCGGCACCCCCTATCTCTGGGCTCACATTACTGCCTTCCTCTATCTGTGTTCCATCATCGGAGCCTTCAAAACGCTGCACATCTTCATGCAGCATGTACCCATCACTGTGTTGAAACATTTTGGGGGACTCCTCAGGAGGACATGGTGGGACTAGGGAAGGAGTAAGTGATGCCATTGAGCAGAGGGAAGAGGACGCCTTGGCAGCTAATTTGCCAGACAAAGTACCCTGAGCCTGGGTGAGAGAGGATGAGGATGAGGATGGCTTGGTCATCCACTCTACCAATTTGTCTGCATGTTGAGGCTCAACCCGGCCAGCTCCAGAAAAGAAGGACGAGCGTGGGCAACGGCCACGTGCTAAAGAGGATGCACCGTGTCCACCACCAGCACTGTTGCCTCTAGATGCAGAGTCTGCTTGCCCTCGTGATTCTCTGCCTCTCTTTGTTGTCCTTCCAGACATTATAATGGCCTGAAGAGGACAAAATCAGTACACACACCTCGTAGCTTTAGGTGCAAACTGCAGAGGACACGTGCAGTACACACCAAGTAGCTTTATGTGCAAACTAATAAGCACACTTGCAGTATACATTAAGTAGGTTTAGTTGCAAACTACAGAGCACACTTGCAGTATACACTAAGTAGGTTTAAGTGCAAACTAAAAAGCACAAGTGCAGTAAACACGTACAGCTAGATTCACGTATAGCCGCCTATCTTTAGGTCGGCGTAGCGCATCCCATTTGCACTACGCTGACGTAACATAGTGAGGAAAGTACTGTATTCACAAAGCACTTGCCTCCTAAGTTACATCGGCGTAGCGCAAATGGCCCGGCGTAACCCCGCCTAATTCAAAATAGGCAGGTAGGGGGCGTGTTGTATGGTAATATATTCACGATTCATTACCATAAATGTAAATGAAGCGCCTGATCGCACAGCGCATGCGCGCGCATGCTCAGTATCATGTAGCAAATACTCCTTGCTTTCAACATGAACGTAACCTACGCCCAGCCCCATTCTGAATCGGCTTACGCAAACGACGTAAACGACGCTGCGCCATCTTTTTGGTGGTTTATCTTTACGCCTGAAAACGCCTTACGGAAACGGCGTATCTTACATGCGACGGCCGTGCGTACGTTCCCGAATAGGCGTATCTTGATCATTTGCATATTCTCGGCGTAAATCGACATACATGCCCCTAGTGGCCAGCATAAATATGCAGCTAAGATACGGCGGCGTGACCGGATGTAGGAGAGCATGGTGGAGTGAGTGAGCGTGTGAACCTCTCTGCTCTCTCTCCCCGTTCCTCTGCACTTGCTTTTGCCTGGATGCACTAGCGCTTCCTAATGGTTACAATACCCGAGTGATATCTCCCCCCTCTCCACGGTATCATTAGAAGGCTTACCCTGGGTCTGGTGCCCGGCTGCGTCCGTGGCTGTGTCCTGCCGTGTGCCGTGTGCTGGCTGGCGCCGAGCGTTGCAGCTTTTTTTTTTCCCCCCTCTGTCAGGTGTGGCTTGCGCCCCCCTCTTTTCAACCCCCGGAGAGGGTGCCCGACTGCTTGCGGTGGGGTGCGGCAGTGGCGTGGTCCAGATTGCGGTGTCGGAGAGAGGTCGGGCAATTTGGCTGGGGAAGCGAGCCCCATAGTCCACAGAGCTACCTGGAAAATCTAGTGAGATCTCAGGTGGCCGCGAGATCTCGGGTTGCGAGGCGCTTTCCGTGCACCATCGAGAGCAGCGCTCTGGATAGAGCGGAGGGACAGTGGGGGCCTGCAGGTTAACTGCTCTATTGGCTGCTACCCACAACAAGAGCTGCTGCAACAAGCAAACAAAATCCAGCTAATGTGAATCTGCAATTGAATGTGAATTGTGAATTTGCACCACAAAACACCCTTCCCCTTAAAGAGAAGCATTAACTTTACATAAGCAAGCTTATGTGGCATTTTCCTTGCCAAGAAATCTTTAATTGCTCTTGGGTAAAACTTCATAAATTTAATAGACTCTGACTTTAACAGACTCACCACTCTCGCTCTTGGTCTACACATCCTATATTCGACGCACCATTGTGACTGCAAGTGCTTTTGGGCAGCTTTCCTCTCCTTTAAAAACGTATAAACTTATAAAAGGGGCTTTGAGCCTCATCCACTGGCCCTGGAGCCTGGGATCTGTAACCCAGTAAAATACAGCGGTTTTGTCTGCTAAACTCCCCGATCCAAGTGCTACACAACAAGGGCTGCAGATTGACCCCCGACCCTCCTGACCCACATCGGTGCCCATCAGGGATCCTGTTTTCTGTGGCCATACTATATCATATTTTATTGTAATATGGCCTCACCATACACACCTGCGACACTTGTGGATTACTCGTTATTTGGTGACATTTGCTACATACGAAGGCTTATTATGCAGGAAGGAATGTCGTCTACAAGATCAGCAAAAAACACCCAGGCATCTGCTGCAAAGTTGGAGCGACCCGTACAATCTTCATCTAATTCACCACCTAAAGGTCAGCTACCCACAACCACAGCTCAACTCAAGCCGCAGATGGGGCCGCCACTTGACAGAAGGAGCCACGGTCAAACAGCCGTAAAACCAACTAGCACTACCAGTACAACAATCTTCAAAAACGTGAGTACTAAAGGGTCGGGGGTGAGGCATCCGGGACTGTAAATATACTGATAATTACCGCATCATCTGGTGAAACAGACCCCCCCCATAGCTGGCCTGATAACAGAAGGGGACCCACTTTAAAAGAGGTACTTTGTGTGGTTAACTCATGCAAGAGACTATATGGTCAAATTGTTATCCATGAGTCAGGAGCTACATAGGACTGTTGCAAGAACGAATGCTCTGGAGGAGAGACTAAGCGCAGTTGAAGACATGCTGTTTCCACTGCAGGGGGAACTCAAAGGGCTACAGGAGCTAACGGACCTCCAAGCAGCCAAGTTAGACGCAATGGAAAACAGACTTCGGAGAAATAATGTGAGAGTGATAGGTCTTCCAGAGCAAATGTGAAGGCATACATCCTATCACTTGATGGAGAACTGGTGTAGAGAAAATTTTTGGCTCTGATAGCTTTTCCCCTTGTTTTTCCATAGAAAGGGCCCATAGGGTCCCCTTTAAAGTACTCCAAGCAAGGGAAGTATCCTAAGGCCTATGCTACTAAAACTGCTTAATTACACCGATAAGATGACCATGCTGCAAAAAGCTAGAGAGATGGGGGACATCACATATAACGGAGCAAGAGTTTCAATATACCCCCGATTTTTCACCAGATTTTACAGAGCGGAGAGCTGAGTTTATACCAATCAAAAGTCCCTTCAGAAATATAGAATTACATATGCTCTCTTGTACCCGGCTCGTCTAGAGTAGTAGCGCTGGGCAGGACTATATTTTTTAATGATCCAATGGAGGTCTCCGACTGGCTGGAGGCAAATAAATCAGCTCTATAGCTCCCCAGAGATAAGGGGGGCTAGGCCTGATGAGGAAAGAGGAAGATGAAAACAAGTAAAGACCACAGAATCAAGGAAGAAGAGAAGGAGAAGATAGAAGTCCCTCCCTTTTTTTTTTTAGGATCTGGACACCATTCCTGCCATTATGGACTGCCCAGATATGGGGGAGGAAAAAGGAGGCGAAAATCAGCCCGGCAAATCAATGCTCAAAGGTTAAATAAGGTTTCCTCAAGGGGAAGGAGAGGAAAAAACAAACACATGATAATGGAGGACAGTCCAGTAGAGGGACCAGGCAACAGACTGCTCATTAAAATATGAGCGGTCTAGAGGCCCTGATGTACTTGAGATCTTTACTGCCCCCCCCCCCAAAGGGGGAAGGAGAGGGAAAAGGAGTGAGAAAGGGAAAAGAAAACTTTTTTTTTTGGGGGGGGGGGGTTCTTGTTTTTTTTTGTTTTTTTTCCCCTCTCCTTCCTTTTTTATGAATACAGGTGGAGGTTGCTAATGTACCCTCCCCCTCTGGGTTTTTTCCCCTCCCCCTATTTTTTTTTTCCCTCTCCTTTTTTTTTTTTCTCTTTTCCCCACTTTAGAGATATTTAACGACACTTGGTGACACCCATGTTAAAGTACTGTAATTATATATATACTCACACACATTTTACTAGGTTGACACATTGTATAGAGATTTACGAAGCTCGGTATTAGGGCCCCAATGACAATATTATTAGTAAGAGATTAATTTTGTGCATCTCCTGGCTTTAAATGGGCCTTATGTTTAATTTCTATTTTATGTATCTTCTCTAAAAGTGCTGTCAATTCCTTCTGTCTATCTCTTTTAATACGTGATCCCATTGAAATTAACTCCCCTCTCATTACCGCCTTGTGGGCCTCCCATACCACCTGGTCAGACACCTCTTCCGACGTATTCATCTCAAAATATGAGGTCAACTTGCCTGATAGAGATTCTACATTTTGCTTATCATCCAATATCTTCATTCAGTCTCCAGGTTCTTTCCCTACTCCAGACCAATGCTGATCTCATCCCTAAACTTATCGGTGCATGATCCGATATAGTGATCGGCTCGATCGTCGCATAGTCCACCAAACTCAGATGATATTGGTCGATCATTATCATATCAATCCTTGAATACATGTTATGTGTTTTGGAGAAATAGCTGTAATCTCTATCCCGCTCGTGTAATACCCTCCAGCTGTCAACCAAATGTAGGGAACGTAGACGCTGTTTAACACATCTTAACGCCTTCTGTGACAAAAAAGTTTTCCCAGATGAGGTATCTAAACTCGGGTCCATAGTGATATTAAAATCTCCCCCCAAGATCAACAGGCCTTCTCTAAATTTATCCAGCCTATCTAGGGTTTCGATTACAAATTTAACCGTTTGACTATTTGGGGCGTAGATCGTTGCTATAGTATAACACTGGCCCTGAATCTTTCCTTTCATAAAGAGATATCGGCCTTCCGGGTCCTTTTGTACTTCTGTGGGTACAAAAGGGCATTGTTTATGTATTGCCATTGTAACCCCTCTTGCCCCTGAAATGGGCGAGGGAGCGTGGAACCACTGGTTGTATATAAAAAGGGGCATACGGGGGATCGACCCTTCCACGAAGTGCGTCTCCTGTAGAAGAACAATTTCCGCCCCCAGGTGGCGCAGTTCATGCCAGAGACGCCCCCTCTTACAACCTGAACAGAGACCTCTTGTATTATATGATATAATTTTCATTTTATCTGCCATCTTTTTAATCCTTACCCACTAAACTCTATTCCCTCCTCCCACCATCCCCAGCCCCCCCAATAGAGGGAAGGGGACGGCAGGCCGAAGGAAAGTAAGAGCGGACAGGCCCTGAAACAGGACCGGTGGCGGGCGGGCGAGAGAGAGAGGAGACAGCAAAAAAAAAAAGAACAACAAAAAAAAGACCATACACTTAACCCCACGAATAACATATAAGCCACCATATCTATGTATGGGTAACCCCCTAAGAGGGTGTCCCGTCCGTTCGAGACCTTACAACCCCGTCCGGACTCCCCACCCCCTCCACTCCCTAACGGAGAACCAAGTCCCTTACCTCGGGACCTACCTAACGGGGGAAAAATTCTCCCACCGACATGTAGTGGGCCCCTCCCACTCCCCACGCTTCCCTTTCTATTAATCCCATACATTATATCCTTTAACTATGTTGACCTTCTACATTTTATTTTACCTTTACATTTTACTTAAATTTTAAATATTTACCTCAGAGATATCCAACCAATTTCCCCGGAAAGAGAAAAAAAAATGGGAGGGGGGAAGGTGGGGGGAGGGGAGAGGGGAAAGGATAACGGGGGAAACACAGGGGGAGAAAATAAAACAACCCCCAAAAAAAACACACCACTAGTCCCCCCTCTCCCCCCGATTGGTACCTATATTAGAACCAAAAAACTAACCCCCCCCCTCCCCTTTCCCATCAGAATACATCTCCAATATTTCCCTTTGCTTTCCCCATTTGTCCCCACCTGGCACTTGCTGCATGGTTGACCCCTGGTTCTTTAATCTCCAATCTGGAAAGTCCACCTGTGGTAGTTCCAATACATCTAAAAAATGTTGCAGGTCGTCTTTATTTTGGAGTGATGCTGTCCTCCCATTTCTTGTTGCTGTGACCTTGAAAGGGTACCCCCAACGATATCTCACATCAACCGCTCTTAACGCTTCCAACAGAGGCTTAATAGTTCTTCGCTGCATGAGTGTTCTTCGTGATATGTCTGGAAATAGTGCAATTTGACCCCCCTCAAATTCAATTCCTGCTCCCTCTCGTGCTGCTCTCATAATTGCTTCCTTTACCGGGTATCTGTGCATTTTGCAAATTACATCCCTTGATCTTTCTGTACCCTGAGGCGCTGGGAAAAGCGCCGATGTACTCCTATTTCGATCATTTTCGGGTGCAGATGTCCCCAGAATTAACCGGAATAGCTAGTAACTAATGATTGAAGTTCGTTCCGTTGCTCTATTTCTGGTAGGCCCCTAATGCGTATATTTTGCCTACGCTTGCGGTTTTCATAATTGTCCATTTGATCCAGCATTGAATTCAACACTTCATGTTTTTTTGTTGTTTCTTGAAGATCCACAACCGCCTGTCTGGTATCCTCCTGGTTCATCTCCCACTCTGTTCCCCAGGGCTCCCACTTCTTCTCTGATCTCCTCCACCACCTGTTTACAGGAAGACTCTACAGGATTTATAAGTTGCATTATGTCGTTTTTTGTTGGTAGGGCCTTTATATGTTCTCTTAAGTCCCAGTCCAATTTCAACTCTGTTTGCCCATTGGTTTTCTGTGGTGATGTCCTTATTATTACGGCCTTCTTCCTGAAGTTTGGTGGGGCTTGGACTTTCCCCTGTCTGTTCTTCTTATGGGATAACTGCCCCCAGGTCACTGAGCCCAGTGACCTCTCCTGCACCCCTAGAATCGACTCCAGGTGTTCTACTACTTTGCTTAAAGTTTCAAGGGGATTGTCCTCGGCCTGGTGTTATATTACCTCTCCCTAGTCCGCCCCCTCCACGTCCCTGGACTAGGGGGTCCCGTCCTGCCACTTTTACTCCACTTTTTGGATCTGGGGAGCCCTGCTTCAATCCCTCATGCCCCAATGTCCTCTTTATTTTGCTGCCTTGATCCATATTTGGTGCAGTTAGATAGGCTCTGAGCCCGTTTACCTGGCTCTTCCCACTACCTGATAGTTGCTTAGCCGCCCGACGACGTGTGGACATTCCCTAATGTTTGCTCCTTAAGCTACTGTTTGCATAATCATGTTATAATGTGTTTACTTATCTCTGGGTTGTGCAACAGGGGACTTAGTATAGGGGGGTGGTACTATATCGTCAAGGAGGGGAGGGGCTTGGTCACTATTTCTTCTTTTCCAGGCTCGCTGGTTGTTTTGAGTATGTTTCTGGGGAGAGAGAGAGAGGGAGGGAGAGACATGCGGTCGCGTGTTTGTAGGATGTGCGTGAGGGAGCGTAGAGAGGTCATTAGACAAGTCCCTAAGGGGTGCCTAGTAGGGCGGGGTAGGAAGGGGGTGGGTGGGAGGATAGGGAGGGAGCGTATGGGAGGTGTTAAAGGGAGGGGCCAGGGAGCGTACATTATTCAAATTAAGAGCTGCGTTGTTACTGGGGGTGGAAACGGGAGGGGTGAGAGAAGGGGAGGCCCATTGGGCGTCCAGGTTCACCGAGAGAAGAGCGGGATGGCCACATACCTACGCTGCTGGACTAAAGTTGAGTACCCTATTATTATGCCAATCTGTCTAGATGCAGGATAGGTTACTGGCCATCACTTCTTGGAATGTACGAGGAATGGGGGATCCAATCAAGAGATCATCAGTTATGTCACTCCTGGAAGACAGTATGCCGGGTCTGATATGTTTGCAAGAGACACATTTGATCAAGGACTCAGTTTCATTACTGAATAGTCGTAAATTTCAATCCCATTTTCACTCGGTGCATTCATCCTACTCAAGGGGGGTGAGCATAATGGTGGGGAGGGGTGTGACGTTTTCATGCACTGAGTCTCAGATAGATGACCAAGGTCGCTACATATTTCTTTCCTGCCTAATTGAGAACAGCCCATATGTTTTGGCCAATATGTATATCCCCCCTCCATTTAAGCTAGATGTTTTACATAAGCTCCTCGAGTTTATACTTGATAAAACAGCTGTCCCGGTGATAGCGGTAGGGGACTACAATGAGGTCTTGGATAGAAGCCTGGATAGATTTCCTCCTGGTAAAAAAACTGACGAGGGGCGTCTAGGAAATAGGGATGAGGGATATATGGAGAACTTACTTTCCACAGGACCGCCAATACTCGTGCTACTCCAGCTCCCATCATACACTTTCCAGAATAGATTTGGCTGTGGGTAGTGAGGATGTAATATCCCTGGTAAAGAAAATATACTACGGCCCCAGAGGGGTCTCGGACCACTCCCCTCTGGTACTAATAATAAAGACTGGAGTTAAAGTCTCCCGCAATGAATGAAAATTTAATCCAGGTTGGCTGGAGTTGATTGGTGATCTTGGAGGCTAAATTAAAGGATTTTGTATACATCAATACAGGATCCGCACCGACGGGAATGGTCTGGGACGCCCTGAAAGCCTTTATGCGAGGCCTGCTAATTCAGCAGGTTGCCAGGGTAAAAAGAGTAGGGAGAGAGCAGGAGGGTAAGTTGGCCCGCGAGACCACTCAAGCAGAACTAAGGTTTATCGAACAGCCCACTCCAGCCACGCGGGAAGCATGGTTGACAAAACAGCTAGAGTATAGAACAGCCACTCTGAGAAGCGCTGAGAATAAGCGAACTTTACAAAGGCAATGCCAGTTTATACGGACAAGAATTTTCCCTCATTACGGACCACAACCCCCTAGTTTGGCTTAACCGGGTCTCAGGAGACAATGGCAGACTGCTGAGGTGGAGTCTGGCACTACAGCCTTACAATTTCACCATCAGCTACCGACCCGGTAAGCAGAATGGGAATGCGGATGGATTATCTCGGCAAACAGACGTCTCTACGCATTCTCCGTCCGGTCATCCCCAAGTTGACCCGCCAAAGGGTCAAGCCGGGTCTGCCGGAGTGTTCCACAAGGAGGGAGCCATGTGACGGACCCATCCGTATACTGGACATATTGTGTTCGTCTGCTTTGCCGTTTTACATGAAGTCGCCCATTCGTATGTCGGCAGTTATAAAGTTATAGATTTTAATGTCTGTTATTTCAGTCTCCCATCTGGTCCCCTAGGGGAGTGTCCACCAGGTGGGAGACCTGCATAAATAATATGCCCTCAGTTCCAGGCTATCTGGGGATACGTTATATGAATATAAAATGTTCGGCAGTTATAAAGTTATAGATTTTAATGTCTGTTATTTCAGTCTCCCATCTGGTCCCCTAGGGGAGTGTCCACCAGGTGGGAGACCTGCATAAATACGGGCGGGTAGCCCACAGTAAATGAGTTCGTGTTTTACCCTCATAATGGAGCTTGGTCTCGTTACTGGAGGGGATTGGGTTACTGGCCACTAAGGAGGGTGTATGGAGAGAGGTACCGCAACAGAGGGGAAGAGAGAGAGAAAGAGAGAGAGAGGGGGAGAGAGAGAGGAAAGGGGGAGAGAGAGAGAGGAGAGGGGGAGAGAGAGAGAGAGAGAGAGAGAGAGAGAGAGAAGAGAGAGAGGGGAAGAGAGAGAGAGGGAAGAGAGAGAGAGAGAGGGGAGGGAAGGGAGAGAGGGGGGAGGGTAGGGAGAGAGGGGAGAGGGAGAGAGAGAGGGGAGAGAGAGGGTAAGAGCGAGGGGAGAGGGAAGAGAGCGAGGGGAGAGGGAGAGAGAGAAAGAGAGGGGAGAGAGAGAGGGGAGAGGGAGAGAGAGAGGGGAGATGGAGAGAGAGGGAAGAGGAAGAGAAAGGGAAGGCAGAGAGGGGGGGAAGAGAGAGGGGGGAAGAGAGAGAGAGGGGAAGAGATAGAGGGGGGAGAGAGAGAGAAAGAGAGGGGAAGAGAGAGAGAGAGGGGGGAAGAGAGAGAGGGGAAGAGAGAGAGAGAGAGAGAGAGAGAGGGGGAGAGAGAGGGGGAGAGAGAGAGAGGGAGAGAGTGGAGGGAAGGGAGAGAGGGGGGAAGAGAGAGAGGGAAGGGAAGAGAGAGAGAGAGAAAGTGGAGGGGAGGGAAGAGAGAGAGAGGGGGAAGAGAGAGGGGGGAAGAGAGAGAGGGGAGAGAGAGAGAGAGAAAGAAAGAGAGAGAGGGAAGAGAGAGAGGGAAGAGGAAGAGAGAGAGGGGAGAGAGAGATAAGAGATAGATAAGAGAGAGAGATGAGTGAATGCCCCTGTCCTGGCTGCCCCAGTGCCTAACAAACGTTTTCTCGTCCATACGGATGCTTCCATGTATGGACTGGGGGCTGTGCTAAGCCAGGTCGGGGAAGAATGAGGGGAGCACCCTGTAGCGTATCTCAGCAGAAAACTACTACCCAGGGAAGTGAGTTATGCGGCAGTGGAGAAGGAGTGTTTAGCCCTGGTCTGGGCACTAAAGAAATTGAGTCCTTATTTATACGGACAAGAATTTTCCCTCATTACGGACCACAACCCCCTAGTTTGGCTTAACCAGGTCTCAGGAGACAATGGCAGACTGCTGAGGTGGAGTCTGGCACTACAGCCTTACAATTTCACCATCAGCTACCGACCCGGTAAGCAGAATGGGAATGTGGATGAATTATCTCGGCAAACAGACGTCTCTACGCCTTCTCCGTCCGGTCATCCCCAAGTTGACCCGCCAAAGGGTCAAGCCGGGTCTGCCGGAGTGTTCCACAAGGAGGGAGCCATGTGACGGACCCATCCGTATACTGGACATATTGTGTTCGTCTGCTTTGCCGTTTTACATGAAGTCACCCATTCGTATGTCGGCAGTTATAAAGTTATAGATTTTAATGTCTGTTATTTCAGTCTCCCATCTGGTCCCCTAGGGGAGTGTCCACCAGTGGGAGACCTGCATAAATACGGGCGGGGGGTAGCCCACAGTAAATGAGTTTGTGTTTTAACCCCTCATAATGGAGCTTGGTCTCGTTACTGGAGGGGATTGGGTTACTGGCCACTAAGGGACGGTGTATGGGAGAGAGGTACCGCAACAGGGGGAAGAGAGAGAGAAAGAGAGAGGGGGAGAGAGAGAGGAAAGGGGGAGAGAGAGGAGAGGAGAGGGGGAGAGAGAGAGAGGGGGGGCGAGAAAGAGAGAGAGGGGGGGACGAGAGAGAGAGAGAGAAAGAGAGAGAGGGGAAGAGAGAGAGAGGGAAGAGAGAGAGAGGGGAGGGAAGGGAGAGAGGGGGGAGGGGGGAGAGAGGGGGAGAGGGAGAGAGAGAAGGGAAGAGGGGGGAGAGGGAGGGGGAGAGGAGGGGGGAGAGGGGGAGGGAGAGAGAGGGGGAGGGAGAGAGAGGGGGAAGAGAGAGAGGGGGAGAGGGAGAGAGAGAGGGGAGAGGGAGAGAGAGAGAGAGAAGGGAGATGGAGAGAGAGGGAAGAGGAAGAGAGAGGGAAGGCAGAGAGGGGGGGAAGAGAGAGGGGGGAAGAGAGAGAGGGGAAGAGAGAGAGGGGGGAGAGAGAGAGAAAGAGAGGGGGAGAGAGAGAGAGAGGGGGGAGGAGAGAGAGAGGGGAAGAGAGAGAGGGGAAGAGAGAGAGAGGGGAGAGAGAGAGAGAGGGGGGGAAGAGAGAGGGGGGAAGAGAGAGAGGGGAGAGAGAGAGAGAGTGGAGGGAAGGGAGAGAGGGGGAAGAGAGAGAGGGGAGGAAAGAGAGAGAGAGAGAGAGAGAGAAAGTGGAGGGAAGGGAAGAGAGAGAGAGAGGGGGAAGAGAGAGGGGGAAGAGAGAGAGGGGAGAGAGAGAGAGAGAGAGAGAGAGAGAGAAAGAAAGAGAGAGAGGGGAGAGGG